>NC_138739.1:8948795-9548795 GCF_965113295.1 Leuciscus leuciscus
TTTTGGGAACTGGAAAGGGTCATAGCACCTGCATATTGTTGTCCTATTGTTAGTTTAACTGCTTCTGTTGTTCTCATTTGTAAGTCGCTTTGGATAAAAGCGTCTGCTAAATGAATAAATGTAAATGTAATAAATGTATAAGCTGTTTGGAACTCACTTTATGAATAAATCAAGCTGTTTAATTTTTTTCTTCACTTTATTTGTAAAGTGTTTTGCTGTTTTTGCCCAGTTCAATTCACTGTGGGAAACTGCACTTTTCTGCAGACATAATTATTATAGTGAAGTTTACGATGGTAAAACTGTGGTATGTTACCTTATATATCTAATATATATCTTCTTTCAAATTGGTAAACTAGCTTAAAATGAAAAACTTATTTGATTTTTCCTTTTTTTTTGTTTTATTGTTATTAATTTGAAAGTATATTCTACTGTACAATAGAAATATATTTGTCATAATTTGTCCAGGGGTGTCCAGTCGTTCAGCTCCAACCCCAATTAAACACACCTGAACTAGCTAATCAAGGTCCGAGTTTGGACTCTCCTGGCATTTATTTATTTATTTATTTATTTATTTATTTATTTATTTTACTGTCCTGCAGTTCCACCTGGTGACCACTTGGGGAAACAGTGGCGTTACTAAGACTTGTTCTTGTCATATACTGACGGGTCTTGACCATGCGTCAACATACGACGAAAAGGGTACCCCCAGAGCCATAGAGAGAGAGAGTTGCGACACTCTTTGATGTCGCCGCTATGGCTGTCACGTGGTTCATGTAAGCCCCAATAGTTCCAAAACGTACGCTGGCTGTCATGTTCTTCTATGGGACAGACAGCAGCGATTGCATTATTGAACGGTAAATATAAAATAAAACACACACCCAAGTACTTTTTCAGCTGTTATTGCATTTTGTTAATGTCAGTTTTGCATTTGGAGATAAGTTTTAAGCTATATTTTTGGAGGGAAAAGCTTAGTGTTCATGTTCGCATGGGTAGTAGCACTGGCTTTAGCGGCTCTAACTTAACTTTTCCATATCATTCATCTGATGATGGACGTCTCATGATATTTATTTTAGCACAACTGGGCTGTATTAGGCTATTGATTCCCGTGATTTTGCTTATAAATTTTGATTCAGCCATTAGCCTACCTTCATGATCACGCAAAGAGGTCTGCCGTGGCGGTCCGTTCAGAATTCGCTTAGAAGCTAGCTCACTTCTTCTGATGAAAGTGGCCACCCCCCAGGACCACAACGTGAAACATGATCATGTTAAGACTAAGAATATTATTTTGAGATTAAGGCCATACACATTATCAAAACTATAACAGATTAAAAACGAATTTAAGCATGGCTGATACAAATGAAGGTTTTCAAATAAAATATTTTTTTATTAAACAATGACAGACAACAAAAATGTGTGCTTGTGTGTGTGAACAAGAAAAACAAAAACCAGGGGCAGGTGATCCATGAAACAGACAGGACTGGTGATGGCCATAACAATCCTAAAGGTCCAGCATTGTTCTCACAAGCCGCTTCACTCAAGACAATAATAACATAATGAAAAGTTAGTATATCCCAAAAAATTAAATTAAATAAAAGTTGCTATAAAGGTGGTAGCGATTCATTACCGAACTCTTAGCTGACGAAGTCGCGCTAGCTAACTAACGTTAGCTAGCTAACGTTAGCTAGCAGGCAGTGCTTGAAAATTGGTTGAAACAACCAACATAAAATATAAATAATTACGCTGTGCATGTACAAATGAAGACCAGTATAAGCATCGCAAAGGGCCTCTGATACAATATAGACAGTTGACAATTCAAAAGAGGTCGATATTTCGGCAACTTAACTCTGGAACAACTCGACGCGCAGCAATGTAAGTGAATGGGGTCCAACGCCCAAATGACAGTGTTTGGAACTATTCCGATCTTCATATCCCGGAAGTAGGAGGTTAAAAGCGCCGCCATTATTTACAACGGAGGTCTATGGGAGTGTCGCAACTCTCTCTCTCTATGGCTCTGGGTACCCCTATAACGTCCATATGAGACGAAGACATAAGCGCACCAGCAGCGCCTCCTAGCGGTACCCTAACGCATACCTAAACCTACCCATAACCCGAATCGTCACACATGGACGTTAAAGGGGTACCCTTTTCGTCGTATGTTGCCGTATGGTCAAGACCCGTCAGTATGTGACGTTTTGGGGTGAGACTGTGTTACAGCAGCTACAGCACAATGAAATCAAATTGACCCCAAATCAAACTGACATGTTCCAATAAAAAATAAGGTCTTATTTTGGAATTTGTTGATGGTAGCTATAGGCCTAATAACAACACAAATAGGATCTGCAGTTTTGGTTTAGACCTGTGTGTGTTTTAGTGACCTGCGAGTCAAATTGAAACCTGCCGTGGTCTCATTTATTTTGATCAACAAAGAGATAAGTGGTTTTGTTATGTTGAGTGGACAAATATGTTGTGCATGTGTCTATTGAATGTCCTGTGTGGTTGAAGGGCTTCTTCCTGTCCTGATTACATTAACATCAGACTGTTTTCCTGTTACACAATACAGGTTAACTGTTAAAGTAGTGAATACATCAACAATAATAGGCTATTTAAATTATCAGCACCATTTACCAATGATCATTTACTATTATACAAACACATGTAACCATTAGGAGAACTTGCACTTTAGTCACAGTTTATTATGTAAAATATTGGGAAATGTCTCTTCTTTCTATAGAAATATCAGCATGTTTGACATTTACACTGTAACATAGTTGCATAGCTGCCAACTTTTGAGTTTTGCTTGGAGTGAGATTTATGTTTTGGGGGGGGGGGGGGGGGGGGGGGGGTTTATGTTGACAAGATTATGTTGACATAAACAAGATTTATGTTTTTTATTTTTTTTTCAATAAAAAAAATTATTGCATCACAATAAGTGTATTGTGATTGTCAAAACATTTTAGTAACTAAACTGAATTTTATTAGGTTTAGCGACAACATGTTACAATGTTTACATGGTTCAATTTCTGGTAAGCTACGCTTTTTTATTATTTCAATTCAATTCAGTTATTGTGATTTGATTTAATATTGACTCATTTGGATAAATATTAGGTAGGCTACACAAGATAGGCATTCATTTTTCTCAAGAAAAAAACAACTCACCTAATGCTGTAAACATACAGAGAGCCCTATCAGCTGGCAGTATTATTTAAGGTTAAAAAATAACACAAATGAAATATAATGCGTTTTTTTTATTATAATAACAACTTTATTTAATGATATAAGTAAAAATATAATAAATATGCAATATAGTACACATATTTAGCCAAATACTCTCTATAGCTCTTTTTTTCTAGGCAACTAACGTGCTATAGCCTATATTATGGTCATTAAATGGCTTTCCTGAGGTAAATGTTATGTGACATGATTGTTCTCCAGCTGTTTTATTGACACCTTTGTTTGATTGATTGGTCGATATTATGTATGAGGAATATACATTTCGGTAAGTTGTACTGTATCTTTCAACAGTGTTCATTCGTGTTTAAAGTTATTTACTATCAGCTAGAGATGATCACGTGCCGCTAGGGATCTGTCGCGTCACATTTACAAGCGCCAAAACGGTATTTATTGTCTGAATTTCGTAATAAAAGTGACAGAATCTGAGAGCTGAGATTTTTTTTATATCATAAGTAACCTGCTCTGTCTAGTCTGTCGGTCTCCGTGTCCTCTTTGCTTCGCGATTTTTCTGTGCGTGAGAAAATGGATGTGTGGCGTGAGCGCGTGTGAAGAGTGTCAATTGCGTGAGTCTCACGGTGAATGCGTGAGAGTTGGCAGCTATGTAGTTGGTTGTCATAACTAATCAAGACAAATATATTTTTTTATCAACATCTAAATACCTAATAAGTACTAGAATAAGTTAAACATATGCAAGTACAAACACCATCACAGTGCATGAGAACGGGGGGGCGGGGGAATTCACACTTGGTTTCATCTCAAGTGAAGTTTCCTCAGAACGGACAGCCAACTGCTGATAAAAATGCTTCACGGGTTTGTTTTCTTTTGTTTGTGCTTCTGGCGTCTCGATGGTAAGTTAAAATGTGTTTTTAGCTTTTCACTTCATGCAGTTTTGTAATGGTGTAATGGTGTAAAAGGCCTACCGTCGGAAATTACTAAAGGGTTTATATTTCCTTACAACATTTGTCTAAAGGTCTTCAGCTACGTCACAGTCACAGCTAACAAATATATGCTCTAAAAACATTCACTTTAAGTGATCAAAATGTTATTTCTGAATGTAAATTATTGTTTTTAGAGATGCTCTTGCTTTTGGTTATAGTTCTAGCTTTGTCCTAAATGACAATCTTATCAATCTGTGGTATTACTGAGGCAGTTTAAAACAGTGCAGTGATTTACAGTATGTGTGTATTTGAGACTTTATTTGCATTTGAGATTTGAGACAGTGCTCGAAGTGGGCCGGTACGCACCGGTACAATTCTCATTTGTCAGTGATGTGCTGAATTCTGTGACCCTAGGCGCTGTACTGAACTAATCCAACTTGATCCCAATCCTAATCCCAACCCTACTGTCACTACAGTGCCTATAGGGTCACATAATTTGGTGGGTCACAGACCGGTACTTTGCCAGTCAGAGTACTTTCCCCACTTAAAGCACTGCCTTCAGACATTAATGAAAATAAATACATTTTTATTAAACTTTCCATTTATAACATCTTCCATCACACTTTAATCAGTTCCATTTTGCTTCCTTTGTGTAATGCTGCTTTGTATTTTCTCTTTCCGTAAGATCCCAATGACTTGAATTCAAATCTTTTAACTTTTAGATTATTGTCAAATTCATGGAAGCTTGTTTCTGCCACAGGAAAAAAATAGGCAATTCTGACTTTATTTAGGCTATTAGAATTCTGACTTTATATCTAAACTTGGAATTCAAGGAAAAAAGTCAGACTTACAAGTTATAAGCCAGGATGTTGCATGTTCAGCGTTTTGTGTATCATGTGTTTCTGTTACTTGGATTTTTTTTCTTTTTTTTTTTCTGTTTCTAGTGCCATTTTGTAGTCAGTTTGTAGTTTTCTTGTTTATTAGTTGCCTGGCTGTTCCCAAGTGTGTCTTGTTTATCTTGTCCATCTATGAGTTTCACCAGTTTTACATTGGAATTGCAAGATATAACCTTGGAATTGCAAGAAATAGTCATAATTAATTTGTATTTTTATTTATTCTGTGGCTGAAACAAGCGTCCATAAAAAAAAGAAAAAAAACTTTTATTAATGCTAAGACTGTTCTTGATCATTTCACTGCTGGGAAAACATAATGAATCTGCGTTTCGTAAAAATGACGCAGTGAATGGGTGTGAAAGTGTAAGTGTCTAATGACTTCAACACAAAAATGCAGCCTTATCATTTTAACGTAAAATGAGTAATTTCACTGCAAATTGTATAAGTATGAAAATATACATTATACCAACACTATCTCACGACCAATTCGTACGAATTCGTACGAATGATAAAAAGATGGCTAAATCGTACGAATTCGTACGACCTCACTCGTACGAATTTGTACGATTTGTCTAAACCCACGTGATGGGTCTAAACCCACGTGATGGGATTTACGAATTGGGCAATTCGTAAAATATGTACGATTTTGCAAAAATCGTACGAATTCGTACGAGTGAGGTCATATGAATTCGTACGAATTAGCCACCTCGTAGAATTTGTACGTTTTCCCGTGAGATCGGGCTGATTATACTTACCAAGACAATTAATGAGACATAACACCATTATTCAGGACAGGTTTTTTTTTTATTAATATGAAAAAAGTTATAAAAACAAATCCATGTTTGGTATTTAATGAGGCTTAAATTAGTTTCAGACAAAAAAATTGCAGTCTCTCTTTCACATTATAAAACTGTAATGAAACCCACAATCCCAACATATTGGGCCCTGTCCCAAATGGCACCCTAAACACTTGCGAGTCCACATTTTCGTAATACAACGACCGGAAAGGGGGTGCTTATGAACACCATTCTCAAACCTAAAATGACAAATGGGACACCCTACGGTCTCATGGACTTAATGGACACACGCACACGAAAGTACACATGAAGTGTGCCATTTGGGACGGCCTTGGTTGTCCACTAGAGGACAGAAAACGTTCAAACACCTGTTTTGATCAAAACAGTTAAACTAACTATATAATGTAACAGACATGAAAAATACATGCCATTAATATCTGCATAACAGACAAGATCACGGTTAATGGGAACACGTTCCATCAACCTTAAAATAAGAAAAAAACAAATGTTAGTGTGGAGTCAGAAGAAACCCTTTGTCATTATTGTCATTTTTCACAGGCATGCAGAATCATTTCAAACACATTTTACAGGGTGATAGACTTGAAGGCTCGCTATAGACAAGAGCTTTCAGAGATCTGTCCATCCTTCAACAGTGAGTTTGTCTCCTCTGGCACATCTTCTCTTTCTGAGGAATTTGTAAGATAGTGTCAAAAAGTGTTGATGTTACAATGACAAATACTTAAATATGCCTAAAATATACAAGAGGGCAAAATTTATTATTTGATATAACTTTATTACACTGACAGATTTGAGCTACTCACCTTGGACAATAAATATCTTGGAGATCATACTTCTCCCATTCCTGGTGATATTTAGTTTATAAACTCCAAAGTCTGTAGGTCTGATGTCACTGATTGTGAGATATCCAGTTTTGCGATCCAGGTGAACTCGGTCATCATGATCGCGACAACCGCTATTGTTCAGTTCATTCAGTCTGGCGATGACTTTAAAAGGATTTGTGAGATCTGTGCCTGATTCTCCAAACATCCACTGTAACACATCACAGCTTTGTATTTCAGTGATGCCAATGTTTAGAGTGACGGACTCTCCCACAGTCACTGACACGGTCTTCAGTTCAACTTTCTCTGCTGAACAAACGGGAATGGAGGTAGAGATTAAACATTGTAGTGGTGTTTAATAACCGAATAGACTCAGATACACACTGCTAAGATATGCTGCTGCTGCTGCTGCTGCTGCTGGGAAGGTGGAGGGTTTCAGAGGAACCAATGCAGGGCTACCCTACAGCAAACACTGAGCCATAATATTTAAATGTTAAGCAAGCAATCTCATTGGCTGCAGGTTCAGCACAGGGGCCAATCATCTTGTGCCATGTGGTAATGATCAGTGATGCGCGGGTTGATCCGAAATGAGCGGGTGCCTGCGGTCACCCGCGGTTACCCGCGGTTACGAGTCATCCAAAAATATTTTTAATGATATTCGGGTCGCGGTCGGTCGGGTCGTTTGAAATAAAGATGCCAATTAAACCTTTGTAATTTATATAGTACTAGAGAACATATGAGCGGAGTGGAGCGGTGAGAATCTCCGCTCATCGCTCACGGAACTGTCCACCCCTCCGCTCCCCCGCTCAAAGCTACATCAGGCCGCTCCGCTCATTATCGCTCAGCGCTCAACGCAGTTTGCTCCGCGCTCCACCAAAATCGCCCCCCGCTCGCTCCAAAAAAGGAAAAAAAATCTACATGACATCACTGTTAACTTAGACCACAGCCTTACCTCCTAAAGAACTAATGAGCAACAACAACATTTTTCAAATAGAAATGTTTTATTTCAAATTAGGCCTAGGCTATAAGGAATATAGCCTACACAAAGTCCTGTAAAATTTAACGAATAAATGGGCCTAATAATATAAATAACAATTATATAAACAAAAATATAGCCTACATACATTTCTTTTAAATAAATTTACTATTAGGCCAGAATTTTGATAAGTTAACTTTTGCGCAACGCGCACGATTAAAATTTAAATGGGCTTATATCCATTGTACACAAACTGCTGTAAAATAAAACGAATAAATGGGCCTAATAATATAAATACAATTTATATAAACAAAAATATAAAAAAATATACATAAACGTTTTAAAAGTTGGCTAAATTAACTATTAGGCCAACGTTCTTATAACTGAACTTTTGCGCAGCGCGCAGGATTAAAATTGAAATGGGCTTGTATCAATTGTTTGAATATTACGCTATATTTAATTTACACTTTGTTACAAGTTACCGTAGGCCATTCAATTTGCTAACCTTTTGCTTTCTTCCCAGCGTTCAGATAGCACACTGCATGTTTTCGAGAGATGTGTCTTTTTAGATTCCAAAATGAATCTTTACTGACTGAAACGATGTCTCCACATTCGTTTTCTTCTACCACATTATAGTTAGTTTTATATTATAGTGTAGCCTACCTGTATGACTTCTTATTTTCCTTTTTGAAGTAGCCTACTTTTTGAACTCCATTATTGAGCCGAGTTTTGACTGAAAATAGAATCCATCTTGCAGTCATCAACTGAGTCAGGCTGAGCATGCTTCAGAATCGTGGTGTGCGCGGAGCGAAATTGGAGCGGGAAATAGGGCGACGCTCCATCCTTTTAAAAATGCCGCTCTGCGTTCTGTCCAAGATCCGCCCGCTCGCTCCCGCTCCACTCCGCTCACATGCAATTTTCTATGAAATACATAGGCCTGCTACACTTTATTGGCTGAATAACTGGCGCGAAGGCACGAGCTCAGTCTGCAGGTAGAGATGGAGGCGGCAAGAGAAAAGGTGAAGACTGGGGAGTGGAAGCTCCGCAAATACAAAAAACAGAAAGAGCAAAATGTGGGAGACATTTGCCGAAATAATGAAAGATGATGACCAAAGTGCTGGCTTTGTCATGTGTACTTCTTGCTATGCATTTACTAGGCTACTTTAAAAAAATGCGGGTCAGGAAGCGGGTCGGGTACAATATTTTCTTCTTTTTTTTTTGCGGCCCGAGTTGCGGGCGGGTTAGTTGAAAACGTCGGTCGGGTGCGGGTTGTTTATACATTGACCCGCGCATCACTGGTAATGATGTGATGCTTGTCGATTGAATGTAAAGCCTGCGCCCTCTAGAGTTTCATGACTGAACTAGTGATGGGAGAACCAAAGCTTTTCAAAGCTTCGAACCAATTCATCAAAATGCTTTGCAAAATGATTCGAATTTCGAAGCGTTCAAAATACCACATGCTGGGGACCCTTACTGGTCAGAACAGTGGAAATGCAACAAAAACTCAGGCTAAACATGCATAAAAACAGCTTTTTACAAACCCATTGCAAATGTTTTATTGAAAAAAAATAACTGCATCAAATACCATTAAATATTAAGTTTTATAAATTTTATACATTTTTATGGGTTGTTTTATTTGTTCCATGGATGGTTCAGCTAAACAGGCCAATAAGAGACTATTAACTAGTATTATTCCTTTAAAAATACAAATGTCCCATTAAACATCTATAAAACTGATCAGAGATCGGGTAAAAATCACATGTTCAATGGTTCGCCACTAGCGGGCAATCTCATTGAGTCTGCATGATTTCACAGAGATCAACGCCTCACAGCGGTGAATCATTGAAATTTCAAAACATTTTTAAAAAGTTATGTTGTAACGAAGCCTCGTTTACTGAAATCAAGTGAATTTGACAGTCTGATACACGCTCCAATCCATTGATTCAAAACAAAAGTTTGGTAAAGGTTTCGAAGCTTCATGAATCAGTGTTTCGAAATCGCCCATGACTTAACTGAACTAGATATATACTCTTTTCACAATAAAGCTCACATTTTCTATTATCTAAGTGTAGATCATACTTACCCATATGATCAGTATTTCTATATTTCCTGCGGGTGATGAATATTCCAACAGCAGCCACGGCTAAAACAATTACTCCAACAAAAACACAGATCACCACTATATGACTGAACGATAAACCTCTTTCTGTTTTGATCGTCGACTCGTCCACTGTAAAACAGTAGATCAGAGTTAACACACAAAACGTGTGACTATATCCAATAAATGAGATCTGAAATGGGTCAGATTACTAAAAATGCTGATGCTGTATTTATGGGAAACCTGAGAACTGGAGATTAAGTTGAGAGGTATCAATAATGTGGAGCAGAACAAATCAGTGCTGCCGTACCTGCACATGTGTGACAGAGTGTGTTGATGTCCAGATGTGTGGTCTGGTTGCTGATGGGATTGTTCAGCACACAGCTGTAGGTGTTTTTATCCTGATATTCCACCTCCAGAGGTAGAGAGAGACTGATGCTGAGATCAGACGCACTGATGCTGGACAATACACTGATTCCTTTGTACCAGGAGAGAGTCACATGACTCACATTCACCATTGATGAACACACCAATGAACATGATGATGATGATGAAGAACAGTGTGAAGAATTACTGACGATGACAGGAACAGGCAGATGAGCTAGAAAACACGAGAGAATAAACAGACAATGATCATATATAGGTGAATCAACCTTTATATAAATATTTATCTAAATAGAGGCACCTTAATGAAATACAGTGGGGAGAACAAGTATTTGATACACTGCCGATTTTGCAGGTTTTCCTACTTACAAAGCATGTAGAGGTCTGTCATTTTTATCATAGGTACACTTCAACTGTGAGAGACAGAATCTAAAACAAAAATCCAGAAAATCACATTGTATGATTTTTAAATAATTAATTTGCTTTTTATTGCATGACATAAGTACTTGATCACCTACCAACCAGTAAGAATTCCGGCTCTCACAGACCTGTTAGTTTTTGTTTAAGAAGCCCTCCTGTTCTCCACTCATTACCTGTATTAACTGCATCTGTTTGAACTCGTTATCTGTATAAAAGACACCTGTCCACACACTCAATCAAACAGACTCCAACCTCTCCACAATGGCCAAGACCAGAGAGCTGTGTAAGGACATCAGGGATAAAATTGTAGACCCGCACGAGGCTGGGATGGGCTACAGGACAATAGGCAAGCAGCTTGGTGAGAAGGCAACAACTGTTGGCGCAATTATTAGAAAATTGAAGAAGTTCAAGATGACGGTCAATCTCCCTCGGCCTGGGGCACCATGCAAGATCTCACCTCGTGGGGCATCAATGATCATTAGGAAGGTGATCAGCCCAGAACTACATGGCAGGACCTGGTCAATGACCTGAAGAGAGCTGGGACCACAGTCTCAAAGAAAACCATTAGTAACACACTACGCCGTCATGGATTAAAATCCTGCAGCGCACGCAAAGTCCCCCTGCTCAAGCCAGCGCATGTCCAGGCCCGTCTGAAGTTTGCCAATGACCATCTGGATGGTCCAGAGGAGGAATGGGAGAAGGTCATGAGGTCTGATGAGACAAAAATAGAGCTTTTTGGTCTAAACTCCACTCGCCGTGTTTGGAGGAAGAAGAAGGATGAGTACAACCCCAAGAACACCATCCCAACCGTGAAGCATGGAGGTGGAAACATCATTCTTTGGGGATGCTTTTCTGCAAAGGGGACAGGACGACTGCACCGTATTGAGGGGAGGATGGATGGGGCCATGTATCACAAGATCTTGGCCAACAACCTCCTTCCCTCCGTAAGAGCATTGAAGATGGGTCGTGGCTAGGTCTTCCAGCATGACAACGACCCGAAACACACAGCCAGGGCAACTAAGGAGTGGTTCCGTAAGAAGCATCTCAAGGTCCTGGAGTGGCCTAGCCAGTCTCCAGACCTGAACCCAATAGAACATTTTTGGAGGGAGCTGAAAGTCCGTATTGTCCAGCAACAGCCCCGAAACCTTAAGGATCTGGAGAAGGTCTGTATGGAGGAGTGGGCCAAAATCCCTGCTGCAGTGTGTGCAAACCTGGTCAAGAACTACAGGAAACGTATGATCTCTGTAACTGCAAGCAAAGGTTTCTGTACCAAATATGAAGTTCTGCTTTTCTGATGTATCAAATACTTATGTCATGCAATCAAATTAATTACTTAAAAATCATACAATGTGATTTTCTGGATTATGGTTTTAGATTCTGTCACTCACAGTTGAAGAGTACCTTTGATAAAAAATAACAGATTTCTACATGTGAGTGTAGAGTGTAAGTGGGAAAACCTGCAAAATCGGCCGTGTATCAAATACTTGTTCTCCTCACTGTAGTTTAGAAAAACTTATTTCATATATATAAAAAAATACACGTTCTAATAATCAGACTACTGCAGAAAGGGGAAATCAAGGGAAGAGTCACGACTGTGAAATTTGACATTATTGGCAAACACGTTTTACTCCAATCATGTGACGCATTTTTGACTGAAACAAGATATTCAATGAGAAGAATAATGTAGCAATTAAGGGAGTTTTTGGCATGCAGTGAGTTAAACCAAAATTCACTTATTTGATTCATAACCTGAAATTCTAAACTTTTTATTAACTTTGACTTGACTTTTTAACCACGTCATTATGACTTTTTAATGTCCCAAAGCAGATATTTTTTCTTATGTGGCAGAAATGGGCCTCCATGGTTTTAAGTGATTTACACTATCTCTGTCTCTTTAGGTTGCTTGTCTCAAATTAACCAACATATACCGGGGCTGTGACTCGGGTCTCATTTTACCCTTTACAATAGAAACCAAATACTGTAGGTTCAGATTGCATTTAGGATAATTGAATGATGGGCTCAGTGGACAAGTTACCAAGGTAACTTCTCAGTTTTACTGCTGACTTGACATACTGACAATATGTCCAGTATGGAACAATACTGCAATGAAGTCAAACCGAATGCAAACTATATTTTAACTACTCACCATAATAAACCATAATACTGAATTTTTTGGGTAGGACCTCTTTTTCGCCAAAGATCTGTAATTCATAAAGTCCATCATGTTCAGTTGTGATGTTTGTGATTGTGAGATCTCCAGTCTGATCATCTAACTTCAGTCTGTCTCTGAATATCCCATCAAGAGCATCATTGTATAATGAGAGCTTATTGATCATTTTGTTGATCTGAGCTATACGAGTGCTGTCAGGTCCAAACGTCCACAGTATCAGATCAATCCTCTGTGTTTCAGTAGGACCTGCATGTAGAGTGACTGAATCTCCCTCCAACACTGACCTCACTGGATCAACACCAAACACACCTGAAGAACAAACAAACAGTTTCTCAAATGGAGATCATTTGTGTCTAAACAAATTCCTGAGACTTTAAGGGATAGTTCACCCAAAAATGAAAATGATCCCATGATTTACTCACCCTCAAAGCCATGAATGAAAAAGAACAACATGGATGTTCTGCTAACATCTTCGTTTGTTTTCCACAGAAAATGTTATGGTCATATACAGTGATTGGAAGCTCATTAGGGTGAGTAAATCATGACCGAATTTTCATTCATTTGTGAACTATTCCTTAAAGTTTTATTTGCCTAATTGTTCTATTTCAGCTATTCATTCTTTACAGGTAAAAAAAAAAAAAATCCGGTTTAAAGAAACAATAATAAAGAACAAAGGTTTAAAGAAACAATAATAATGGTTATGCCAACATCAGCATTTTAATGAGACTTGTTGCCTGGGGACAGTTAAACCACCTAGTTTAATTACGGTAGTTAAATTAAGTAGCCAAGTAATTAAAGTATATTTCAAAAATGGAAAAATAGATCTCAAAATGAAAGCGAAAGTCTCTGAGGTTTTTAAATTCTGTACTCACCTTTAAAGAGTAAAAGGCAGATAAATAAAACACAGATCATCATCATACCGATGTAGATCAGAGTGAAATATGGTTTAAAATAAAGATGTAGTGTATTTGTTCATCGGCTCAGGTGCGTTCTCGGTTGTTTATCCTTCAGGTTAGCGCTCCGTTTCTTAAACGTACGCTGACAGCGACGATTAACATAATTTTCTATCGAATTAGCCGATATCTAACATAGCAACAACAGATAGACTTCATTGGTGAATTAAATTCTTGATCATCGCTGGTAAACTAGTAAATCTGCGTGACTGCGAGGAAAAGTTGGGAAGTAAATGTCAGGAAGTTCCTCAGATCGGAATGAAGGATGTCGGCTCACATGACAACTCGAACGTGACGCATTTATTCTCACTCAAAAAAGAACTTTAATTGTTGCTAGTTTTACAGAATTTTCTCTCGTCCGTGTTAATGCGTGTAATCACGTGAACTTAAAATACTGTAATCACGTGAACTTAAAATACTAAAGTATTTTACTAAAAGTCTCTGTCAACGTAACTGAGGAAAACCAAACGTAGGCTACGTAAGCTTGTAGTCAATAATGTTATTGTTCAACATGTAAAAGACAATATTAGTGAGTCCTCGTGGAAGGTGCCGCTTTTCCACATCCTGAAATATTTATTAACGTGTTCAAGTAAATGTATGGAATGCTAAGCAGGGATGAGCTTCGCAGTAAATACATTGGCCGACAGAGGGCGCTCATCCTGTGATCTATGTGTGTTTTAATCTGCAGTTCAACCTAATGACCACTTGAGGATAATGTGCAATGGGGTGCAATGGATAAGACACATGCCTTTGGTGTGAGAGACCCGGGTTTGAATCCACTGTGAGACACCAATGTGTCCCTGAGCAAGACACTTAACCCCTAGTTGCTCCAGAGGCGTGCAACCTCTGACATATATAGCAATTGTAAGTTGCTTTGGATAAAAGCGTCAGCTAAATGAATAAATGTAAATGTAAATGTATTAGTTGGTTTAAGTTTTTATTTTCTACACATTCGATTAGGTTACAGCAGACCAACAGAAGACCTTTTCAATGCACTGTCACCACCAGCTCAATTTCAAACTGAGTCAAACTGAAACTTGCTGTGGTCTGATTTCTTAAGATCTACAAAGATATGTAGGTCTAGTTCTGTTGAGTGGACAAATAAGTTGTGCATGTGCTTATGTCTCATGTGGTTAAAGGGCTTTTTCCTGTCCTGCTAACATTATCATAACAGACTGTTTTCCTGTTACTCAATACAGGTTGATTGTTAAACAAAGTAGTGAATCCATCAACAATAATAGGCTTTTTAAAATTAATTGCCAGCACCATTTAACAATGATCATTTACTATTTAATATACAAACAAATTATGAGAAATTGCACTTTACACGCTAGTAATGGTATTATTGGGAATATCTTTTTTAATAGGAAATATCAGCAATTTTTACATATACACTGTAACATGGTTGCATGTCATAACTAATAAAAATAATATTTTCTACCACCAGTTAGATTCGTAATAAGTACTAGAATAAGTTAAACATATGCAAGTAGAACAAACACAATCACAGTCAGTGCATGAGCACGGGGAGGGAGGTGGAAAAGTGTAGAGGGGGGAAGGGGGGGTGAATTCACACTTGGTTTCATCTCAAGTGATGTTTTCTCAGAATGGACAGCCAACTGCTGATAAAAATGCTTCACGGGTTTGTTTTCTTTTGTTTGTGCTTCTGGCGTCTCGATGGTAAGTTAAAATGTATTTTTAGCTTTTCACTTCATGCAGTTTTGTAATGGTGTTAAAGGCCTACTGTCGAAAATTACTAAAAGGTGTATATTTCCTTACAACATTTGTCTAAAGGTCTTCAGCTACGTCACAGTCACAGCTAATAAATATATGCTCTAAAAACATTCCCTTTAAGTTATCAAACTGTTATTTCTGAATGTAAATTAACACTTTAGTTATTTTTAGAGATGCTCTTGCTTTTGGTTGTAGTTCTAGCTTTGTCCTAAATGACAATCTATCAATCTGTGGTATTACTGAGGAAGTTTGAAAACAGTGCAGTGATTTACAGTATTTGTGTATTTGAGACTTTATTTGCATTTGAGATTTGAGACAGTGCTTGAAGTGGGCCGGTACGCACCGGTACGCAGTATCAGCACTTCTAGATTTTAAACTTTAGCGTACCTTCTTAGTTGCCAATCAGAGTCAAAGCGAGAGTACCAGCACTTTTTTCCCCACTTAAAGCACTGCCTTCAGGGAAAATAAATATATTTTTTATTAAACTTTCCATTTATAACATCTTCCTAACTACACACTTTAAAACACCAGTTCCATTTTGCTTCCTTTGTGTAATGCTGCTTTGTATTTTCTCTTTCCGTAAGATCCCAATGACTTGAATTCAAATCTTTTAACTTTTAAATTAGTGTCAAATTCATGGAAGCTTGTTTCTGCCACAGGAAAAAAATAGGCAATTCTGACTTTATTTATCAGAATTCTGACTTTATATCTAAATTGCAAGTTATAAACCCGGATATTATATGTTCTCTGTATTTTAGGTTGTATACCGGTTCTTTCCTGTTTTCTGTTTCTAGTGCCATTTTGTAGTCAGTTTGTAGTTTTCTTGTTTATTCGTTCCCTGACTGTTCCCAAGTGTGTCTTGTTTATCTATCACCCCTTGTGTGTGTGTAACCCCAGTGTTTCTGTGTTCTTAGTCGGATCTTTTCTGTTGTTGGATGTGTCGTTGGTGTCCTCAGTTCTGCTTCTGTAATTCCTGGTTTCTGCTCCTTGTGCTTGGATTGTTGTTTGCTTAAACAAAACTGTATTTGGATTCTACTCTCCGAATAAATCACAATGGATCCAGCAGAGAAACTTCTGTATCCCTGGCAAGGTAAGGACTCTATAGAGGAATATACAGTTCAGTTTTGTGCACTGACTAACTGTATGAACTGAGTGGGAAACTGCTTTCAAGATATTTTTTTATTTATTTTGGGCTAAGTGAGCCCCTTACTTACAAACTTACAAGCCCTCTCCCAAGCCCGGCAGCCTCTGCGCTTCCAAGCCCAGTGTCCCAAGTCCAACGGTCTAAACTCTTCCAAGTCCTGCGGTCCCAAGTCAAGTGGTCTCAGCACTTCCAAGTCCTGCGGTCTCAGCGCTTCCAAGTCCAGTGGTCTTAGCGCTTCCAAGTCCAGTGGTCTCAGCGCTTCCAAGTCCGGTGGTCTCAGCGCTTCCAAGTCCAGTGGTCTCAGCGCTTCCAAGTCCTGCGGTCTCAGCGCTTCCAAGTCCAGTGGTCTTAGCGCTTCCAAGTCCGGTGGTCTTAGCGTTTCCAAGTCTGGTTGTCTCAGCGCTTCCAAGTCCGGTTGTCTCAGCGCTTCCAAGTCCAGTGGTCACAGCGCTTCCAAATCCAGTGGTCTCAGTGCTTACAAGTCCGGTTGTCTCAGCGCTTCCAAGTCCGGTTGTCTCAGCGCTTCCAAGTCCAGTGGTCACAGCGCTTCCAAGTCCAGTGGTCTCAGTGCTTACAAGTCCGGTTGTCTCAGCGCTTCCAAGTCCGGTGGTCTCAGCGCTTCCAAGTCCTGCGGTCTCAGCGCTTCCAAGTCCAGTGGTCTCAGCGCTTCCAAGTCCAGTGGTCTCAGCGCTTCCAAGTCCGGTGGTCTCAGCGCTTACAAGTCCTGCGGTCTCAGCGCTTACAAGTCCAGTGGTCTCAGCGCTTCCAAGTCCAGTGGTCTCAGCGCTTACAAGTCCTGCGGTCTCAGCGCTTACAAGTCCGGTGGTCTCAGCGCTTCCAAGTCCTGCGGTCTCAGCGCTTCCAAGTCCTGTGGTCTCAGCACTTCCAAGTCCAGTGGTCTTAGCGCTTACAAGTCCAGTGGTCTCAGCGCTTACAAGTCCAGTGGTCTCAGCGCTTACAAGTCCAGTGGTCTCAGCGCTCACAAGTCCGGTGGTCTCAGCGCTCACAAGTCCTGCGGTCTCAGCGCTTACAAGTCCTGTGGTCTCAGCGCTTCCAAGTCTGGTGATCTTAGCGCTTACAAGTCCTATGGTCTCAGGGCTTTCAAGTCCGGTGGTCTCAGCACTTCCAAGTCCGGTGGTCTTAGCGCTTCCAAGTCTAGTGGTCTCAACACTTCCAAGTCTGATGCTTCCAAGTCCAGTGGCCCTGGAGGTCCTACCACTCGCACCTGTTCTGCCTTTGATAGCTACCACCATCTTGTGTGTGTGTGGCCTTCACACACTTCTCGGCGGCTGCGTCATGTCATGGCCAAGGAGGCAATCACTAAACTCTCTGGGCTCTCTCTCTCTGTTACATCGGCTCTGCCGAGGCTTCAGCTCCGCCGATTCCACCCTGGTCACCTGCTCCATCCAAGTTCCCTGAACTGCCAGCTTCGCCTTGACTCTCCACTTGGCTAGCTCTGCATCAGTCTCCAGGCCTATTTCCATCACATGGGCCTGGCTTGCTATCCCTTCCCCTGGTCTGCCCCCGCTCCACCACCCTCTTGTGTTTTTGTGTTTGGTCATGGAGCATCTGAAATCTGCTCCTTAAAGGGGGTCTCTGTTACATGTTGTGTGTACCTTGTGTTTCTGTTATTTGAACTTTTAGGTTGTATTCTGCCTGTCTTTTTTCCCGGGTTTCTGTTTCTAGTGCCATTTTGTAGTCAGTTTGTAGTTTTATCACCCCTTGTGTGTATATAAACCCCAGTTTTTCCTGTGTTCTTGGTCAGATCTTGTTCATTGTTGGATGTGTCCTTGGTGTCCTCAGTTCTGCTCCTGGGATTCCTGGTTTCTGCTCCTTGTCCTTGGATTGTTGTTTGCTTAAATAAAACTGCATTTGGATGAGTTTTGACCAGTTTTACATCGGAATTACTAGATATAAACTCACACTTGCAAGAAATAAAGTCATAATCGCAAAACATAAAGTCCCAATTCACTTTTTATTTTTGTTTTATTCTGTGGCTAAAAGAAGCTTCCATAAAAATGGAATTACTTGTAATAATAGTATAGCAATTTTAACTGAAACTAATGATCCTACAGAAAGTTACTTCAGTACTTTAGTCTGTGATTGAGAACGTGCCCTTGTATGTTTCAGGTGTGTTTGGTGTTGAGGCAGATGAAATCGAGTCGGTGTCTGTGATGGAGGGAGATTCTCTCAACCTACAGACTGGTGTGAATAAAATACGAGAGGACGATCTGATAATGTGGATGTGCGGAGACGACTGCATCGCTAAACTCAACATATCCTCCCAAGTCATCTCTGAAAATAATGACAGATTCAGAGACAGACTGAAGCTGGATCATCAGACTGGATCTCTGACCATCACAAACATCAGAACCACAGACTCTGGGTTTTATAAAGTACAGTTGATTGGACATAAAGTTTCAAAGAAAACTTTCAATGTTACTGTCATTGGTGAGTACTTATAGGTAGAGGTTCTCTAAAAATTTATTTCTAGAGACCCTTTATTAATATTTTTTCCATGTTTTACAGCTCGTCTTCCTATTCCTGCCATCGCTAGTTACTGTCCTCAAAATCCTTCTTCATCATCAGAATCATCGGTGTCCAAATGTTTGCTGCTGTGTTCAGTGTTGAATGTGAGTCATGCGACTCTCTCCTGGTACAAAGGAATCAGTGTATTGTCCAGCATCAGTGCGTCTGATCTCAGCATCAGTCTCTCTCTACCTCTGGAGGTGGAATATCAGGATAAAAACAACTACAGCTGTGTGCTGAACAATCCCATCAGCAACCAGACCACACATCTGGACATCAACACACTCTGTCACACATGTTCAGGTAGCATCAAACCATCACTTCAACATCAGCAGAATACTATCTAATAATTTTATATATTGATATTTTCTGTTCTTTTTTTCCCTTCAGAATGTGTCTGCTGTTGTGATTCTAATAAAGCTGTGATCCAATTGGTCCTCTCTGCTCTGGTGGGCGTGGCTACTATTGCTATTCTGGTTTATGACATCACATCCAGAAGAGCTGAACAGAAAAGAAGAGCTCAGAAATCAATCTCAAACAGATTTAGCCAACTATAACCGAAATTTTAAAATAATATCAGGAATACATTTTTTTTATTATTATTCTGACACACTTTTACAAAACTAGAGTGAAATACAAAATGTTTGTGTTTATTTTAGCATAATATTGGGAGTTTTAAAATTCTCTAAAACTCTCATATTATAACTTAACGTCCGTTTCTACCAAAAATTGGTCTGTTCTTGTATCTACGCTGTGCTTACTAAACATCTTGTGTTTTTGTGGTCTGGTAATGTAGGTAGCAGACCTGTTTCTGTGGCCTGTCAGCATGTAAGTGTTGGCAGGAAGTTTTTTGTTTTGCAAACTTGTGACTTCTGAAGAACCTGCCCTTTAGTGTCAGGACATTGTCTCTTTAATGTTGTTACCCACAGTGTTCAGAAAGTTTTCTCAGTTGAGCTTCGATGTGTTAAACTTTTGAACTTTTGGTGCACATTGCACACCTTTGTTTGAGTCAGGGGCGTTTGATCATCACTGGCGCCCCACATACATTTTAATAAAGTACCTTAAAATGTCTCGGGCACTCTGGGTTTTTTTTTTTTTTTTTGGTGTGTGTGTGCAAAAACACCAAAGCATTCAGTTCTGGTGACTTTGGGAGTAATATTTATTAATTAATTTTCTTTGATAATATTATGTAAGAATGTGCTGCGGATCATTTAATAAGTTCAATTTTACCTTAAATTCACAACAAGCATTTTCATGAGCAAAATAAATAAATCAACCAATAACTCAAACTCAAAAAGCTTTCAGTGATGCTAAATTAAACCACAGATGAAATGATGCCAAATTACAAGAAATAACCAAGCATTCTTTTAACAGTTAACAAGCTCATGTTATGGATCAAAGAAGTGCCAAGTAAATTATATCTAGAAAACGGGATGTCCTCATTCAGCTAAAAAACTCACAACTGATGTCTGTGTACCTTCATAATAAAGAATAGATAGTAAGGGAAATTCTTTTGATAACCAGACAGTTGATGGACCCCACTGACTACCATAGTAGGAAAAAAAAACACATACTATTGAAGTCAATGGGGGAAATCTGGTTACCAACATTCTTCAAAAAAAATTATTTTGTGTTCAACACAAAAATGTTTTAATCAAAATTTATTATTTGGGAATCATAACCAGAAATTGCTCCAAAATTAGTTATTATATTCATTATAATTCATTTTATACTGAGGTTCACAAAATTATTAACTGGTGTCTATCAATCACATAAAACACACACAAATGAAAACACACATTAGCCTTTATTTCATAACAATCATACTGTGCTCCAGTTGACAAACTACATTTGCAATACAACTGCAAAATTCATTTTAAAGGGATACTTCACAGTTTTTTCATATTAAACTATGTTATTCCCTTAACTAAAACGAGTTGATACATACCTCTCTCGTCTCAGTGCGTGCACTAAATTCGCTGTCTTGCGGCGAAACTTTGTTAGCACTTAGCTTAGTCCAGTTCATTTAATATGGGCCAAGCAGAGAAGCTACCAAACATCTCCACGTTT
Source organism: Leuciscus leuciscus (assembly GCF_965113295.1). Lineage (NCBI taxonomy): Eukaryota > Metazoa > Chordata > Actinopteri > Cypriniformes > Leuciscidae > Leuciscus > Leuciscus leuciscus. The sequence goes on from NC_138739.1 coordinate 8,969,912, forward strand.
TCCCTATTTAAATACAGTTACTCGCGTAGTGTAACTCGACCTAGGACGGTGACACAAAACAAAACGTTGCGCTTTTCTAAGCGTGTAAAATGGATAACTATATTGTATGGCGGAATACCATAGCAAGTGCTTGGAAGCACTTCGACTTCGGCGCAGTAATATCTTCACTCGTGAAAAATCCTCTCACCGGCCCCCGCTCCCTCTAGTGAAGATATTACTGCGCCGAAGTCGAAGTGCTTCCAAGCACTTGCTATGGTATTCCGCCATACAATATAGTTATCCATTTTACACGCTTAGAAAAGCGCAACGTTTTGTTTTGTGTCACCGTCCTAGGTCGAGTTACACTACGCGAGTAACTGTATTTAAATAGGGAAAACGTGGAGATGTTTGGTAGCTTCTCTGCTTGGCCCATATTGAATGAACTGGACTAAGCTAAGTGCTAACAAAGTTTCGCCGCAAGACAGCGATTTAGTGCACGCATTGAGACGAGAGAGGTATGTATCAACTCGTTTTAGTTCAGGGAATAACATAGTTTAATATGAAAAAACGGTGGAGTATCCCTTTAAACACGTTTATTGACTAAACAAGCTCCTGTAAACGTTAGACCTATTTAAAATTGAAAAGAAAAAGTGTAAACCCAAAAATGGACTTAGATCCATGTGGTATGATATAATATAATATAATATAATATAATATAATATAATATAATATAATATAATATAAAATATAATATAATAATGTCTGTGGTAAACATAACTTGACAATACTTTGACGTTTTGTTCTATAATGTAAAGTACATACCCATTTTGAATATTCATTTTTGAAAATGAATGCTTTTAATAACTAGATAAGACCATTTGGGGTGTGAGTGTGGTCTTGATACTATCAAATATTGGCTGGATTTGTGTTTATTAGTCCAGTCAACATTAGCCATTCTGAATGTGGACTGTACTTATAAATCACCCATAATTAAATTTTTTGTTTGTTTTTGTTTTTCTAATATATTTTTGCAAGACTTAATAGAATATGTTTTCTTAAAGGGTTAGTTCACCCAAAAATGAAAATTCTGTCAGTAATTACTCTCCCTCATGTTGTTCCAACCCCGTAAGACTTTCTTTCATCTTCAGAACACAAATTAAGATATTTTTGATGAAATCTGAGAGCTGGCTCACTCCTCCATAGGCTTCTTTGTAATCGATATCTCCCGGCCCAGAAAAGTTAGTAAAGACATTGTTAAAACAGTCCAAGTGACTACAGTGGCTCAACCTTAAAGCTTCAGGGTGCTTCTCAATATCCCTCCTCGTCTCCTCCGTCCTCCATCCTATGACCCGGAAACCGATCGAGCTCAGCCATCTTGAAGGACATCTCAATTCTCTAATTGCACCGCGAGGAGTCGAGGATCGAGGAGTTAGGAGGCTTCCTGAGGAGTCATGAGCGAGGATACACAGGTGTATCCTATGTGGAAGAGTTTTATCGACTAAAACGTGACGCACGTATAAATTCTCCTCCCCCTTCACATTGGTCACAATAATTTTAATTTATACTTTACCTTTGCAGTTTAAATAAACCACACATCTTGCATATTTCAACAGGGTATCTTGCTTTTAATATTTATTATGAATTTCTTAAATAAACAAACTTCAACAACATAAGGGCAGATCCTTTGAGCGCTGCTGATGACGCTGTGAAGTGACGCTCGAGTGATGAAGTATTCCAATGTATAAAAAAGCTTTCATTCGATCCCTCTGTCCTCGCGTCTTTTCCTTGCAGCTTTACTCGCATCCTACAGGGGGAGGAGCTGAGACGCGAGGAAAGGAAGCGAGGAAAGGAAACGAGGATGCACAAATAAGAATTGAGAAGCACCCGCAGTCCGTAGTTTGTCGCCATCTCTGTTAGAAATCTGCAATTGCAGCGGAATAATCAACTTTACGTGAGTTGTGCCTCGGCACGGCACAGCACGGTTGCACAAGTCCAATGTTTTGAGGAGAATGTGCAGCTGTCAGTCGCCGCGCCGGTGTGGATACTGGCATTTGCAATCACACATTATACTTTTTGGAAGTATGACCAACATAAAGATTTTCACTGGTTCACGAGTTCACACTTACGAATGATCAGAGAGTAAATGGTTATGCGTATTTGGCGTGCTGTCCGGGGGGAGGGCTCCGAGTTCGGAAATTGGGCCCGAACCCAGAGTACTCCCCCCGTCTCTGGTTTAGGAAGATAACCAAGCAAGTGTGAGGAGATGGGGTGGTGGAGGGATGCTGAAAACTGTCGAGGAATATGGGTGAGTCGACTGCGTTTATTTATAGGTTTAACTCATGCTGATTGAGTGGACCTGTTGATTACTGATTGATGACAGCTGGTTAGAATAACTTGATTGCTTGATCATTAGAACGTGTTCCTCCCGAACCTTGTTAATAAAACATCATAAAATGTAATCTGAACAAGTAAGTAATAAGTAAGCATTACAGTAAATTGCGCAGATTAAATTTAATGATTGCTTATCATATCACGTCAAACCGTGCAAATTATGCCTTGGTCTCAAATTGTTAATGTTAACAACATCAGCATTGCGAAACAAAATTTAATGCCCTTCCGATATTTGTCCTTGTTTTCACACGTGCCGTCTCTTTTTTTCTCCGAAGTCTTTTGTCTTTTGCATTTTACACTGGGTGAATCTCCAGTTGTCACTGGTGATGGTCGTTTGAACCTTTCTGGATCTGCCATCAAATTAATAAGTTTAATTATATCAAGTGCTGTGAGAAAAGGCTATAAATCTCCACCTCCAACATCCTCACACTCATAGTCTACTAGCCGAGACTCTTCTTTATGTGGGCAGATGTGACGTAATGACGCAAAGACATGCTCGAATTTCCCGCGGAAATCCACCAGTACCACTAGAGTTAAAAACATTATTACAAGCTTACCGTTTTGAATCGAGCTAAGGCAAGCAGAGAGTTTTGAACAGTGAACACTGGCTGGTTATGTACTTGCTCAAAAATATATTTTGGATAATTTTTAACCCAAAAAACCTACGGACTGCAGCTTTAAGATCATCAAGCGTCGAGAATACTTTTTGTGTGCAAAAACCCCCCCAGAAATAACGACTTTATTCAACTCTTCATTTTCTTCTGTGTGTTCCTCTGAGTGAGTTCACGTAGTGTAACAGTGCAGTGCTTCTAGGTTGTTCGTCAGAATGTAGGCTCACAATTGGCCAGCATCACACGCATCACACATATGACCAGCGTCAGCCAATAATGAGTCTACGTTCTGACGTCCTGGTACAACCCAGATTTTCATCAAAAAAAATCTTAATTTGTGTTCTGAATATGAACGAAAGTCTTACGGGGTTCGAACAACATGAGGGTGAGTAATTACTGACAGAATTTTCATTTTTGGGTGAACTAGCCCTTAAACTAAGCCCAAGCAAGAATATTAGCATTTTAAACAAAAATAAAATAAAATTTTTAATTGCCATTTTTTACAATAAAGTTTTATTAGTCGATAAAATGTATTTTATATTTCATAATACGGAGTGCATGTTTTCGCAGTAAATTTACAAAGAATATCTCAAATATCACAGTATGTATATAAACACTGGCCTGAATATAAAAACTCAATATGGTCACAAATATTTACACAAACGTTAATGGCAATATCTCACTCTCAATGTATTATATGAAATGCAAAAAACCTTTATACTGTTTATGTATACAATACAAGTTTCATAACTGTTTTGAGACTGTCATGTTGAGTGATTTTGGTACAGAGATTAGCATAATGAAAATGTTAGTGTATTAAAGGGATAGTTCACTTTGAAATTCAATTTTGGTATGTTTTAGCTTACCTCAAGGGCATCCAAGATGTAGGTGTCTTTGTTTCCGCGGTAGTTTAAATTTTTTTATTTTTAGGTCAAACCGTTCTTGTCTGTCAGTCATATAATGCAGGTCTATGGTCACTATCTCAAAGAGTGATTACAGTGAAGTCCAAATGAAACAATTTCCCATCGTAAGTACACATTGATGGCCTAAGACACGAAACGAGCGGTTTGTGTGAGAAAATGAACAGTATTTATATCGTTTTTACCTCTTGTACACAGCCACGTCCAAGTGATCTGAGAGCATGCGCGCTTCCTAGTGTGTGACATGTGCGCACGTTCTGGCTTAGTCTGCGCAAGCGCCGGAAATACTGTTCTGTTATTACAACATAAATACTGTTCGTTTTCTCACACAAACCGCTTGTTTCGTGTCTTAGGCCATTAATGTGTACTTACTTAATTGTTTAATTTGGACTTCTCTGTGCATGCTCTTTTAGATAGTGACCATAGACCTGCATTATATGACTGACAGACAAGAACGGTTTGACCTAAAAATATCAAAATTGAAACTACTGCGGAAAAAAAGACACCTACATCTTGGATGCCCTTAAGGTAAGCTAAAACATACCAAAATTTCATTTCAAAGTGAACTATCCCTTTAAAAGCATGTCTTTAGCACTATATTTAGCTAAATATTCTCATCAAATATAGTTATCAACACATAACAAGCACCTGTTTTTGCATACGGTCACATTACCTGCACATAATGAATAACTTCTTAACCATTAAAAAAGTGGTAAATCCATATAGACTACATCTGCCGACTGGCATTGTCATCCCCACCTGACTCCTCCTTATCCTCACTGGATAAAGTGTCCGTCAGCTGCACAGTATATGTACTAGTGTTGTTGGGGTCCTCTTCTGGTGTCAACGAAAACATTGTCTCAGTTAGATCATCCCCACATATTTGTGTGGCAGCTGTAGAAAACAAAGAAACACAGAAGGTAAAAAGAGAGAAAGCCGTAGAGTTAAACTGCACTGTATAGCAAATTAAATATTCATGTTAAAATGGATGTCATAAGAAAAGATCTATCATGTGACTCTTGATTTCAAACACAGATTTACACTATCGTTACCTGATCGCAATTATACACTGTAAAAAAGTTGCTGATTTTTTTTATTTTTTATGTACAATCAACTTGAATGTTTAAGTAATTTCAACATAAATTACATTTAACTGACTTCAAAAAATAGATGAAGCTCGTGTAACATAAAAAAATATGAAAATTGCTTAACTTATTTTGATGAGTTAAAGCTACATAAAAACTTGTGTTCTCATTTATTCTACACACAGTAACACAAGTGGTCCTTTTACTATTTATTAGGAGAAAAAACTAAGAATATAAGATGTTAAAAACACTATTATTAGTGCATAGAAAATTCAATAGACAGCGCAATATTGCCAATCTGCGTCCCATCCTCACATCCTCACATACTCCTCTCTCTCTTTCCGTGGGTCTATGGAATTGTCAGTCAGCAGTCAATAAAGCTGACTTCATTCCAGCCTTTGCATCTCATTCTACTCTTAGTATCTTGGGGCTGACTGAGACCTGGATTCGTCCAGAAGACTCAGCAACCCCTGCTGCTCTCTCTAGCAATTTCTCCTTCTCCCACTCCCCTCGCCAGTCTGGGAGAGGTGGGGGTACAGGGCTTCTCGTTTCTAACAATTGCAAATACTCCACGCTCTCTTCTCTATGCAACAACAACTCATTTGAATATCATGCTATTACACTTACAACTCCCATTAAAATCCATATTGTAGTCATTTATCGCCCCCCAGGTCAGCTGGGTAACTTTGTAGATGAGCTGGATGTGCTGCTGTCCACTTTCCCTGAGGACGGCACCCCACTTCTAGTCTTCGGTGACTTCAACATTCATCTCGAAAAGCCACATGCAACAGACTTCACCTCTCTCCTAGACTCCTTCGATCTCAAACGACTTATCACCACAGCTACTCACAAATCAGGCAACCAACTGGACCTGGTTTACACACGCAACTGCACCACAGAAAACATCCTGGTGACACCTCTCCACGTTTCAGATCATTTCCTCATTACTTTCAGTCTACAACTCTCTACCCCTGCACCCCCACCCCCACCACCAGTCACTTTCAGACGAAACCTGCGCTCACTTTCCCCCTCCCATCTCTCCTCTGCCGTGTCATCCTCTCTCCCCCCACCCTCACAATTCTCATCTCTGGATGTGAATACCGCAACGGACACCTTATGCTCCACTCTAATCTCTTCTCTAGACATTATCTGCCCTCTCTCCTCCAGGCCAGCACGCACTACTCCCTCTAACCCCTGGTTATCTGAGGTTCTTCGGGAACACCGGACCGAACTCAGGGCAGCGGAGAGGAAATGGCACAAATCAAAAGACGCATCTGACCTGAGTATGTATCAATCTCTCCTCTCCTCCTTTTCTCTTGATGTTCATGCTGCAAAATCTTCATACTTCCACAACAAGATCAACAGCTCCTCCAACACACGATTACTCTTCAAGACATTCAACTCTCTCCTCTGTCCACCTCCACCACCTCCCGCCTCCTCCTTAACTGCTGACGATTTAGCGACCTTCTTCACCAACAAAACAACAGCTATCAGCAGTCAGTTCTCAGCTCCACACACACAGGAACCCAGACCGACCCCTTCCACAGCCAATACCCCTCTGTCCTCCTTTTCTCCGCTAACCGAGGAAGAAGTATCTACACTTCTCCTCTCCAGTCACCCTACCACCTGCACGCTTGACCCCATCCCCTCACACCTTCTACAAGCCATCTCTCCCACACTTCTACCATCACTCACACACATCATCAACTCATCCCTCCACACTGGCACCTTCCCTACAGCATTCAAGCAGGCTCGGGTTACTCCACTGCTCAAAAAACCAACGCTAAACACATCATTGGTAGAGAATTACAGACCTATCTCTCTCCTACCATTCATTGCGAAGACACTTGAAAGAGCTGTCTTCAACCAACTAACATCCTTCTTGTCTCTAAACAACCAGCTGGATGTCAACCAATCTGGCTTCAAGAAAGGACATTCAACTGAGACTGCATTACTGTCAGTCACAGAAGCCCTACGGATCGCAAAAGCTGCTTCCAAATCTTCAGTCCTCATTCTCCTGGATCTGTCTGCTGCCTTCGACACGGTGAATCATCAGATCCTTCTGTCCACCCTCTCATCACTGGGCATCACAGGAACTTCACTCCACTGGTTTGAGTCCTATCTCACAGGTAGGTCCTTCAAGGTCACATGGAGAGGCGAGGTATCCAGAGCACATCAGCTGACCACAGGGGTTCCCCAGGGTTCAGTTCTTGGTCCCCTCCTCTTCTCCATCTACACCACATCACTGGGACACATCATACAGGCACACGGTTTTTCCTACCACTGCTATGCTGATGACACACAGCTCTTCCTCTCCTTTCAACCAGATGATCCCACAGTAGCTGCACGGGTCTCAAGGTGTCTGGCGGACATCTCCACATGGATGAAGGAACATCACCTGCAGCTCAACCTGGCAAAGACTGAGCTTCTCGTCCTCCCTGCCAATCCGTCTCTACAGCACGACTTCACCATCCAGCTAGAGTCATCATTAATCACCCCATCAAGATCGGTCAGAAATCTTGGAGTAACGTTTGATGACCAGCTGACCTTCACAGATCACATTTCAAAGACAGCTCGATCATGCAGGTTTGCACTGCACAACATCAGGAAGATCAGGCCTTTCCTAACTGAGCATGCAACACAACTTATCGTCCAGGCCCTGGTCATCTCTAGGCTTGACTACTGCAATGCCCTTCTGGCTGGACTCCCAGCATGTGCGACCAAACCCCTACAGATGATCCAGAATGCTGCAGCTCGTCTTGTCTTCAACGAGCCCAAGAGGGCCCACGTCACTCCTCTGTTCATCTCTCTGCACTGGCTACCTCTAGCTGCTCGCATCAAGTTCAAGGCACTGACGCTTGCTTACAGAACTATCACAGGCTCAGCTCCCTCCTACTTTCACTCACTCCTACGAGTCTACATCCCTACCAGACACCTAAGATCGGTCAACGAGCGACGTCTCGTGGTTCCATCACAGAAAGCCACAAAATCACTTTCCAGAACATTCTCATTTACAGTTCCATGCTGGTGGAACGCTCTCCCCACCCTCATCCGGAATGCAGAATCCCTGACAACATTCAAAAAACAGCTGAAAACCAATCTCTTCCGTGAGCACTTAACCTTATAGAAAAAAAAATATATATATTTTCCTTTCCCTTTGAAACATCACTTATCAGGCTTATGCTACTCTGAATAATACCTGAACTTCGTATTTTGAGCACTTCCTGCGTTGTTGTTGCTTTTGCCTCTTTATGATGACTCGCTGAATTTAGTCCTAATTTGTAAGTCGCTTTGGATAAGGGCGTCTGCTAAATGACTAAATGTAAATGTAAAAATGATGTAATAATTGACTGGGTTAAAAAAACAAGTGAAAATAGAAGTTGGCTTAAGCTTCTCACCATGGACATTGACTTTGATTGTTTTGGTAAAATGATTTGAGTTGCTGGAGATCTCAAGTTTAAATTGCCCGGTGTCTTTGACTCTCATGTTCTTTATAGTGAGATTTCCAGTTTTATGATCCAGCGTCAGTCTGTCTTTGAATTTCCCACCAGGACCATCCTTTACTGAGAACCTATCGTCCCTTTTATGGCACACAGCAATGACAGTAAATAAGATTGTTGAATCAGACACTCTGGAATCAACGTATTTCCATCGTAGTCGATCATCTCTCGGTAAGTCAGCAACACCAGAGTTTAGAGTGACAGTTTCTCCATGCTTCACTTCTATTTCCTTAACTTGATCTAGCCCAGCGTTAAACATATCTGGAGAAAAGTTAAACATGAATTAAACATGCAGAGGTGGTACGCAACGATCATATCTTGTTAAACAAACCTTAGTTTTCTGTAATTTTGGAAATTATACATTTTATACAAATTATATAACATTTTCTTTGTGGATTTACACCGCAAGCAATATGGTAAAGTTGCTCACAAGAGAGGGATCTTACCCTGAAGTGGATCACATTCTTCCTGACCTGTTCCAACAATAATCACAGATTATTATTATTATTTAATTTTTTCATGATTACTTGTAATGGACAATGAAAACGTACAATGTTGTAAACTTGTTAGAGCCATAACTACATTCATAATTTTGTAATATTTACCCTTAAATCAAATTATGTTTTTTCTGATAAATGTTTGTTTTGTGTTATTTGTACTGTGTCACGTGACTTTGCCTAGTTTTATAAGCATTATGTGTAATAATTTCGAAGAAAATTAAGGAAGAAGGTTTGTTGGTGCTAGACAATCTTTTTACCCTGGAAAAGGTTTTTGGAACGTGAATACGTCCAAAGTACTTTTGATATATAAATACAAAATAGTGTTGATTTCTCTTATATATATATATTATATAGTTATAATATATTATTATATTGTTATAGTATATTATATAGTATATAGAGGAATAGCTTCCTCTGGTTCCTCAGGAGTCTGATTATAGTCTGTTATAAAATAATACAATAATTTATACAGTGAAGCAAGTAGCAGAACAATCAATTTCTACCACAATCTAGCAGATTTTTTTATTTTGGTTACAAAGTTTTGTGGTTACACATTATTCTCATTGGATCAGCTGTATGTAACACTTACCCGTTTCTTTTGCTTTTGCAGATTTCTTGTAAAAGTAAACAGCAGCAGCAGCCAGCACAGCTGCCAGCAGGAGGACACCAACACATATACCCACTATAGTGCCAACAGACAGTCCTTGTGCTGTAACAGAGAAGGTATAGGTCCAGTAACTATCTAATGTATCTTACAATACCTGTTCATGATCTGTTGAAGCTGTGAGACTATTTTGCACTACCTTGTTTTTTGTTTTCACTTTTAAAAACAAATATTGTATACATGATTATGTTATAGCCTGGTTATAGATATACCTTCACATGTGTGGCAGAGTGTGTTGATGTCCAGATGTGTGGTCTGGTTGCTGATGGGATTGTTCAGCACACAGCTGTAGGTGTTCTTATCCTGATATTCCACCTCCAGAGGTAGAGAGAGACTGATGCTGAGATCAGACGCACTGATGTTTGACAAAACACTGATTCCTTTGTACCAGGAGAGAGTCACATGACTCACATTCACCTCTGATGAACACAGCAATGAACATGACGATGATGATGATGAACAGTCTCTGCTGATGACAGGAACAGGCAAATGAGCTGGAAAACATGAATAGTCATAACAGAATAATCAGATAAATCAACCTTTAGTGGTAAATCACCACGTTCATCTGGAAGGAATTAGATCTGAATGACACCTTAAACCAGTAGTTTGACATGTTTACAAATGTATTGGCATTTGATGTGGGAAAGTTCTAAAAATGATTTAGGTAAGAATTTAAGGAATAACTCTGGTTAAAAATACATTTTAAGTTCCATCAATATTGTCTATATAGCAGAAAATAATTTACTCGTCACTCAGTTTAAGTGTTTTACCTTTGGAGTAATGCATTTACAGCAATTCGTTAAGTTAAAGCAATATGAACTATTTTGATAATTATACCCTATTCGAGTTGTTAAGTTGTCTAGAATCAAAACAATAAACACAATCAGTATGTCAGCTTTGTCTACAACAGTTCATGGGCAAATGACTCGAGTAACATCATAGACCTTTAATAAATTCCTATTCCTTTCCCAAATTTTAGATGAAGTAATATTTATTTTAATGCAAACTTGTGTTAATTTCTTCACATCAAAAGTTTTGATAGAGATAATACCACTGAAAGACTTGAGCTACTCACCAGTGACAGTAACATTAAACGTCTTATACAAGCTCCTGCTGAAAAATTTATATATTCCAGAGAAATTAGCTGTGATGTTCTTGATGGTAATAGATACAGACTGTCGGTCCACCAGCAATCTGTCTTTAAATTGCATAATTTCAAAGTTTATTACTATGACAATATTGTCAGGTCCAAAGGTCCACACTGTAAGATCTTCGCTAGGTATTTCATCAGTGTATAGAGTGACTGAGTCTCCCTCAGTCACTGGCACTGACTCCACTATATAACCAAACACACCTGAAAAACAAACAGAAACGTTTATTCAGATTTGTTAGGAAAAAAACAATAGACAGTAAAGGACAGAGCCTTTGTTTGGACCAGAGTTTGATATAAAACAACATACTGTAACACAAATAGCACAATTTCTTCAACCCAATTATGCCCGACATGAAGATATTTTGAAGAATGTTGGTGATCGACTTCCAATAGTAGAAAAAAATACTATGGAAGTAAATTGCTACTGTCAACTGTTTAGTTACCAACATTCTTCAAAATATCTTCCTTTGTGCTCAGCAGAAGAAAGAAACTCATACATCAAAATTCCCTTTAAGTCAGTGATGAAACTACAGAAAAAGCAGTTGTTTTAAAGGGGTCATATAATGGTACATGCACTTTTACAAGTTGCTTGTACTGAAATGTGTGTTGGCAGTGCCTGTACACAACCATCATAAAATGATAAAAATCCATCCAGTGTTTTAAAAAAAAAAATCTTCTTATATGTTTTCCCCTGTCTCAAATCAAGCCGTTCGACCTTGTGACACCACAAGATCGGACGCCCCTCCCACAATTGTTGATTGACAGCAGCGTTTCAACACAGACCCGCCCTCGCTCGTGAGAGAGCTCAGCTGTCATTATAGTCCGCATTGTTGATACTCTGGAGCAGAATGGCGTCTGCGATTGTGGTGTTCTGTTCTTGGGTGTAATAAGGAACACAGCATCATTTTGATGTTCCTAAATCCGAACCGCTGAAGACGAACGAAGACGAACTTTTAAAAAAAAGGTAAAGCCAATTTTCATTTTTGGGTGAACTATCCCTTTAAGTACACATGCGAGTGCATGCCAGTGGCCAGTGGGGGAGGTGGGGCAGTCGTGTCTGAGAAAGGTACTGTAAAGAATGTAAAGGTGTGAGCAAGTGTGTACAAGACAACCGTCACTAGAAACCGCCCTCATACATAACTAGGCTACAAAAGCTGCAAACATTCACTAATTCCTCAAGAAGGAAACACTTAGAGCCAGAGAGATTTAAACTTTTAGACAGGAAGATGATCGGTGTTCTGATTTTGTTTTCTGCTAAACGTGTAGGCTAGCCTAAATATGTAGCCTTTATGAGATTTAACACAATCTCTTGAGAGAGGTTAGTTGTGTTGCTGTCAGAAAACAACACGCTGCTTCGTTTAAAACGGACAGGGTTCAGTCTATTTCATCAAAAATGAATTTATGCAAATACCTTTGGAAGTAGGAAAATGCTATCTGTAGTTTCTGATACAGCCACAAATACTAGGAAATGTGGAAAAAGAGCTACAGATTACGACACTGTTAATAGATCTGATCGACTACAAGAGAGTGTTTTATTAGTCCCGCCCCTCGACCGCTTTATGGTGACGATCGCTTGGCTTGCCTTAATACATTCTTATAAAGGTCAATAATACTAATAATAATAATAGCATACATTACTTTTATTAAAACAATTAGCCTATTTAAAAATGCACACGTCTATTTTGTTGTCATGTTGCCTGCAGTGCTGTTAAAAAAAATTAAATAAAGCTGTAGGCCTACAGGCTCAAACGACCGAAACCGAAAGTGCGTTAAACAATGTTTAGCCTACAACTTACCGTCTATGTGAAGTAATAAAAATGAAAAAATTGCTCTTCATATCGCTGTCGAGTTTAGTAAAATCTGAGTGAAGAAACATGAAAAGTGGAAATGGGCCGCTCCGAATGTTCGTCCCGTCAGAACTTCTGAACCGACAAAATGCACATTTTGAAACTTATTTTTTAAAAAAGACACTTAACCCAATGATAGCCTACTGACTGAGATCCACTGGTGTCTGTTCTTGTTGTTTGTTTCCACAAAAAAAAAGAGTGATTTAAACTTCCTCAGAAGAAAGCTCAGAGCGGATTACACGCTTGGTCGTACGCAATAATAAGAGAGAAAAGGTATCACACAAAGCCAGGTGTGTCACTTCACTTTTGTTACGCAAGTCTTCATGGCTTGATATTCATGAGTAGCTTTTCCAGCAGTTTCCTTATCTGAGTTTTCTCTCAAAGGGACATTAGCTATTGACTTGTTATGAGCTGCAACAAAGATTTTTGTATAATAGAAGATTATGAATTGAATACTCTTTAGTTTAATTAATTAATTTTTTCTTTTCTTTTTTTTTTCTTTCAATCCATTTTTGCACCTGATATTACTGTTATTTTGCAATGATGTATTATTTTTGCCAAGTTGTTTGTGCATGATATTTTTTCAATAAAAAACTATGGAAATACAAGCTTTTTTTCTATTAAAGAAACTATCAACTTTAACAATGTTAAAACAATTTTCCATACTATTAAAATTGTCAATGAGCCATTTATCTTTCATCAAATGTTCCTCCACCTGTAATTTGCACATTTATTATTCTAACCATTAGATGTCGATAGAGAGCCAGAGATTCTGCACTGAATCCCAATAGTCTGTTTCAAGCCTGACTTGATACAACATGCAGTGCAGGTAGAAAACTTCACTTGACACCCCCAACATCTTCAATTTCACTTTAAAAATTATACTTATTATATATTGAAAAGGTCTTGGGGCATCTTGTTCTCAAACTGTTCTCTCTCTGTCTGAGCCAAAAAAAAAAAAAAACAGAGAAGCTTTTAACTCTCTCTGTTAAAAGCCAAATCATTTGCATGATTAAAGTCAGGTTGGAGCAATAACCATCAATGTCTGAGTTTACAAATGCCATTGTCATATTCTCTAAAAAGCAAAGGTCTAATTTTGCAGCTAATAGTAATATTACCCACAACAATCGTTCTTAGTACTTAAATGTAATTTTTAGCATTTTAGAATCGACCCACAGGAAGTATATGTTTTTATAAAGCAGAAAGAAAATGATATGTGATTCACTGAATGCATGACAATCTGTGGAGTTTGTGAGTCGAAGTGAAACCTGTTGTGGCCTCATTTATTTATCTAGAACAAAAAGCGGGTTCATTTGTTAGGAGGACAGCGTGTGCACGAGAGTTTGTGGGTGAAGAGCTTCTTTCCTTTCATTAACATGAACATCACAGTCTGAATTCCACATCAAACAAACATTTACAGCGAAATAATATAGTAAATGTAGTTACACAGAATGTTATTTTCTGATTTTATTTCACCTTCAACCATATAGGATACAGCAAATAAATAAATAGATAACCTGAGGCTGTCTGCCAACAAGAATAGTTTATGCTATACATAGTAAACATGTTTGCAACTCTAACCTCAGCACTGCGACCTCAGCGAGTGTGTGTAGACTCAAGACTTACATCTTTTTAGAGGAGGATTCACATGCATCGCCTGGTCACTCTTAATGTTGACATTCATTTTGAGTTATTGACTGTTTAGCGAACAGCTTAGAAAATGGCCCATGCGTTTGTTTTGTTCTGTTTGTACTGGTTGGGTCTTGTTGGTAATAAATTGATTAAAACGGATTTTATATAAAAAGTTTAACCAATATAAGTTCTGAGTTGTGTCTGAATAACCATTTCGGATGTTCTTCAGGTGTTTTTGGTGCTGAGACAGATGCAATAGAGTCAGTGCCAGTGATGGTGTTTGCATATTTTACCACAGCTGAAGTGAAATAAATGCAATATTTGCCAAATAATACACAGATGTTTCAGAGACATTTTCATTCAATACTTTATGTACTGCTTCATACAGCGTCTGTTTGAACAAGAATAAAGTTCAACATAAGCAATGAAGTGGAGTCTACTTTTTTTAATCAGTTTTAATTTGATAAACATGACAAAATATAACATTGCAACTACATGAAAAGAGTGTTTACTGTTATAAAAAAACTGATTTGTGAGCTTTAGAGGAACTAAGGTGTTCGAATAAACACGAAACACACGTGATCGTTGTCATGCGGTGAATCCGGCCAATCGTGGAACAGCTGTGACGTCATCAGCCCTCCTGCAGCCGCTCTTGAGCAGGGGGGCAGGGTTTCATAAAATATTGAAGCTTCCCCGGGCGCCGCCATTGATTAGCGGACCCCAACCTGCTGTTAGCATTCCATTGACTCCCATTCATTTTGGCGTCACTTTGACAGCGAATAACTTTACATCTGAGGCGTTTAAAGACTCCATTTGTCCATTATTTATTTCTAAAGAAACACGAAAATGTATAAAAGGCTCCATTACCTTGTATCTTACGTTATGGCCCCGTAGAAGCAGTTTTTGTAAAAATAGGCTAACGATTGCGTCATAACCACTCGACTCTCTGTCGCACAGTAGAGAGATTACCGTATGGACAGGAGGAGAAGCTCGCGGGCAATCGCGGGGACGTGGAGGCAAAATGACAAAGTAATTAATCAGAATACTTAGCAAAAGTTTCTCCTGCTCCAGCTCATGGACACCTCCTACTCACACTCTCCGTCTCTGCAAGTTTCGGAAGGGAATGATTCAGATTTCTCTCGGCACAGCTACTAGAAGACAGACGGGTTGCTCACGTCACATCTACGTCGTCAAGCTCAGTTTGAGTCTGCGCAGTACGCTCAGCCATCAGGAAGTAAGAGCTTCTAATTGACTTCACTTGTCTCCGTTGAATCCAATGGGGTCGTATGTCCATTTCTTTTATTGTCTATGCTCTTGAGAAGCTGCGCTGGCTGAGTTCTCCGGCTACTCTCAAATCGCTCTCGCGGTACTTTGATGGCACACGTCACAGTCACGTGGCGTCGGCGCTGTATCAAGTCGGACAACATTTCTAACCGGCATGCACTGCTTCAAGTCAGCCGCCGATCGGTCTGTGCAGAGCTGCATGAAGTCGAACAAGCCTTCAGTGTCAGTGTGAGAGGGGGAGTGGTCAGCGGCTAGAGCGGCAAAAGCCAGTGTGTGCTATATTTAACAATATCTTTTGCATTTCTAATCCAAACAAGACACCTGTCAAGATTGAAATCCATCGGACTATTGGTTCGAGAGATATGCGAATAACAGACACACAGATAGACAGAAAGACATTCCTGTAATTTATAGATAGATAGATAGATAGATAGATAGATAGATAGATAGATAGATAGATAGATAGATAGATAGATAGATGGGCCACTTTAGGCTTTAAATGTGATTTAAAATATTTGGGCCATATTTGCCATTTTACATGTGGGCCACATCAGGCTCAAATAAATTTTTTTCCAGGCCATAAGAAGACCTGCAGTCCCGCATCATTGCCTGAAGTAGCCCACATCTGGGTCTGCTATCTGGGATTTTGAAGCAGTTATATTCATTTTTGAAAATGTATGTTTTTAATAAGTAACTAAATGAGACCAATTGGGGTGTGAGTGTGGTCTTGATGCTATCAAATATTGGCTGGATTTGTGTTTATTAATCCAGTCAACGTTAGCCATTCTGAATCTTGACTGGATTTTTCAAATATACTTTTTTGCAGACTTAATAGAATATGTTGTCTTAAGCCCAAGCAAGAATATTAGTACATATATATATATATATATATTAGTGGTGGGCCGTTATCGGCGTTAACGTGCTGCGTTAAGCATGTCTTCCCAGGTGAAAAAAAAGTGTACTTTAGTGCACTAAAAATACACTTAAGTACAAGAAAGTACATTTGTAGTACATTCATATTTTTTGTGCTAAAAACAACTGTAAAAATAATACACTATTAATACACTAATTAAAAGTATATTTTTACTTAAGTAGTACTTAAGTGTAATTAATAAAGTATACTAAATACCATTTATATTTTAAATGTATTTTTAGTGCATAAAAAAAATATATACTTTTGAAAAAATAGACAGAAGAGTTTTTTTAGTGTATTTCTTACAAGTACATTTTTAACGCATTAAAAATAGTTCATTGTTAGTGTACTTTTACATAGCTATCAAAGTACACTAGCAATGAACTATTTTTAATGTGTTAAAATGTACTTGTAAGAAATACACTAAAAAACTCTTCTGTCTATTTTTTCAAAAGTATATATTTTTTTAATGCACTAAAAATACATTTTTAAAAAATAAGGCTTTTAGTATACTTTATTAATTACACTTAATTACTATTTAAATTAAAACATACTTTTAATTAGTTTATTTATAATGTATTATTTTTACAGTTGTTTTTAGCACAAAAAATAAGAATGTACTACAAATTACTTTCTTGTAATTAAGTGTTTTTTTAGTGCACTCAAGTACACTTTATTTTCACCTAGTGAAAATACTAAAGTAGTACTTAAGTGTAATTAAGAAAGTATACTAAATACCATTGATATTTTAAATGTATTTTTAGTGCATATAAATTTGTGTTTTGTTCATATAAGATACGTACAGTAATCTGTAGTTTAATCATTTTATTAAAGGGTTAGTTCACCCAAAAATCGAAAAGTTCTTTGTATTTAGTCACCCGCGTGTTGTTCTAAACCCTTAAGACTTCCATTAACCATCGCATCACAAAATATTATATTTATGATGGAATCTGAGCGCTGGATAAGTCTTCCATTGACTTCCAAGGGGCTTAAACTTGCTCGATCAGAAATCGTATTAAGACATTGTTTGAAATTGTCTAAGTGACTCCAGTGGCTCAACCATCCATTTATCAAGCGACGAGAATAGTTTTTTTGTGCCAAAAACAAACAAAAATAACGAATTTATTCCAATATCCATACTCGTGTTGTGCTTGAAAGTTGTTTACATAGTGTATCTGAGCGAGCTTCTGGGTTCTACGTCACCAGGCGTCACACACATGACCTGCGTTGGCCAATAGTGAGCCTGTGTGGTGACGTAGAACCCAGAAGCGCTGCGCAGATAGACTACGTAAACAACTTTCAAGCACAACACGAGTAAATGGATATTGGAATAAATTCGTTATTTTTGTTTGTTTTTGGCGCAGAAAAAGTATTCTCGATGGTTGAGCCACTGAAGTCACTTGGACTATTTTAAACAATGTCTATATGTTTTCTGATCGAGCAAGTTTAAGCCCCTTGGAAGTCAATGGAAGACTTATCCAGCGCTCAGATTACATCATAAATATAATATTTTGTTATGCAATTATAAATGGAAGCCATACGGGGTTAGAACAACACGCAGGTGAGTAAAAACTGAGATCATTTTGATTTTTGGGTGAACTCCTTTAATGCTTTTAGTTTAAGCTTGCCACTTGTGTTATTTTGTTTCCCAACAGTCTGTTTGGACTTTAATAATGTTTAAAAAAAATAAAGTGTTTTTTAAGAAAGAGATGCTTTTTGTTTGTACACATACCATTCCTCCTGTATCCTTTTAAACTATAGGTGTTTTCATTTACATGAATTACATTTACCGGTTATTTTTATCAAATGCATTACATCTAACTTTAAAATGATTATTGTATTAAACGCCTTCATCATTGGTGGACAATTTTAACATTTACATTTTAACAGTATAACTTCAGCATAAATGAGGCAGAAAATGCTACTGATAACACAGTAATAGTGTACTTGACAAAAAAAAACCCATTAACATTTAAATGTTTTATAAAAGTACTTTTGACATAGTTAAAATACATTTTTACAATAAATTAGTTTCCATAAATATAATATGATTGTATATTCTTATATTTTAAAGAATTTAAAGGTGTATTTAAAAATGTTTTAAAGATGGGTTCTATTGCTCTAAGGGGGAAAAAAATTAAAGCTGAAATAATATTTTAAAATCATGTTTAAGTTCATCTTAAGTTTGTATAAAAATAGCACAGTTGATATATTCTTATATTTTAAATAATTTATAAGTGTATTTAAAAATGTATTAAAGATTTAATCTAAAGATAAAATTAAAGCTGAAATAGTATGTTAAAAGCATATTTAAGTTCATCTTCAGTGTGTCTCAAAATAGCACAGTTGAGTACACTAAGATGATCTTAAGTTTATATTAAGAAGTACTAAAGAACAATTTTTAGTATATTAAGTACAAAATAAGTGCGTGAAAATAGAGCACTTTAAATACATTATGGAAGTGTATTAATTGCACTTAAATAAAATGTATTTTAGTGTACTTTTTTAATCTAGGAATACATTATAAGTATAATTTGTATATAATTACATATTATTATTATTATAATTTAAATAGTTTATTATTGTATTTAAAGATGATTTCAATTATACTTAAAGTGGTAACAAAATACATTTAAAAAAAATATGAAATAGTATATTAAAAATACACTTAAATTCATCTTCAGTGTGTCTCAAAAAAGCACAATTGAGTACACTAAGATGATTTTAAGTTTATATTAAGCAGTACTAAAGGTAAGCTTTTAGTATATTAAGTGCAAAATAAGTGTGTCGAAAATAGAGCACTTTAAGTATATTATGGAAGTGTATTATGGAAGTGTAATAAAATGTATTTTAGTGCACTTTTTTTAATCTAGGAATACATTCTAAGTATAATTTGTATATAATTTAATATTATTATTATTATAATTTAAATAGTTTATTATTGTATTTAAAGATGATTTCAATTATACTTAAAGTGGTAACAAAATACATTTTTAAAAAATATGAAATAGTATATTAAAAATACACTTAAATTCATCTTCAGTGTGTCTCAAAAAAGCACAATTGAGTACACTAAGATGATTTTAAGTTTATATTAAGCAGTACTAAAGATAAGCTTTTAGTATATTAAGTGCAAAATAAGTGTGTCGAAAATAGAGCACTTTCAGTACATTATGAAAGTGTATTATGGAAGTGTACTAAGTGCACTTAAATAAAATGTATTTTAGTGCACTTTTTTTTCCACCTGGGTTTAGCACTATATTTAGCTAAATATTCTCATCAAATATAGTTATCAACACATAACAAGCACCTGTTTTTGCATACGGTCACATTACTTGCACTTAATGAATCACTTCTTAACCATTAAAAAAAGTGATATGCATGTGTGTAAATCCGTATAGACTACATCTGCCGACTGGCATTGTCATGTGAAACTGTGTCACCGTTCCCCACCTGACTCCTCCTCATTCTCATTGGATAAAGTGTCTGTTGGCTCAACAGTATATGTACTAGTGTTGTTGGGGTCCTCTTCCGGTATCAAGGACAACATTGTCTCATTTAGATCATCCCCACATATTTGTGTGGCAGCTGTAGAAAACAAAGAAACACAGAAGGGTAAAAGACAGAAAGCCGTAGAGTTAAATTGCACTGTATAGCAAATTAAATATTCATGTTAAAATGGATGGCAAAAGAAAAAAATGCAATTGGTTTCAAACTCAGATTTACACTATCTTTACCTGATCGCAATTATACACTGTAAAAAAGTTGCTGATTTAAATTTTTAAGTACAATCAACTTGAATGTTTAAGTAATTTCAACTTAAAACATTGTTGAATCTTGTGTGACTTATAAAAAAAGTTGAAAATTGCTTAACTCATTTTGATGAGTTAAAGCAATGTAAAATGTTGTCACAACTTATTGATCATATAATTTTTTACAGTGTCTAATTATAATTCTACACACAGTAACACAAGCAGAGATATGGCCCTTTTACTATTTATGTGGAGAAAAAACTAAGAATATAAGCTATTAAAAACACTACTATTGTGAAGTGTGGACAGAAACACTATTATTATTATTATTATTATTATTATTACTATGGTGTAATAGTTGACTGGGTTCAAAAATAAAAAAAAACAAGTGAAAATAGAAGTTGGCTTAAGCTTCTCACCACGGACATTGACTTTGATTGTTTTCATGATAGGATTTGTGTTGCTGGAGATCTCAAGTTTAAAATGCCCAGTGTCTTTGACTCTCATGTTCTTGATAGTGAGATTTCCAGTTTTATGATCCAGCGTCAGTCTGTCTTTGAATTTCCCACCAGGACCATCCTTTACTGAGAACCTATCGTTCCTTTTATGGCACACAGCAATGACTTTAAATAAGGTTGTGGAATCAGAGACTCTGGAATCAGCGTATTTCCATCGTAGTCGATCATCTCTCGGTAAGTCAGCAACACCAGAGTTTAGAGTGACAGTTTCTCCATGCTTCACTTTTATTTTCTTCATTTGATCTTGCCCAGCGTTAAACATATCTGGAGAAAAGTTGTTAAACAAACCTTAGGTTTCTGTGATATTGGAAATTATAACATTTTCTTTGTGGATTTACACCGCAAGCAATATGGTAAAGTTGCTCACAAGAAAGGGATCTTACCATGAAGTGGATCACATTCTTCCTGACCTGTTCCAACAATAATCACAGATTATTTTATTTTATTTTATTTTTTTAGATTAATTGTAATGGACAATGAAAACATATATTGTTTTAAAGTAACTTACTGTTTGGTAAATCTCTCTGCTGATTAGGCATTTCCCCATCTGCTAAAGACAACAGATCTTAATCTGATTTGGACTTGGAGCCATTACTTCATTAATAATTTTGTAATATTTTCCCTTAAATTAAGAGTGATTGTGTTTTTTGATAAATGTATATTTTGTGTTATTAGTACTGTTTCAAGTGCCTTTGACTAGTTATATACGCGTTATATGCGTAACAATTTTGAAGAAGAAGAAGGAAGAAGGTTTGTTAGTGCTAGACAATCTTTTGACTGTAGAAATGAGTTTAAATTTCTCTTATAATGTAACAAGACAAAGAAAAAGTTATAGATTCATGCATCAAATCCTTTGTGCAAAACCCTTTTGGAAATAGCGAAGACGGGGCTCAAACACACAGAGAGATTCAGTTGGTGCACACAGTAATTCAATATCTTACCGTTATCTGGAGGGTCAACAACATCATCTCTACGAACTGGACCTGTTTAAACAATAATTGATGCAAGTTAACTTTTTGATTGTGGTTTCAGACTAGTGTGTTTTTTTCTCCATTTATATTGTCCTCCGGAGTGAAATTAATTTAGTTAACTGCTCAAAATTGTTTTGTTTTTTATATCTAAATTGTTTTTAATCACGATACATTTACTTGAAAAAAATCTGCCATGGTTTGATAAATTTATCAGAAAACAAGACATGATATCTTATGTCATTTTTTACTGTTTTTTACAGTTTACTGTTGCTGTTTACTGTTACTGTTTTACTGTTGCTGTTTACTGTTACTGTTTTACTGTTACGGTTTACTATTACTGTTTTACTGTAACTGTTTACTGTTACTATTTACTGTTACTGTTTACTGTTACTGTTTACTGTTGCTGTTTACTCTTACGATTTACTGTTAAATGTTACTGTTTACTGTTAATGTTTCTGTTTACTGGTACTGTAACTGTAACTGTTTACTGTTACTGTTACTGTTTACTGTTACTGTTACTGTTACCGTTTACTGTTTACTGTTTACTGCTTACTGTTACTGTTACTGTTACCGTTTACTGTTTACTGCTTACTGTTTACTGTTACTGTTACCGTTTACTGTTTACTGTAACTGTTACTGTTACCGTTTACTGTTACTGTTTACTGTTACTGTTACCGTTACCGTTTACTGTTACTGTTTACTGCTTACTGCTTACTGTTTACTGCTTACTGTTACTGTTTACTGCTTACTGCTTACTGTTTACTGCTTACTGCTTACTGTTTACTGCTTACTGTTACTGTTACTGTTTACTGCTTACTGTTACTGTTTACTGTTACTGCTTACTGTTTACTGTTTACTGCTTACTGTTTACTGTTTACTGCTTACTGTTACTGTTTACTGTTACTGCTTACTGTTAGAGCCATAACTACATAAAAATATATATATTTACCATTATATCAAATTATGTTTTTTGATAAATGTATATTTTGTGTTATTTGTACTGTATCACATGACTTTGACTAGTTATATACGCGTTATATACGTAACAATTTTGAAGAAGAAGATGGAAGAATGTTTGTTGGTGCTAGACAATCTTTTGACCGTAGAAAAGGCTAGAATTAATGTTTTTGGAACGTGAATACGTGCAAAGTAGATTTGAGTTTGATTTCTCTAATAATGTAACAAGACAAAGAAAAAGTAAAGCTTTACAAGACAAGTTATAGATCCATGCATCAAATCCTTTGTGCAAAACCCTTTTGGAAATAAAGAAGAAGGGACTCAAACACACAGAGAGATTCAGTTGGTGCACACAGTAATTCAATATCTTACCGTTATTTGGATGGTCAACAACATCATCTCTGCGAACTGGACCTGTTTAAACAATAATTGATGCAAGTTAACTTTTCGATTGTGGTTTCAGAGTAGTGTGTGGGTTTTTTTGTGTTTTTTTATTCATATTGCCCTCCGGAGTGAAATTAATTTATTTAACTGCTATTTTTTTTTTAATTCTAAACATTTTTCAAGCAAGATACATTTACTTAAAGAAAAATCTGCCATGGGGTCCGAAAAATAAACTTGCATGAAAAGTTGATATCTTATGTCATTTCAGTGACAAATTACTTTTTGCAGTGTTGTATGTACTGTTTACTGTTACTGTTTACGTTACTGTTCTGTTTACTCTTACGGTTTACTGTTTACTGTTACTGTTACTGTTTACTGTTACTGTTTACGTTACTGTTCTGTTTACTCTTACGGTTTACTGTTACTGTTTACGTTACTGTTCTGTTTACTCTTACGGTTTACTGTTTACTGTTACTGTTATGGTTTACTGTTACTGTTTACTGTTACTTTTACTGTTTACCGTTACTGTTTACTGATACTGTTGGTTTACTGTTACTGTTTACTGTTATGGTTTACTGTTTACTGTTATGGTTTACTGTTTACTGTTACTGTTTACTGTTACTGTTTACGTTACTGTTCTGTTTACTCTTACAGTTTACTGTTACTGTTTACGTTACTGTTCTGTTTACTCTTACGGTTTACTGTTTACTGTTACTGTTATGGTTTACTGTTACTGTTTACTGTTACTTTTACTGTTTACCGTTACTGTTTACTGATACTGTTGGTTTACTGTTACTGTTTACTGTTATGGTTTACTGTTTACTGTTATGGTTTACTGTTTCTGTTACTATTACTGTTTACTGTTACTGTTTGACCAACCACCTTTCTAATCATAAAGAGAAACTGTGGGCTGTATCAATCAGAGACTGCGTCTGAAATCACATACTCTCTTGAATAGGTACTTATTTTGGATAAGTAATGAATTCACGACTGCTAAAATAGTATGTTCTATATGTGTGTAGTTTGAATGTAATCCGGACATACTACACTTACCATGTTGTCATTATCATGTGACATACCAACGTCATTTCTGTCAGTTCTGCCAATGACTGTCATTCATAAATCCTTTCCCGTGGCTTCATGGGATTGTAAAGTGTCCATCATATGCACACTTAAGAATCCCGCCAGAAGTAGAAGGTCATCCGGGTACTTTTTGCCTACTTTTTTCACAAGTACTGTGAATTCGGACATACTTCTTTTGTCACATACTGTTTTTTTGCCTACTTTTTTTGTGACCAGTGCTGGCAAAATGAGTCGCAATAAGCAATTTTTCAAAAATGAGTTATTATTCTTTTCACATTGTCTATTAAAAAAAATCTTCAAAATGATGTATGATTTGTTGGAATCAGACAAAAAATGAATGTTGAAAACAAAATTAATTTGAAATCGCTAGAGTCAGCGAAGTCAATGTTGAGTAAAAATCTCAAAATATCAACAGTCTAAAGACATTTCTGTCTTTAAAAGAACTTGGCAAACACAACAATCAGTACATATAGTAATATATATGAAGTATTATCTTACTACTGTTTAGAGGAATAGCTTGTTCCTGTTCCTCAGGAGTCTGCTCTGTTATAAAATAATACAATAATTTATACAGTGAAGCAAGTAGCAGAAGAATCAATTTCTACCACAATCTAGCAGATGTTTTTATTTTGGTTACAAGGTTTTGTGGTTACATATTTTTCTCATTGTATCAGCTGTATGTAACACTTACCCGTTTCTTTTGCTTTTGCAAATTTCTTGTAAAAGTAAACAGCAACAGCCAGCACAGCTGCCAGCAGGACACCAACACATATACCCACTATAGTGCCAACAAACAGTCCTTGTGCTGTAACAGAGAAGGAATAGGTCCAGTAACTATCTAATGTATCTTACAATACCTGTTCATGATCTGTTGAAGCTGTGAGACTATTTTGCACTACCTTGTTTTTTGTTTTCACTTTTAAATCCAAATATTGTATGTACATGATAATGTTAGCCTGGTTATAGATATACCTTCACATGTGTGACAGAGTGTGTTGATGTCCAGATGTGTGGTCTGGTTGCTGATGGGATTTTTCAGCACACAGCTGTAGGTGTTTTTATCCTGATATTCCACCTCCAGAGCTAGAGAGAGACTGATGCTGAGATCACACACACTGGTGCTGGACAATACACTGATTCCTTTGTACCAGGAGAGAGTCGCATCACACACATTCAACACTGATGAACACACCAATGAACATGATGATGAAGATGATGAAGAACAGTCTCTGCTGATGACAGGAACAGGCAGACGAGCTGGAAAACATGAGAGAATAATCAGGCTGAAGATAATTTGAATGAGATCTGAATGACACTTAAACCAGTAGTTTGACATGTTTACAAATGTCAAGTCAAGTCAAGTCAAGTATATTTGTATAGCGCTTTTCACAATACAGATTGTATCAAAGCAGCTTCACAGTATTAAATTAAAATAATACAACAAAGTTTGTTCCAAGAGGAATTTATTGATTGATCAAATTAAATTAAATATCCCCAAAATATCCCCAACTGAGCAAGCCAAAGGCAACACGTAAATGTAAATGTACACGTAAATGTATTGGCATTTGATGTGGGAAATCTATTGGCCTCACTTTTTTTAATCAATTTTGTTTAATTTAATATAGATCTTTCTTTTTTTCTCTAGGTTGTAGGTACTTTATAAAACATTTGTATAAAACTTCTAAAACTGATTTAGGTAATAATTTAAGGAATAACTCTGGTTAAAAAAAAACATTTTAAGTTCCATCAATATTGTCTATAGCAGAAAATAATTGACTCGTCACTCAGTTCATTAAGTGTTTTACCTTTGGAGTAATGCATTTACAGCAATTTGTTAAGTTGAAGCAATATAAATTATTCAGATAATTATACCTTATTCGAGTTGTCAAGATCATCATTTGATTTCGGAGAATTGTTTCAGTTGGGTGAACTTTCTTAGATAACACATTTACCAGGTTTACATGGTCATGACATTACACATGACAACAATACACAGGCTGGTACAAAGTTTCATCAAAACATGCTTAACAACAGGCTCCATTCGGTAGAAGTAGGGGGAGGAGTCAGAATAACAATAATAAACACAATCAGTATGTCAGCTTTGTCTACAACAGTTCATGGGCAAATGACTCGAGTAACATCATAGACCTTCAATAAATTCTTATTCCTTTACAAATTTTAGATTAAGTAATATTTATTTTAATGCAAACTTATGTTAATTTATGAACATCAAACGTTTCGATAGAGATAATACCACTGAAAGACTTGAGCTACTCACCATAGACAGTAACATTAAACGTCTTGTACAAGCTCCTGCTGAAAATATTAAATGTATATATTCCAGAGAAATTAGCTGTGATGTTCTTGATAGTAAGAGATACAGACTGTCGGTCCACCAGCAATCTGTCTTTAAATTGCTTAATTTCATAGTTCATTACTATGACAATATTTTCAGGTCCAAAGGTCCACCCTGTCACATCTTCACTCTGTATTTCATCAGTGTGTAGAGTGACCGAGTCTCCCTCAGTCACTGGCACTGACTTCACTGCATCACCAAACACACCTGAAGAACAAACAGAAACGTGTATTCAGATTAGATAACAACACCACAACACAGTAACTGTGAAATCCAAACACGAAAGGAAGCAGCCTTTGTTTGGACCAGAATGGTACTATGGAAATCAATTGGGTACATCAACTGTTTGGTTACCAACATTCTTCAAAATATCTTTGTTTTGTGTTCAGCAGAAGAAAGAAACTCGTACAGGTTTGGAACAACTTGAGGATGAGTAAATGATGACAGAATTTTTGGGTGAACTATCCCTGTGAGTCAGTCATGAAACTACAGAAAAAGCAGTTGTTTTAACCACTTTTAAGCAGTCATTAGACTGCCATTAAAACAGACATGCTGATCGGCCTTTTCATCATTAATTTATTTTCTGAAAACGTGCAATTGCTGAAATAGAACACCGATCATCATAATGGTGACTTCAAACTAAACATTTTCCACCAAACATCTAAACCTCTGTTAATTTTCAATAAGAACTTCTGTAGGCGTCTGACAGAAATAAAGTCTGGTTAGTAATAAATAAAGCTGGTAATGCTGTTTGTGGAGTTGTTTAATCCTCCTCTGCTGAGATCTTCAGATTATTAATGTCTGCTTTTATCAGAGTCTGTGTCTGGAAGTCAGTTGAATTTTCTGTTCTTGTTGTTTCTCCTTCAGAGATTCTGCTTGTTAACAGCAGGTGTTCAAATGTTTGAAAGAATGTTTCGGGAACATCATGCAAATCTTTAAATTACGTTCTATAAACATTTAGGGAACTGGGCATTTTTATGTTCATGAAAACAACTGAACATTCCTAGAAAGTAGTTGATAAAAATTACGTTGAAAGAATGTTTCAGGAACATCATACTAGGCCTATAACTTTTAAAAAAACATCCCTTTAGCATTAAGAAAACTGGACATTTTAACGTTTCCATAACCAAAACAGATTGTTTGGAAAAGGTTCTAAGAACAAATCAGGATCGGGAAGATTGACTTCCCCATGTGAAAATTGAGAACGCGCTCAGGACCGTTTGCCAAGGCTGTGTATACTACAGGTAATAATGTTGTACATAATGTTTAGATTCTTTCACAGACTAAGTGTTTAATTTCATAACCCCTCAAAGAATCGTCGGGAGCCATATTCATTTTGTTTGACCTGTATATGTTTTATTGACTCTCAGTCAAGGTAGCCATCAACTTGCATTCTATGAATAACTTTACAATTCTACTGAAGAATAAAAATATTAAAAGCCAATTTAATTTTTGGGGTGAACTATCCCTTTAAGTACACATGTAAGTGCACTGGAGGAGTGGGACAGTCCTGTCTGTGAAAGGTACAAGGTACAACCGTCACTAGAAACCGCCCTCATACACAACTAGGCTAGTAGCCTATTCATTCGATTCACATGACGTCACTGTAGCTTTGCGCCGCCATCTTTGCGACCGCCGGTCTCAGTAATGCCTGCAATATGTTGTGCAGTTGGCTGCAACAACAGCCTAAAGAGGAACCCTGAACTGGTATTTTATTCTATACCAAAAGAAGAGAGAATCATTTATTTAAAAGACTTGAAGTCTCATGTTGGTTTGTGGTTAATTATATTTCCATTATACTCTCAGTGGCCAACATTATACAGACAGATATCGACAGATAATGTTTTGTCTTCATTTTATTGTTGGATCTGTTTAAATGCACTTTATCATGGTTAGTAAGATTTGGGGTTGTTTTGAATATAACTGTTTGTCTGTCTGTTAGTTAATACCTACCTAAATCTAAGAAATATTTTTCTGAAGTTCATAAAGATATTGTCTTCGTCACATGCGCTTTAGATGTTATTTTGTGTAAGTAACGTTAGCTCTGCAGACGATGCATAATATCATCCTTGAAATGCATATTAAAGGACTAGTTCTTCCAAAAATGATAATTCTGCCGTCATTTACTCACCTTCATGTGCAAACCCTTAAGTTTACTTTCCGTGGAAGACAAAGGGACATTTTTGAATATGTAGCCTAATGGAGACTCTTCTTGTCGATGTAATGAAAGTGAATGAGTAACGTTAGCCTACTGGGGGCTGTCACGCAAAAAAATAATAATAATAAAAGACAAAAAAACATCACAAAAGTATCATAAAAGTGATCTAATACGACTCGTCCGTTATATTAATATAGTTATTTATTCATATGATAGCTTTATGTGACGAACAAACTGCAATTTAAGTCGTTATATTATAATCACTGATGACCTTACCTCTTGATAGCTTTTAATCGCAGCCGAATCGTGAGTGAATCATTCAAAAAGATTCGACTCGAAAGATTCTTTCATTTCGATATTTGTGTGTATTAAACCTTCTCTCTGTAATTGAACATCTGTTCTTTCGGACAGATATGGCAGTATTTGATCATATTCGGCTGATGTCTCTGGCTGTGCTGATGGACGGATTAGATATATTCATTCATGCTGAACAGCTGCAGATTCATAGATTCATTCATGACATCGCCTCGACTCTCATGAACGCGCGCCATGAAGCTCTATGACTTAAGTATTTCTATATCATGAAAGGCCAATTGGGGCAAGTCTGGGGCAGATAATAATGGACTAAAGAAAACTGGGGGTAACAAATAAGGATCGGAGCCTAAAATATAATTTTTCTCCAGGTATCTCTGTCTCTCTCTCTCATTCAAATGGGCAGTTTGGGCGGCCATACCGGGCGAGTCGGTCGCAAATATGGCGGCGTTCTATTTGTTGTGACGTCGGTGGCATCTATGAATACAAGCTGCAAACATTCACTATTCCTCAAGAAGGAAACACTTAGAGTCAGAGGCATTTCAACTTTTAGACAGGAAGATCGGTGTAAATTGTTCAGATAATGTTTTCTGCTAAACGTGTAGGCTAAATATGTAGCGTTTGAGGAGCGGAGATTTAACACAATCTCTGGAGAGAGGTTAGTTGTGTTGCTGTCAGAAAACAACACGCTGCTTCGTTTAAAACTGACGGGGTTCAGTCCATGTCATCAAAAAGGTACTTATGCAAATACCTTAAGAAGAAGGAAAATGTTATCTGTAGTTTCTGCTACAGCCACAAATACTAGGAAATGTGGAAAAAAAGAGCTACAGATTACGACACTGTTAATAGATCTGATCGACTACAAAACATAGTTTTAGAGAGGTTTTTATTTGTCCCGCCCCTCGACCGCTTTATGGTGACGACCGCTTGCCCTGACTTCACAAATTCTTATAAAGGTCAATATCATACTATTCTTTTATTAAAACACTTAGCTTGTTAAAAAATTCACACATCTATTTTGTAGTAATGTATAGCCTACCTGCAGTGCTGTTAAAAAAAGTTTAATAAAGCTGTACAGGTTCAAACGATTGAAACCGAAAGTGCGTTTAACTTACCTTCTATGTGAATTAATAAAAATGAAAAAATGAAAAAATTGCTCTTCATATCGCTGTATAGTTTAGTAAAAATCTGAGTGAAGAAACATGAAAAGTGATCGAAATGGGCCGATCCGAATGGTCGTCCCGTCACCACTTACTTCTGAACCGACAAAAAAATTTTTTTTTTTTAAAGACACTTAACCCAGTGCTAGCCTACTGACTGAGATCCACAGGTGTCTAATCTTGATAACAGTTGTTTGTTTCCACACAAAAAAAGAGTGATTTAAACTATCTCAGATGAAAGCTCAGAGCGGGTTACACGCTTGGTCGCGCGCAATAAGAGAGAAATGGACTATATCGCCATCTATCACACAAAGGTCACGGTGTTTCACTTCACTTTTGTGACGCAAGTTATCATGGCTTGATATTCATGACTAGCTTTTTCAAAAGTTTCCTTGTCTGAGTCTTCTCTCAAAGGGACATAATGGACTTGTTATTCAGCTGCAACAAAGATTTTTGTATTTCACGAGTTTCTTTTCTATACGAATGCCCTTAAAATTATGAAAAGTAAAAATGCAAAAAACGCTAAAATGCAACGTTTTGCTATAATAGAAGATTAGGAATTGAAAATAAACCCTAATTAATTTTTTTACATTTTTTTTTTTTTTCAATCCATTTTTGCACCTGATTACTGTTATATTGCAATGATGTATTATTTTTGCCATGTTGTTTGTGCATGATATGCAGTGATGCAGTGCAGGTAGAAAACCCCCAACATCTTCAATTTCACTTAAAAAAAATAAAAAATACTTATTATATATTGAAAAGGTCTTGGTGCATCTTGTTCGCACACTGTTCTCTCTCTGTCTGTGTTGTAAATGCAAAAAAGCACATTTAAAAGCCAAATCATTTGCATGATTAAAGTCAGGTTGGAGCAATAACCATCAATGTCTGAGTTTACAAATGTCATTGTCATATTCTCTAAAAAGCAAAGGTCTAATTTTGCAGCTAATAGTAATATTACCCACAACAATCGTTCTTAGTACTTAAATGTAATTTTTAGCATTTTAGAATCGACCCACAGGAAGTATATGTTTTTATAAAGCAGAAAGAAAATGATATGTGATTCACTGAATGCATGACAATCTGTGGAGTTTGTGAGTCAAAGTGAAACCTGTTGTGGCCTCATTTATTTATCTAGAACAAAAAGCGGGTTCATTTGTTAGGAGGACAGCGTGTGCACGAGAGTTTGTGGGTGAAGAGCTTCTTTCCTTTCATTAACATGAACATCACAGTCTGAATTCCACATCAAACAAACATTTACAGCGAAATAATATAGTAAATGTAGTTACACAGAATGTTATTTTCTGATTTTATTTCACCTTCAACCATATAGGATACAGCAAATAAATAAATAGATAACCTGAGGCTGTCTGCCAACAAGAATAGTTTATGCTATACATAAACATGTTTGCAACTCTAACCTCAGCACTGCGACCTCAGCGAGTGTGTGTAGACTCAAGACTTACATTTTTTTAGAGGAGGATTCACATGCATCGCCTGGTCACTCTTAATGTTGACATTCATTTTGAGTTATTGACTGTTTAGCGAACAGCTTAGAAAATGGCCCATGCGTTTGTTTTGTTCTGTTTGTACTGGTTGGGTCTTGTTGGTAAGTTATTTATTATTAAAATATCTCCAGTAATCAATAAATTGATTAACTCTCATACTGCGTCATTACCATCATCTACAGAATGTTGTGAAAAGTTTTTGAATATTTTTTCAGAAAAAGTTAATACAATCAGAGCTAGTTTTAGTGCTTTGAAGGGCTTGACAGGAGGTATTTTTTAAAGTGTTAATAATTTTGATCAATTTGATATGGTTACTACTGAGGATATTAAACTGATCGTTGACAAATTGAAACGACCCGCTGCAAGTTGGGATGTTTTGCCTTCTGACTTGTTGTCCGAGACGTTTGATTATACTGGGTCTTGTATTACTGCTATTGTCAATTGCAGTCTTTATACAGGCATTTTTCCTCATAATTTTAAGCAGGCGGTTATTCAGCCCCTTCTTAAAAAGCCTAACCTTGATCCTTTGGATTTTAATAATTATCGGCCCATTTCTAAGCTGCCTTGTATTTCCAAAGTGTTGGAAAAGGTAGTTTTAACACAGTTAAGTTCGTATCTGGCCAATCATGAGTTGTTAGATGCTTTTCAGTCTGGTTTCAGAGTAGGACATAGTACTGAATCTGCTCTACTGCGAGTTTCAAATGACATGCTACTCATTGCAGACTCAGGGACCTGAGGAGCTTTAATTATGTTAGATCTGAGTGCAGCTTTTGATTTAATCGATCACATTATTCTTATTGATCGGTTGGAACATGTAGTGGGGCTGAGAGGGACGGTTTTAAAATGGTTCTCCTCATATCTAAAGGGACGCTTATGTTCTGTTAGGGTTTGGGGATTTTTCCTCTAAGTCAATTGTTTTGGAGTGTGGAGTACCACAAGGTTCAATATTGGGCCCTATTCTATTTTCTTTGTTTCTTTTGCCCTTGGGCATCATTTTTAAGAAACATGGTATTTCATATCATTTATATGCAGACGACATTCAGGTATATTTACCGATCAGTGCTGGTGTCCCTAGCACTAATCAATCCTTGGTACTATGTTTGCAGGATGTGATTGCCTGGTTAGAGCAAAACGGCCTGAAGTTAAATGCCAGCAAATCGGAAGTTTTGGTTTTCGGGACAAACAATGACGACAGGGACTTAGGGGGCCTTCTTGGCTCTTGGGAAACATATGTTCAACCCAAAGTAAGAAATTTAGGGGTCATTTTTGATTGTGCTCTTATGTTCGATCATCAGGTCAAAAATGTGGTAAAAAATTGCTTCTACCAATTAAGGACAATTGCGAAAATGAAGTCTTTTCTGTCTGTTCCTGACTTAGAAAAAGTTATTCATGCATTCATTACTTCTCGTTTGGATTATTGTAATGCTCTTTATGTTGGTATCAGTCAATCTCTTATTTCGAAGTTGCAGATGGTACAAAATGCTGCCGCAAGGCTCCTTACTGGTGTCAGGAAAAGGGAGCACATTACTCCAGTTCTGGAAAGACTGCTTTGGCTCCCTGTGAAACAGCGAATACAGTACAAGGTTTTGTTGTACGTTTATAAAGCTGTGCATGATTTGGCCCCGAAATATATTAAGGACTTGGTGCGTATGAACTCTTGCAGAGCACAAAGGTACTCCAATTGTCTTCAATTGTTTGTACCGAGAACTCGCTTAAAAACAAAAGGGGATCGAGCTTTTTCAGTTGTTGGTCCTAGACTGTGGAATGCACTTCCTCCTGATGTAAGGTCTGCATCCTCAGTTGTGGTTTTTAAATCTCGTCTCAAGACGTATCTTTACTCTGTGGCTTTTAATTCTTGACCTTGTCATTGTATGTCATGTATTTTATGTATTTTTTATCTATTTTATTTTATTTTATTTTAAAATCTCTTGGATGTTCAGTCCTTTGGCCTACATTGTAGCATAAAGGGCTATATAAATAAATAAGACTTGAGACTTGAGACTTGAAAACTGATTTTATATAAAAAGTTTAACCAATAGAAAGTTCTGAGTTGTGTCTGAATAACCATTTCGGACCATCCATGCTCCTAATGTGTGTGCACTAACTTGGATGGGTTAAATGCAGAGGACAAATTCTCTTAGTATGGGTTACCATACTTGGCCTTGCATGTCACTTCACTTATTAAACATGGTTAACAGTATTCTTTTCTTTATGTGTCACCTTTTTAAATGCAAAAGTAATTGTCAGTGCACCTTAAAGAAAATTAAATGCAAAATACAAAATATTTGTCTAAATTTGATCATGCCACGTGTCATTATTTCTCCTGTAGACTATTCATTAAACACAATTAAAGGCTTGCAAAATATAGCTGGGGAGTGCCCTGTCCATAAATATTATTAATGATGCTGTCGGCATGTGAGCAAGACTTCAAGTGTTTAATTAATTATTATTTTTTACAGTGTCATGCTATTTTTTTTTAAGTATCTTCTATAGAGGAGAACAAAACTTATGATTAGGCGTCATTAAAAAAAAAAAAAAAAAAGTGAGAATAATGCAGCCTAACTTACGTTTAGAACATTTTAAATGAAGTAACGTAATGCGATTGTGATGATGAATCAAGTGGGCGGGGCCAGCCGTGACTTTTCGCTTTCATTGGATTGTGAATCTTCAAAGCTGATCCTCGCGAAAGAACATACACGCCTCAGTAATTCACGCGCGTGTCGAAACGTTGTTTGTTTAACCTGACGACTGTGGATTAGCGGATCCGGGTTCAGCTTTCGTTATAAAGCCTGACATCACCAGAGGAGCTGACATATCGTCTTCTTTATTGATAACATTAAGAAGCTTTCATTTATTTCGTCCTTTGGTGTGTTACCTGAGGTGGATGTATCGCCAGGTGCTCGTGCTCGCGGTCTTCGCCGCTATTCAATGCGGGTTTCCAGCATCATGCGCTCGTAATTTAAATTACAGACCAATCATCGGTAAGGATAACATTTCATATTTCGAATCATCAACCTTAAGATTTAAGAGATTTCACTTTTTTAATTTTTTATGTGCTATTCCGCTTAAAGTAGTCTATGGTGTATGTTGATGTTATGATATTAGGCTACATCTCATATTTTTTTGCTATGTCATGCGATTCTTTCTTTTTTTTCTTCCTTTTTTATCGGAGCATCTTTTTTCTCCGCAGCTCCGTTGGTGGAACGTTCTAGTTTCTTCTAAATTATTTATTAACTCTTCAATGACACGGCAACAGTAAAGGGGTTTAAACATATGGTTGGGCGAGCACTTAACCTTGCAGACAGAAACAGAAAAAGAAAATGCTTAAATGTCTCCTAGCTTGGTAAAATGAGTCTGGTTGGATGTTTCTCTTGTTGTGGTTGTGACATTGGCTGCTAAACGCCAGCTTGACTGACAAGCTAAACCTGCTAAGACATGCAAACCCCTATAGCCTGATGTTTTCAGTAGCTAAAATCCCCTTTCTTCTAATAAACATGTCTTTTGTGTTTCAGGAATTTTAGCCCAGGAAAACTTGGAGGACGACCCTCATGCCCAGGGATCTTCTTATATAGCTGCATCATATGTGAAACATTTGGAGTCAGCTGGTGCCAGGGTTGTACCGATCCGGTATGTTAAACACAAGCTATACATTAATAATAATAATAAAATTAAAAAAAGAATACACACAAATAAATATGTTTGTTTGCAGCATAAATCGGACAGAGGAGGAGTATGAAAAACTATTCAACGCAATAAATGGGTGAGTGTTTCTGAATAGTTTGACTTTATCTGTGTTTTCCATGTGGAGAAAGAAAATAGTGCAAAGTACTTTTCTATCCGTGTTGGATTATGGTGATCTGTTCTCTACATGCATTTACATGACTATTTTAGGTAAATTACCTTTTTATATTTTCTAATCTTTTATCTTATCACACAAACTGCTATTGCACTAGACCTACAACTCAAATTTGCTTTAAAGTTCATAGGGTGCATTCAGCATTTGGTCAAATTTTCTTCCTCTTTTTATGTTCACTGGACCTAGAGCGAATTGCAAAATGTAATTGATATAAATAAATAAATAAATAAAGTTCCTCCTTTGAGCAAATTTTAAAGGTAAAGGGAAAACATGTACTTGTCTCTTATGTGCGTCCGACTTAAATCAGGACTCTCCGGAAGAAGAGTGTGTTATCTCAATGAGACGTTCTTGGTTAAATAATGGATAAATAAAAATAAAGATGTTTGTAACATGGAAACTGGTCCAACTAGAGAACAGACACACCATGTTCCAAAACCACTGGATTTTCCAAATGGGATGCTTTTTTTAAATTTATTTTTTATTCACCTTTATCCTGCTGATTGTTAACTGTTTTTTAAATTTTTTTTATCTGGTTAGTTTGCTGCTACCTGGAGGAAATGTGGACATTGAAAAGTCTCAGTTTACCAGAGTGTCGAAGATTTTCTATGAACTTGCAATAAAGGTACGTTTAAAAAAAAAACAAAAAAAAAAACTCGTATGTGAAAATGGTAACACTTAATTGTGATGATCCTCCAACAACAGACATTTTACTGACTATAAGTAACTTTACAACTATGTCAGCTTATTCTAACCCAAACTCTTCCAGTCTACTAATACTCTATTAATACTCTAATGAGAGTTAGTAGACATGTAGGTGCAGCATTACTTGTCCGTATAATTATTATTAAACCGTGAAAATTATTTTGAATTGATCTGATTGTACTTTGAGTCGTCTTCTTTATGATCAACAACAGGCGAATGATGTTTCGGATTATTTTCCGATCTGGGGAACCTGTCAGGGTTTCCAGCAGCTCACGGTTCTGACCAGCAACAAGAACCTGTTGACCTTGACCGACACCAAAGCAGTCACCCTGCCGTTGACCTTCAGCCCGGGTTGGTATCCGTGTGTTTTCCACCAAATACATCACATTCTGCATGATTACAAGTGACAGTTAATGGGTGGAGACATATAATAATGCATACTTCTGTGTATAAACATGGCAGAATATATAAATGATGGAAATTGCTGACCACAGTTTGTGTTGTCTGGTTTACCAATTTCATGCATTGGCTCATTATTGTGAGTTAATGGTTGGTCAATGATTTTGATTGATTTACAGGAGCCCAAAACAGCAGGTTGTTCAAAAAATTCCCAAAGGATGTTCTTCAGTCTCTGGCAGAAGAAAACATCACGTCTAATTTCCACAGCTGGAGCTTGTCCATGCAGGTACCAATTCAGCTGTTTAAAGCATATGAGAATTTTTGTCAGAAGTAATTTCACGATGCATAAAATGGAACAATAAAACCAACATTGCCATTATAACCAGTGACTTCTGCATTTCCCATACTGCTTTTTGCATACTGATCAGTCATTGTATATTCACTGTATAAAATGGTTTGCTCTTACAGAATTACAGTGGCAATGCCAAGCTGAAGCGTTTTTATAGGGTCCTGACCACAAATACAGACGGCAAGAAAGAGTTCATTTCCACCATGGAGGGTATGAATGTCTCTCTGTACATCACTGTGTGTGTGTGTGTGTGTGTGTGTGTGTGTGTGTGTGTGTGTGTGTGTGTGTGTGTGTGTGTGTGTGTGTGTGTGTGTGTGTGTGTGTGTGTGTGTGTGTGTGTGTGTGTGTGTGTGTGTGTGTGTGTGTGTGTGTGTGTGTGTGTGTGTGTGTGTGTGTGTGTGTGTGTGTGTGTGTGTGTGTGTGTGTGTGTGTGTGTGTGTGTGTGTGTGTGTGTGTGTGTGTCCGCCCAGTCAGCTGATTTCCACCCTTAAACACCAACTGCTTGGTTTTACATTTAGAAGTATACATGTACATATTGTGGTTTGTTCACATTTTTAGCAAGTGAATCATTTTATTACATTTATATACTTTATGTCCTGTAGCATCTCGATATCCCTTCTACGCGGTGCAGTGGCACCCAGAGAAAAGCCCGTTCGAGTGGATTGATAAACCCGGTATGGTGCACACCCTCTCAGCCATCAAAGCCACTTTCTACACTGCCCACTTCTTTGTTTCTGAAGGTTGGTCATCTAAAAAAGAATGGAAGTTGCAATATTAATTTGGGAATCTTTCATCTTGGTCTTCTTTTAACTTTTCAATTTGACTTAACTTGGTGTTAAAAACTTGGGTTTGTTTCGAAAACAATCAACATTCAAGAGATTTTAAGTAGCATAGAGTCAGAAATGTTTGCTTTCTGACCACTGAATTTATGTATTGATGTGCTTAATTTTTCAGCAATGAAAAACCATCATCGTTTTTCTTCGCAAAGTGAAGAGGAAAAAGCTCTAATTTACAACTATCAGCCCGTCTTCAATGGCCTGGACAGCATCTTCCTACAAAATTACTACTTCGATTAAGTGTTTTAAGTCATTACTCTTCATATTCATCGTGGCAAGAAAATTATTTTTAAATGATTTCTTTTCTCATACAGTTTGCCAAAACTTGATGTTGGGAATGCCGAGTTGTGTTTTAAAGTTCATGCTTTTAATGTTGCTCTTGATTGTAGATTCTGGATGTAGATGTGAAGTGTTCTAGAATCATCATGATGGAATGTATCGAATTAGTTATATCCAATTCAGAAGTCGTATTATATAGGCCTATGCATCTTCTAGTGCCATCGTTTTAAAGTCAAACTTTGTCATCTTTCGCAGGGTTCACAAGCATGCCAATGCAATGTTAAAATGTTGTATTGCTTTGTAAATTTAAGGGAAAATAAAATGGATTTAAACTCTTGTTTTAAGTCAATTTCATATGGCAAGTCATTCACCACTCAGTAGGGGGCAGCAGTGACAGGTCAAACTTTATGGTACGTTTACAAAGTAACAGACAAGCCTTCTCAAAACATTTATTTTTTTTGCTCTTTTAAGAGGTGGGACAACATAAAATTACCAGAAAACAATGAGATCGCAATCTCCTTACAATCAGGTACATTAAGCAGTTTGAGGTACAAAATCAAAATGGAAAAAGTGCAAATTTGCTAATAGCTCTCGTACCAGGACAGAACGGTACAAAACTGAAGCGTTCAACAGCGTTCTACAGTGGCGTCAAACTCTCCTACGTCAAGGCTTATTAAAGAAACAAAAATGCATGTACGTTATATATATAGAGCGTTCTGGAGTACTAACCATTTAAATCTGTTTAGCATGACCTGTTCACGTTTGCTAAGTTGTGTACAATCAGTTTGACCCCTGACATGTGCATAGACTATTATGTACTACAATGTTTCATGCACTTAAAATGAGTAAAGAATAGCCTTTTATCTATTGTGACAAATAAGATTGTTCTTTGACAAACAGACCGTACCATAAACAAGATAACCACCATGAAGATAGCTAGTTAAACACTTTTTTTTTTTATCACGGTTTACTTCTGCTTTTAAAAACACTGAAAACATGTAGAAAACAAAGAAATCGTTGTCTAGCGCCATTTGACACATTTCTGTTTGAAAGACTCTTTTGTTAGAAGAATCTTGTTCTGCTTTGGATGCCGTTGGTGCTGAGCAACGTTAAAGGTGCAATATAAAAAACCTTAACAAAGAGCGACAATAATCCGGTGCGGTGCAGCCATTCCGATCGATGCACAATAAAAGAGCAAGGCATGTAGGCGTCCATCCAGCATTCAGCATGTAGAAACACAATATGCAGCCTGCTTAACTGTAGATACTTGCATTAAAATAAGTAAAATTGAGAATGACTGATTATAGTGTATTATGAGATATACACTGTTTACATCAAGAAAACAACAAAAATTCTTGGTACAATCTCTTTCTCTGTCTTCAAGTACACTAGTGTTTTTTTTTTCTTCTGTAATTCACCCGAAAATGAAAATTCATTTAATCGCCTTCATGTCGTTTCAAACCCGTAGGCTAATAACTTCTGAGGAATCTTTATGTAGTTATTTATGTACAACTTTAGAGATCTCGTCAGGTTCGCTGCCATCGGTCATCATCGGGGTACCTTACAAAAACTTGTACAAAGCTATTGACCTTCTGTAGCCCCGCCCCCTTTGAGCTCTGCACTTGTTCTGTCTCCCGGTTTGTATTTCCACAGCATGAAGGTAAGATCTTACAAATTTATGAATGAACAGTTCATTTTTCCCGGTCTACTGACATTAAAGACATTTGCTTCAAACATTACAATGCTCAAGATAACTTTCATTAACTCCACCAGCTTATTACTCTTCGACGGCAATGCCATATAAATATACAGAGCTACGCAAAGAACGGAAGTTCAATAGAATTACTTCAGATGTCTTGTAATACAGCACACAAGCCAATATATTATACTTTTTTTTTTTGGAACTTGACGTCCGTTGTCGTGTGGAAATCAACTTGTGAAGTTCCTTCTAAATTCTATTTTTCTTTTCCTCACAGAAAACCAGTGCAGTTTGGAATAACATGTGGTAGATTTAAACGACATATTTCATGTTTTGGGGTGAACTATTGCTTCAACAGTGCAATAAACAATTTTCAAACAACGTTTTAAACTCTAAAATATCCTACTGATTGTTTGACACATTCGATTTAAATAAATACTAATGATTAGCTCCTGCACTGGAAAATGTCCCATTTACAACTTGCATTTTAAAGCACTTTAGTTAGTTTAGTCCGTCTGAATTTAGTAATGCAGATAAAGAAAAACGTCATACACGCCAAAAGACATCACATTTTATACAGCAGATGTTTCGAAAAAGCTTGAAAATGTTTAGTGCCTTCATAGTCTTTAATGCGATGCTGCCTTCCCATGCCGTTTTGCTGATTGTTTCCCGGGATTAAAGGTGAGTATCTTCCTCTTGGTTGTCTTCCTCATCTTTCCCGGGCTTGTTGACGAGCACCTGCCAACCGCTCCCGCCGTCCGCGCCCGCCGTCACCCCATTGGCGCTGAGTTTCTTCTCCTGCATCTCTGATTGGCTGTCGCTGGTCACGTCCAGTGTGGGGTTGTCATGGCAACCGTTCTCCACAAAGTGGAGCTCCTCGCCTCGCGACTTGATGAGGCACGGAGGAGACAAACATAAAAACAAGATAAATAATCAATCAATGTAAACCTAAACCGTCACTCAGAGAATGTTGAGGTTAGTAATTAGCATTCGAGATCCATTATTAATTGCGCTCAAGCTCCATGTTGACAGTGTGTGTGCCATAATCTCGATTACCACAGAACATTTTCAAGGACCCTTTTCACAGACTGTGTGGTGACGCGCGTTTTAACGGTCATCAACATCGTAAATCCTGAAAAGTATTTTAAATTGTCTTTTTTTTTTAATTATGTACATTTATAACACTACACTTAGTAACATACTACATTTGCATCAAATTACAACGTTTTTAGTTAACGCTGTTAATATAAATATTCATGGTCATATTAACTCATATGTAAAATAAAACAACATAAAATATAACAATATATAAAATAGAAGGACACAATTAAATAAATATGTGAAATAGTTTAAGATATGACGTTGTAAAAAATAAATAAATCAATAAAGTGCACAAAATGTAAAATAAAAATAAATATTAAAATAAAACACATCTCAATATAATATAGTAGACAAAAAAAAAAAAAAAAAACTACATTTACATTTAGTCATTTAGCAGACGCTTTTTTCCAAAGCGA
This sequence comes from Leuciscus leuciscus, assembly GCF_965113295.1. Lineage (NCBI taxonomy): Eukaryota > Metazoa > Chordata > Actinopteri > Cypriniformes > Leuciscidae > Leuciscus > Leuciscus leuciscus. The sequence goes on from NC_138739.1 coordinate 9,011,187, forward strand.
CTTACAAATTGGGACTAAATTAAGCAAGTCATCGTGAAGAGGCAAAAAACAACGCAAGAAGTGCTCAAAATACGAAGTTCAGGCATTATTCAGAGTAGCATAAGCCCGATAAGCGAGAATTTACAGAAAAAAAAAAAAAAAAAAAAAAAATATATATAGTTTTTTTTTCTAAACGAGGTAGTTCGTAAAATGGTGTAGTAAATCAATAATAATATAGTAAAATGTTAGCATAATTAGCATAATAATGACAGTATTTGTGACAATCTCGATTACCACAGAACATTTTGACGCGTGAACAACATCAACATCGTAAATCCTGCAAAGTTTTTAATATTTTAATTTGTTTTAATTATGTACATTTATAACACTACACTTTGTATTATATTACTTTTGCATCAAACTAGCAGCTGTGAGGGTATTTCTAATACAGCGGCTGTGGGAGTGACGGTAAAATTGACATCTTTTTCTCTTCTGACTGCCATTATCAACCTCTCTATTTTTTTCTTTTGCTATTTGAGCAAATGGGAACATAAGTTTTTTTTTTTTTATGTATTCTCTCATTCACAGCTATACAAGTTTACCCAACTATGACAACTTTTGAGAAACCCGTAAATGTGAAAATGTCTATTGTCGATTTGACCTACCGTGTTCTTGAGTTTGGGTAAACGGCGCTGCCAGCAGATATAGATGATTCCAGACGCAATAATGAGCACACACACCGATCCGATGATCACTAGAACAACAAACAGCTTCCCGTAGTCGCTGCGGGTCTGACTGGGCCTCGAGTGGCACGTGTTTACGGTGGAATAATTCTGGATTCCAATCTGAGGAAATTAATTTGAGTTATTTATTATGCATATTATTCATGCTACTTAAATCGTTCACAGCTTTCAATGTATTAATTAAATGGAATATTATTATTATTTGCTGCATTTCAGTCCCACCTCATATAGACCTCTTCTGATTTCCCCCAGCATTGACAGGACGTCTTTTGGGGCTATGATTGCTTCACATAATGAACAGAAAATGAGACGAAAAAAATTATAGAATGTTGTTTATCAATGAAGAATTGTTGAATCAAAAGAGGAAAATAAAGTAAAAGTTTACAAAGACAATTTAGTGAACCCTGAAGAGTTTTTGCACTGTGACATTATACTTTCATGACAATTAAGCACATTTACCCCCACATTTTCCGTATAGCTATCCATTATTGTAATGTGATATTCTACCTGAATCCATTTTTTAAATAATTTAGCATAAATTACAACAAACACTACCATGTCATATAAATACTAAATTGAAATAATTTTCTTTAATACAAAATGTCAATTGAGTGCTTCACTGTTATAAAAAAAGCTGCTGAAAATGTCACAATGCAAAACATCTTAATGGTACTTAAACGGGCCTTATTGTCTGTGTGCAAAATATAATCTCTCGTGTTATTCTTTTGATTTTGTGACGTAATTCGACCTTTGTCAGGCTTTGTAAGATATGACATCTAATTAATGCTCTGAACAGAGATGTGTGAGATAATACATGCTATTTTTATCCTTTATATAGAGCATGAAATTAAAAGCTTACAAATTATTAACACATCTAAACCATAAACATGACATTATATGTAACCACAGAGGCCCTAAGTGTGTGTGTGTGTGTGTGTGTGTGTGTGTGTGTGTGTGTGTGTGTGTGTGTGTGTGTGTGTGTGTGAGAGAGAGAGAGTGTGTGTGTGTGTGTGTGTGTGTGTGTGTGTGTGTGTGTGTGTGTGTGTGTGTGTGTGTGTGTGTGTGTGTGTGTGTGTGTGTGTGTGTGTGTGTGTGTTACCCTGCTCGCTGGCCAAAGCCATCAGAAGCTGGTGGTCCTGTTGTGTGGGTTTGCTGAGGAAAATGAGCCAGGATCCTTGTGGGATGTTCATCTTTCTGGAGAAAGTGTTTTCCAGCATCTCCAGAAGTCTGTCGCCACTCTCCATACGAAACTCGTCCTGCGAGAGACACACAAGGAATACAATGGAAAAACAGAGTCATACAGTGATGTAAAAATCTTTACTTTTTCACCTTAAAAACCCTTCATCTCATTCAATCTCATGCTGAATATTCACTCAATATTCACTCAATGCTTTCTCTAAATAAATGCTTACAAAAACATATACCCTAGGAGAGGAGAGAAAAGAGGAAAAATAGCATGAAGAAATACTAATCAAAAATCTAATAAATATGTGAAATACTTATGTTGCAAAAAGAAATAAATGCAATAAAATGGGAGCATAAATGTGCTCAAAATTTAAAATAAAAAATACATTAAAATAAAACACATCAATATAATATATTGGACACATACAAAAAACAACAACTAAATGAGGTACATCATAAAATGGTGTAATAAATCAATAATAATACAGTATAATGTTATCATAATTCAGGCATGAATTGTATTTATTTAAATGACAGATTTACAGAAATACACCTTGAAATGTAATATAGCTGACATAAAATACATTTTATTTTTTGTCAGCTATTTTACATTTTTAAGGTGTATTTTCTGACATTTTTCATGCATTTTTTTCATTATAAAATTATACGATTTTATATATATTTTAATATTTTCATATATGAAATACTTTAGGACATTATACAATGTTCTAAGGCACATAAATGTACACAAAATGTATGTAAATGAAATATATCTAAATGTAATATAGTGGACAAAGTAAAAACACTAAATGATTAAGTAAATCATAAAATGGTGTAATCAATAAATACAAAATAGAGTAATTGTAAAGTAAATTGTATTTTTGTAAAAAAAAAATTAAAAAACTTATTGATGATATAATTGAAGTGAAAAGTGACATAAAATATGACTTGAGATGAAATATGAGGGCAAATCATGCTCTGTTTCTCCAGTCTCCGAATCAGGAGCTTCCAGACAGACAGATAACCAGTGACCCACCAAAAAAAAACTGGTTTGCTTTGTTACTGAGACTCGGTAACAGACTTCCTCCAGTCAGAAACAGACACACATCAGACAGGCTGCAGAAATCAGAATCAGGTTGTTTTTTTCAGGCCATTCACAGCAAGCGCTGAGTCATTCAGACGGAGAGAGACTCCGTGTGCTCTCGCCCTGTGGGCTGTATTGGTTTCTGATCAATGGCTCTGCAGTGCTGCTCGGGTTCAAGCACTCCATCGCTGGAGACGTCGAGGGTTTAGCACACAGCTGTCAGGGAGCCAGTGGGGGGAAAGTTCTTTGCGATCATGCTGCAATTACGTGCCACTAGAGCGTTACCGTGGCAACAGACAACTGGCCTCTTCTACACTGGCGAGACTGTGTATGTGCCAGTGATGTGTGTGTTAAGAAAGATGTAAAAGAAAGGAACATCACACAATCTTTTTAGACAGCAATAAGATACAATGGAGAGCAAAAGGATTAAAGCATAATGCGGCCACGATTTACTAAAGCAAGGGCACGAATTAGCACAACGCAGCCACGATTTACTTAAACGAGGAAACGCATTAGCACAACGCGGCCACGATTTACTAAAGCAAGGGCACGAATTAGCACAACGCAGCCACGATTTACTAAAACGAGGAAACACATTAGCACAACACGGCCACAATTTACTAAATCGAGGAAACGCATTAGCACAACGGGCCACGATTTATTAAAACGAGGAAACGCATTAGCACAACGGGCCACGATTTATTAAAACGAGGAAACGCATTAGCACAACGCGGCCACGATTTATTAAAACGAGGAAACGCATTAGCACAACGGGCTACGATTTATTAAAACGAGGAAACGCATTAGCACAACGGGCCACGATTTATTAAAACGAGGAAACGCATTAGCACAACGGGCCACGATTTATTAAAACGAGGAAACGCATTAGCACAACGCGGCCACGATTTATTAAAACGAGGAAACGCATTAGCACAACGCGGCCACGATTTATTAAAACGAGGAAACGCATTGGCACAACGCGGCCACGATTTATTAAAACGAGGAAACGCATTAGCACAACGCGGCCACAATTTATTAAAACGAGGAAACACATTGGCACAACGCGGCCACGATTTATTAAAACGAGGAAACGCATTAGCACAACGCGGCCACAATTTATTAAAACGAGGAAACGCATTAGCACAACGCGGCCACGATTGATTAAAACGAGGAAACGCATTAGCACAACGCGGCCACGATTTACTAAAACGAGGAAACGCATTAGCACAACGCGGCCACAATTTATTAAAACGAGGAAACGCATTAGCACAACGCGGCCACGATTGATTAAAACGAGGAAACGCATTAGCACAACGCGGCCACGATTTATTAAAACGAGGAAACGCATTAGCACAACGCGGCCACGATTTATTAAAACGAGGAAACGCATTAGCACAACGCGGCCACGATTTATTAAAACGAGGAAACGCATTAGCACAACGCGGCCACGATTTATTAAAACGAGGAAACGCATTGGCACAACGCGGCCACGATTTATTAAAACGAGGAAACGCATTGGCACAACGCGGCCACGATTTATTAAAACGAGGAAACGCATTGGCACAACGCGGCCACAATTTACTAAAACGAGGAAACGTATTAGCACAACACGGCCACGATTTATTAAAACGAGGAAACGCATTAGCACAACGCGGCCACAATTTACTAAAACGAGGAAACGCATTGGCACAACGCGGCCACAATTTACTAAAACGAGGAAACGCATTAGCACAACGCAGCCACAATTTACTAAAACGAGGAAACGCATTAGCACAACGCGGCCACGATTTACTAAAACGAGATAACGAATTAGTACAACATGGCCACAATTTACTAAAACGAGATAACGAATTAGCACAACGCGGCGGCCACAAACAAGGAAACAAATTAGCACAACGATTTACTAAAACGAGATAACGAATGACAACGCGGCCAAGATTTACTAATGGTTACGAATTAATAAGTCATGGTAATTAATACATAAAATGACTAAAACAAACAAAAAAATATATAAACTAAATAGGCATTAAAAAAACGAATACAAATGTCTAAAACAACAGAATTACTAAAACCTAAAATAGAATATATAAAAATAAAAATGTGTGTGTGTGTTTCGCAGCTCCGCTAACTAGTACATAAGATTAAGAATCACATTTTTCTTTGTTCTCCACTATAAAGGCCAGAGAGCGTGAGGATTGTGATAAAACGAATGAGCTCTGAGCTCCCAGCGTGTGTCATTGTTTGTGCTGAGCGTGGTTAGTGTGCAGTCAGCATGTTTCAGAGACGGAGAGCATTTCTGCTGCAGTACGTGAAGCGAGAGTCTGAACAGAACACACACCTTCATGAAGAGCGATTACATCAAATCGTGACTGGATTTTTATGAAGAAAGGGTGACTTGTTTTGTTCATGCAAGAACAATGCATGGTGCATTGGGTTAAGGTTAGCAAGTGTTTTCTGGGTGGATTTTTGTAACAAAAAATTACTTGCACAGTCAAAGTTGTCCATCATGTTGGGTTTTTGTAAAAATAAAAAAAATGACTTAAACAGTCAAAGTTGTCCATCATGTTGGGTTTTTGTAACAAAATATGACTTACACAGTCAAAGATGTCCGTCATGTTGGGTTTTTGTAACAAAAAATGACTTAAACAGTCAAAGTTGTCCGTCATGTTGGGTTTTTGTAACAAAAAATGACAAACAGTCAAAGTTGTCCGTCATGTTGGGTTTTTGTAACAAAAAATGACTTAAACAGTCAAAGTTGTCCGTCATGTTGGGTTCATGTTGGGTTTTTGGGTCAAAGTTGTCCGTCATGTTGGGTTTTTGTAACAAAAAATGACTTAAACAGTCAAAGTTGTCCGTCATGTTGGGTTTTTGTAACAAAAAATGACTTAAACAGTCAAAGTTGTCCGTCATGTTGGGTTCATGTTGGGTTTTTGGGTCAAAGTTGTCCGTCATGTTGGGTTTTTGTAACAAAAAATGACTTAAACAGTCAAAGTTGTCCGTCATATTGGGTTCATGTTGGGTTTTTGTAAAAAAATATGACTCACACAGTCAAAGTTGTCCGTCATGGTGGGTTTTTGTAACAAAATATGACTTACACAGTCAAAGTTGTCCGTCATGTTGGGTTTTTGTAACAAAATATGACTTACACAGTCAAAGTTGTCCGTCATGTTGGGTTTTTGTAACAAAAAATTACTTAAACAGTCAAAGTTGTCCGTCATGTTGGGTTTTTGTAACAAAATATGACTTACACAGTCAAAGTTGTCCGTCATGTTGGGTTTTTGTAACAAAATATGACTTAAACAGTCAAAGTTGTCTGTCATGTTGGGTTTTTGTAACAAAATATGACTTACACAGTCAAAGTTGTCCGTCATGTTGGGTTCATGTTGGGTTTTTGTAACAAAATATGACTCACACAGTCAAAGTTGTCCGTCATGTTGGGTTTTTGTAACAAAAAATTACTTACACAGTCAAAGTTGTCCGTCATGTTGAGTATAACGTAGCCCTTTCCTGCGAGGTTGCTCCAGTCGACACAAATCACCTGCACAGAATGAGAAAAGAGGGTGTTTTGGTCTAACAGCCACTTTATTTCACTGAATTGTTGTGGTTTGTCGAAACGCTCACTGACAACCTGCATGCTGCCTGGAGAACAAATCTATAAACACATTACTCTTCCTAGCATTCAGATAAATCAATCGTGAAATCATTTCCATCAAGACATGACATAATTCATCCAAACAAACAACTGAGGATTTTATACCAAGAACCACCTGTTGTTTTGTCAAGGTATTTTTTTTTTTTTTTTTTACAAAGTTATAATGGAAAAAGACACATTAAAATGAGGTACTTCTTGTTATTGTTAACTAAAATGAAAAGTTAATTTGGTAATTAAAATAAAGCTGAAATAAAATAAAATAAATATTAAATTAAAGAAAAACATGAATTAAGTTTGAGTTAAAGTTCAAAAAATTACTATTACTAAAACTTAAATACAAATAAATAAAGCTAAATAGAAATATAAAAAACTAAAAAAGCACAAAATTATTCAAACTTAAGAATTATAACATTGCTCCTTACAAGAGGCCTTTCTTAATGTCATGCTGTTTATGATTTTGCTTTCGTTCTACAAAAACAAAGAAACAATGTTATATTTATGTATTATAATGATAATATCAGATTTTTTTTACTATTTATGTATTTTTAATTAGATATATTATTAAAATACATTTATATTTAATACTGTATATTTATGTTTTATATATTTATTATTAAAAAAAATATTTTATTTAGTCACATACAAATACATTACAAATATTTTTTAAATGATTATATTTTTATTTTTGAACAGAGTATCTACACCTGAATTCTGAAGGTCTTGAGCTGTTTTCTCTGCTTCAAACATTGTGTTTGAATATTTTATACAAGACGATGACTCTTTGAATTGCTTCGAACTAAATTAGCGCTCAATTAATGTGTATCTTGTCATTGAGTACCTGCTCGGCCTCCTGGGACAGCTCTGAGTCGTGGAGCTCCGTTTCGGCAAGATATTCGGTGCCGGCGTGCCGAAGCTCCGCCCCCTCCTCGTCCGCCGTCGTGGTAAGCTCCGCCCCCTGCCAGGCAGATTCAGTGAAGACCAACGGTGGCAGATCTGAAGCGGGGGAGGACGAGGGTCCGGTCGTGAGGTACCGCCAGTCAGACTCTTCCTCCTCGTCCGGTTCAGTGGGGAAAACCACCAACTCTTCCTCATCCTCCTCTTCCTCAGAATCGTCCCGGTGTAGAACGTCAGGCTGCAGGGGCTCCCGGCTGGGCAGGGGCCCGATTTCTGGAGCGGTGGGTGCTTGCGTGACTTTACGGCCCCTCTCGCCATCAAACGGGTCCTGGGACGGCAGCCGTTTGTCAGGCCCGGCTGTGGCCTCTTCTCGGTTCTGACGAGCCAGTCCAAGGGAAGGGGGCGTGGCCGTGGCTGTGGAGGGGGCGTGGCCTTCAGCACCTGCTCTTGATGGGCCGGGGGAGGGGTGGAGGGGGAAACCACTAGATTCGGAATCACTCTCCCATTGCTCCGGGTCCACGGGCTCAGCCGTAGGGAGGAAGAGCAAAGAAGAGGAGTTGGTCTCACTGGGCTTTTCGCTCAGAGAAAGTGGTGAAGATGGCGGTTCTGGAGATGAAGGGCTGTAATCTGATAGAAAGAGAGCAAACGTGTCAGAAACATAAATCAAAACACACCACAGAAGTGATTTCTGACATCACCGAGCCATGTATATACTCTGTATGTGTAGTATTACATTACGTTATGCCACAGAATAGTTGGTTGTAGTATAAGCAGAGTGGAATTTTGTACAGTACAGTATAACGCAAGTATAGTAAGCATAGTATTAAAGAGCTTTTTACGACTTTTTTAGATTTTATGTTTTAGTGTCTGATAGCCCATATTATAATAATATTAAATATCAAAATGCAAATTTTAAGTGCTTTATTTATAAATAATATAAAACATTTCCATTGTTGATAATTATGCCATTATATTGATGCAATGTTGTTTTGTGATTTAAATGGTTGCAAATTTATTTTCATATTTGTTTTTGCTTATGTCTACACAAGAATTTATAGGCTGTTTATCCATAGATATTACAAACCAATTAGTTTAAAAGTGTGAATATCGGTAAAAATATCCAGTAGCTCCTCGCTGCAGTACAAGATATCCAGGGGTCGGAGTTAGATCTAGATCCAGGGGGCGGAGCTGGATCAGACCCAGGGGGTGGAGTTAGATCTATATCCAGGGGGCGGGGTTGGATCCAGATCCAGGGGGCGGAGCTGGATCCAGACCCAGGGGGCGGTGTTAGATCTAGATCCAGGGGGCGGAGCTGGATCCAGACCCAGGGGGCGGTGTTAGATCTAGATCCAGGGGGCGGAGTTAGATCTAGATCCAGGGGGTGGAGCTGGATCAGACAAAGGGGGTTGAGTTAGAGCTAGATCCAGGGGGCGGAGCTGGATCAGACAAATGGGGTGGAGTTAGAGCTAGATCCAGGGGGCGGAGTTAGAGCTAGATCCAGGGGGCGGAGTTATATCTAGATCCAGGGGGTGGAGTTGGATCTAGATCCAGGGGGCGGAGATAAATCTTGATCCAGGGGGCAAAATTGGATCTCCTCCCACTGCATTTTGATTGGAGTTTTGCAACAAGACATGTCACACTTACTCATGTTGTTGCTCTTGCATTCTTCTGATGGAAAAACAAACTTGCTGAAAACAATTATTTATTTATTTGTTAACTTTTAAATGGTTAGTTACAAACACTGTAGTTTGTACATTGTGTGAATGTGCACTTATAAGTACGTACAGTGGTGGGCAATAAGCAAGTGTTTTATTATAATATTTTCATTTGGAGAAACTTTTACTTTTACTCCAAAACATTATAACATAAAAAAAAATGTAAAAAAATGTTTAGTTCCTTGTTGCATGTAAGATCAAATCTTTCTTAAAAAGAAGATTATTCTTTGATTGGCTGATCCTTTACCCCTCTCAATAGTCCACATGCACTTTGACTTCAAATACTTAAGTATATTAATAAGTAGGCACTTTTACTGGAGTAATATAAAATCAAGTTCTCTTTCTACTTGAAGTAGAAAATGTATGTGCTTTTCCCTCCACTGATTATGCATATTATTATAAAACTGTATGAGACTAAGTATAGCAGCACAGTCAGGTTGTCTTCTGTAATTTTATACTTAGAAATGACATCACAAGGGCATCTGACTTAATTTACATAACATAATAAGAGCATCTCACTTACTTAAATGCATGCAAAATGCATTACCAGCACAATGAAATAGAAAAAAAAACAGGTAAAACAGACACTGAATACAGTAGGAACACTATTGAACGTGAAACATAAGGAAAAGCACATCGTCTAGCCGGAATAACAGACCAACATTAGATGGAAACCATTCAAAATTAGAACTTACACATAGAATTAAACGATAAATCACTAATTTCATGCACACAACACACTCAAATGTTGCAACTTTTAAAAACTTTTTAAAATTGCGGGCTGCAACTTCACAAATATGCTGAGTATAAAAAGTGGGAGGAGTTGGATCTGGACCCAACCTCGTTCCCCGGATCTCGTGTTCTGCAGTGAGGACCATCTCTAAATATCAGTCCATCTCAAGCGGGACACGGTATAGTCAAAGATGCCAAAGTCTTGTATTTGTATAAAGTGTGCTATATCATAGCATATAAAAGCATGTTATAGTATTGCACAGCATAAACAGCTTAGGATGGTTTATTGTATAGTCCAGGATTAAGAAAATGTAGTTTTCACAGTATAGTACAGCAGGATGTGGTGTAGTAAGATCTGATGGGAGTTATTCATCTTTAGTTTGTGGAGAACAGCAGATTTGAGCAGCTGCACTGCAGCACTGCACCTGCGTCTGGCACAACACACACATCAGGGACCCGAGAGCTCTTGATCGCAGCCTGATTATTCATGAGACACACACACACTGAGACACACTGTAATGAGGAGAGCTTTTGTCTAGTGTCAGCGGGTGAGAGACCATATATCTAGACTTTTTCAGGGAAATGATCATAACTGGATGTAATAAAAAAAGCAGTGTACCAGAGACTGTGTGGCAAGCTTTGGCGCACTCCTCCAGCGACAAGAAGTTATTGAGGTTCTCTTTGCAGCCACCGAATACGAAGTTTTCACACTTCATGGTGACGGGGTTAAAGTGCCAGCGAGGGTACGACGCACGACATGGTCCAACCTTCCTGGGCATCAGACAGCGCTCTGAAAGCCAAAACATAAATGAGATACGCCCACTGAAAACTTCTGAAAGCGTACAAGAATGCTTTTTAACAACAACAGATTCAGAGTTTCTCAAAGTCAGTCCCCCTGTACCGAACTGCTATTGGCTTGGGATGAAAAGCAGCAGGTGACTGAAGGGCTTCACACTAATTAAAGACACCTGGATGTGTGAAAACGGACAAGACGGCTGAGAAACGCCTGTGAGAGTGTAGACAAAAAGAGCACAAAACCACAGGAACAGACACACAGACAGATAGATAGACAAGCAGAAAAGTTGGTGATAGATAGATAGATAGATATATAGATAGATAGATAGATAGATAGATAGATAGATAGATAGATAGATAATTATGCAGTGTTTGTAGATAGATAGATAGATAGATACTGTAGATAGATAGATAGACAAGCAGAGAAGTTGGTGATAGATAGATAGATAGATACTGTAGATAGATAGATAGACAAGCAGAGAAGTTGGTGATAGATAGATAGATAGATACTGTAGATAGATAGATAGATAGATAGATAGACAAGCAGAAAAGTTGGTGATAGATAGATAGATAGATAGATAGATAGATAGATAGATAGATAGATAGATAGATAGATAGATAGATAGATAGGTAGATAGATCGAGATATAGACAAAAATAGATAGATAGATCGATAGATAGAAAGATACACAGACAGACAGATAGATAGATAGATAGATAGATAGATAGATAGATACTGTAGATAGATAGATAGATAGATAGATAGATAGATAGATAGATAGATAGACAAGCAGAAAAGTTGGTGATAGATAGATAGATAGATAGATAGATAGATAGATAGATAGATAGATAGATAGATAGATAGATAGATAGATAGATAGATAGATAATTATGCAGTGTTTGTAGATAGATAGATAGATAGATACTGTAGATAGATAGATAGATAGATAGATAGATAGATAGACAAGCAGAGAAGTTGGTGATAGATAGATAGATAGATAGATAGATAGATAGATAGATAATTATGCAGTGTTTGTAGATAGATAGATAGATAGATACTGTAGATAGATAGATAGATAGATAGATAGATAGACAAGCAGAGAAGTTGGTGATAGATAGATAGATAGATAGATAGATAGATAGATAGACAAGCAGAAAAGTTGGTGATAGATAGATAGATAGATAGATAGATAGATAGATAGATAGATAGATAGATAGATAGATAGATAGATAGGTAGATAGGTAGATAGATCGAGATATAGACAAAAATAGATAGATAGATCGATAGATAGAAAGATACACAGACAGACAGACAGATAGATAGATAGATAGATAGATAGATAGATAGATAGATACTGTAGATAGATAGATAGATAGATAGATAGATAGATAGATAGATAGATAGATAGATAGATAGATAGATAGACAAGCAGAAAAGTTGGTGATAGATAGATAGATAGATAGATAGATAGATAGATAGATAGACAAGCAGAAAAGTTGGTGATAGATAGATAGATAGATAGATAGATAGATAGATAGATAGATAGATAGATAGATAGATAGATAGATAGATAGATACAGTGCCCTCCACAATTATTGACACCCCTGGTAAATATGATCAAAATTGGCTGTAAAAAATAAATCTGCATCGATTATCCTTGTGATCTTTCATTCAAAAAATTTGCAAAATTCTAACCTTTCATTGAAGTAAAATAATTGAAAGTGGGGGGGAAATCACATTATGAAATAAATGTTTTTCTCCAAAACACGTTGGCCACAATTATTGCCACCCTTTTATTAAATACTTTTTGCAATCTCCTTTTGACAAGAGTCTTCTTCTATAATGCCTGATGAGTTTGGAGAATAACTGACAAGAGATCAGAGACCATTCCTCCATACAGAATCTCTCCAGATCCTTCAGATTCCCAGATCCATGTTGGTGCTTCTCCTCTTCAGTTCAGCCCACTCATCTTCAGTTCAGCCCACTCATCAGGTCAGGGAACTGGGACGGTCATGGCAGAAGCTTCATTTTGTGCTCCGCAACAAATTTTTGTTTTGATTTTGATGTTTGTTTTGGATCGTTGTCCTGATGGAAGATCCAACCACGGCCCATTATACGATTTCTAGCAGAAGGCATCAGGTTTTGTTTTTTTATCTGTTGATATTTGATAGAATCCACGATGCCATGTATCTGAACAAGAAGTCCAGGACCTCCAGCAGAAAAATATGCCCACAACATTAAAGATCCAATGGTATATTAAATTGTACACATGGGGTACTTTTTATCCTTGTGTTCACCAAACCCATCTAGTGTGTTTGCTGCCAAAAAGCAATTTTTTTAGTCTCATCTGACCACAGAACCCTGTGTTGTATGAAGTTCCAGTCGTGTCTGACCACTGAATATGCTGGAGTTTGTTTCTGGAGGAGCGAGGAGCATTTTTCTTGAAACCCTCCCAAACAACATGTGGGGATGTAGGGGTTGTTTGATAATTTTTTTTTTTACGCTTTCTGACCCTAAGACTCAACTAATCTCTGCAATTCTCCATCTGTGATCCTTGGAGAGTCTTTGGCCACTCAAACTTTCATCCTCGCCGTGCATTAAGACAGTATAGACACACGTCCTTTTCCTGGCAGATTCATAACATCTTTAGTTGATTATAACTTCTTAATTATTGCCCTGATGGTCAAAATGGGGATTTTCAATTCTTTAGCTATTGTCTTACAGTCACTTTCTATTTTGTGATGCTCAACAATCTTTTGCTACGCATCAGAACTGTATTCTGTGGTTTTACTCATTGTGATGGATGATTAAGGAGATTTGGCCTTTGTGTTTCCTCATATTTAAACTCCTGTGAAACAAGAAGTCATAGCTAGACAATTTCATGTTCCTAGTCACCCTGGTGTACTAAAAAAGGTAAATATTAATGGGAATATACTTCAGAGATATTTTACTCGTAAAAAATTCTAGGGGTGGCAATAATTGTGGCCAACGTGTTTTGGAGAAAAACATTTATTTCATAATGTGATTTCCCCCCACTTTCAATTCTTTTACTTCAATGAAAGGTTAGAATTTTGCAAATTTTTTGAATGAAAGATCACGAAGATAATCGATGCAGATTTATTTTTTACAGCCAATTTTGATCATATTTACCAGGGGTGTCAATAATTGTGGAGGGCACTGTAGATAGATAGATAGATAGACAAGCAGAAAAGTTGGTGATAGATAGATAGATAGATAGATAGATAGATAGATAGATAGATAGATAGATAGATAGATAGATAGATAGATAGATAGATAGATAGATAGACAAGCAGAAAAGTTGGTGATAGATAGATAGATAGATAGATAGATAGATAGATAGATAGATAGATAGATAGATAGATACTGTAGATAGATAGATAGATAGATAGATAGACAAGCAGAATAGTTGGTGATAGATAGATAGATAGATAGATAGATAGATAGATAGATAGATAGATAGATAGATAGATAGATAGACAAGCAGAAAAGTTGGTGATAGATAGATAGATCGAGATATAGACAAAAATAGATAGATAGATCGATAGATAGAAAGATACACAGACAGACAGACAGATAGATAGTCTGTCTATCCAAAACAGATAACCGACTGAGTTTCTCAGATGAGGAGTTGCACTGCGAGCACAGAGCCAGGTGAGGAAACACACCTGCAAGTGTCTTCACACACTCACACTCCGTCACGGTTCTGTCCACCTGTCTCTCCATATGGCGGATCAGTCGAGCCTGTCTGCAGTGTGACACTGTGTGTGTGTGTGTGTGTGTGTGTGTGTGTGTGCGTTCAGCAGTGGTTGAGTGTGACGGAGTCTTGTTCACGCTCAGATTTACTGCGGAAGGCACAGATTTAGTCATCTTCCATATGGACACACTGAATCGGTTTACTAAACATTTAAAAAAGAAAGTTTCTCTCAAGTTATTAAGCAGATAGTTCTGATTGGTCCATTCAGTGCATATACAGAGAGCAAATATTAGCCTTAAACGCTAGCATGTTCACCTGAGCTAATCTCACCGCCAAGCTTTGGTGCTGAGGCTGGTGGACAATAAAACACATGATTTGAGGAATGATTTGTGTCAGTAGCATGGGATGAGTTGCATGCCAAAGTTTTAAACTTGATTTGTTCAAATCACTAACCCTAATATGAGCATTTATAACAGTGATGTCTCACTTAGCATACAGCGCGAGTGTCCCAGCTGATATCCACCTGAGAAAATCTCAATTTCACACTCCTCACGGCAGAAAATCTTTGGACGACTCTGTCCTTCTCTCTGTCTTACACACACACACACACACACACACACCTGAAACGGGCCACTGCGGTGGAAGCAAGCTAGCAGGTGAACTAAAAATAAGACTGTTTTCGGGCACATTTATTCCCAGGCGTTGTGGAAAAAGTGGATATATTTTCTCTACTCACTACTGTGAAGCACTTCCACAACTGAAATATCAATGGAATTGTTAAAGCCAGAAAAACTAATCAACAAAAATAAGGTAAACATCAGGAGGGAGGGGAGGTGTCGAGGAAATGACGCACGATAATGTGTCCTAAAAGCTGTTATTCGCACCACTTTACACTCCTAACTGCCGTTTTGACAATCATTTTTGTGAGCTAAATAACTGTCTAGAGACTGAGTCATACCGAGAGACTGACACAATATGAATCCATCATCACAAAAAGACAAAAAAAAGTGCCTTTGTTGCACCATTTACAGGTGCAATATGTCATTTTTTGCACAACTAGTGGCAGAAAATGGAATTGCAAAAATAAAAACTTGTTAAACAAGTTTCAAACACTAGAAATGGGTAGTCCACCACAAACGCAAGGTATTGTTTGGATGAATGATCATTTAGTTACATCAAGCCACTCAAACAAAAAGACTGCAGTTACATTTGGTGATGCTAGTACAGCAGAAATTACATACTAGACCCAGGATTATTTTCTAATCCAAAATATACATTTTTGCCAATTTTAAATATGTAGCTAAATATGCAACCAAATTTCATCCGGAATAGAATCAAGCAATTATTGTCAGAGCAAATATTTAGACCCCGAGTTGACATGACAAGCATGCGACTCATTTTCAGTCGTAAAATTGCAACCAAATGTCATTCATGTGTATATTTACACCTCTAGTTGACAAATGACGAGGACTTGACATATTTTTGATTGTAATAATGTGACCAAATTTCATTAGTAATAGAATCAAGTCAAATCATTGTTAGAGGGAATATTTAGACCCTCAGTTGACAAATGAGACTCATGACGTCAGATGAAAAAGGAAAGTCATATCTTTTGAGTCTTTGAAAGTTTATAAAAACAAACTTGATTAATTTGGAGTAACGTGCACTTATGAATCGTGTTTCGAATAACTGCTTCTACTCACCGTTCATGGCACCGCTGTCTTTGGTCTCGGCGTGAGCGTTCTTGCCATCCTCGCTGTCTTCAAACCCAGAGCTCTCCTGAGAACTCTCCATGAATCCGGGTTTACGATCCCTCGAGACCTCCTCATGCTCCTCAAAGCCTACGGGAACATCCAGAACCGGCCCGTGGGAGCGGAGAGGATTGGGGAGGAGCGCTGGACCGGCACTCAGAACCTCGGCACACACCAGAACCAGGAATACTGAACCTGAATGAAAGAAAAAGATTTAACTTCTCAGGTGCTCTTCACCTATCGGGCAAAAATGACCGAAATTAATTGTTTTATTTAAATGAAATTAATGTACTAAGTTTTAGTTCGATAATGTTTTTTATTTAATATTTTGTATTTGTAGGGGATTTTATGGTACTAAATTAATTTAGTACTATAATTTAATTAAATTGTATGTATAAATTATATTTACGCTGTATTTATATAATCCATTTATTCACTTTTTGAGCATAGACCAGAAAATTTAATTTCCAACTTAAACTGTCGTAAATCTCGAATGCTTTAGAGCACACACTTAAGTTTGATCTCTTTTCAAAGATGACACTTGGCAGATTATTGCTGAAGTGAAAAAAGTTTTAAAAAGTGAACTTAAAAAAAAGTTACAGAATTTTACGTTTATTGTTATGAAAAATGTGTAGAAATACCATTTAATTTTTATATTAAATATATATTTTCAAAAACAGAAAATCAAAATCAAAGCCATAAATCGAATCAAGTTGTTAAAAAATTTGAGCCTGATATCTAAAAAAATTAGCTTTCAGTAAGATTTTGTTAAGCTGCAGTACCAAAAGTTTCCACTAGATGAAATTCGTCTCCCATTAATTTCCAATGCGCTCAATTTTGACCACAAGGAGCACAAGTGTGACTATTTTTTACAGGACCATTTAACCTGTTCGAATCATGTCCATGATTTTTTATTTATTTTTTGTGTTCAAATAGCAAGAGTGCCAAAACATTTACGAAGTTTCATACCATTCCAATGAAGAAAAAACAACAACAAAAAAACAAATGTAAAAATTTTCGGTCAAAAATGACAAAGAGCACCAGAGGGTAAAATAGCTCACTTTATGGGCCTGGGCTGAGTGAATACACAAACAAACATGAAAGAACCAAACCAACTATTTAATAATCTACTTCACCACAAATGAATCTTTCTCAAACTGTGATGGTTTCAAGGGTGTATACCCATCAAACACTGACAGGAAACATCTCGAGTCCTGGCCTCAATGGGCTTCAACCACAGATGGCTTTGTATCATGGAAGCTTAGCATTGTCTCTAAAACCAGCCAGTCTTATCTTTCCTCGCCCTACCAGGTCACCACAGGATTAGCGCTGGTTTTAACACTGGGCAGCTAAAAAAGGCGACAACTGGCCTGAAATCTGCAACTACTCTTCCGTTGGAGCCAAGATGGAGTTTCAAAGCCAATTACACAGTTCTCTAAATCTGACACGGCTTTAGTTTTTATTCATGGAGCTGTTTAATGAAATATATTCTCTAGCGAGGCTTGGTTTAATTAAGGAGACCAGCAGGCTGATGTGAATCTGGTATTATATTTAGCAAGTGTGTGATTGTGCAGTAATTAACAGGGTGGAAAAACTGTGCACTTCCTGCTCCAATTTATTGAATAGATCAACTTCTGGAAACGTTCCAGTGGTTTTTAGAGACTCTGAAGACCCTGGACGTCCAGCAAACTTGAGCCATGCAATGCTGGGGAAACTTCCAAACCAGAAGGCTGTTGGAGAGCATAATCCCAAACAACCAAATGACATTTACTGAGTAAATGGGTTGATTATAAGCCAAAGACATGCTTTAGACCACTTTGGCCCTGTTTACACCTGGTATTAAGATGTGTTTTGGTCGATCGGATCGCAAGTAGACGAGGGAGACACATTCCCGTTTACACCTGATGTTTTATTTTGTCTCTTTTGTCCACTTTTAACCACTTCTGTCCTGATTTCTTCGAGGGGAGGGTCTATGGGCGGGTAAATGTATGGGCTTTTTCAGATCTTTCAATCTAATGGACAAAATAAGCTCACACAATATACATATGAACGCAACCAAAGACGACGGAAAAACATCCGGAGAGCATCAGCTTCATTTCTGCTCTGACAGACGCAAGACCAGCTGTGAGTGTGTGTTAGAAATCAGGAATGGTGAGAGAACATTGTGCTTGGTATGTTTTTCATCTTCAAACTAAACTTGGGTCTTCAGTCGACAAGGTTTAAATCCCGTCTGGCTAGAGCTCTTCCCATAATGTTTACACATTAGGTCAGTAGGCGGAGAGTAGACAGTCTTTTGTGGCTGTTCAAACAAATTCGGCCACATGAGCGTTTACACTATGAAAGCAATCCGGTCAAATGCGTTTTCGAATAGTTGACAAGCTTAAAACGTTTTAGACCCTGTTTACACCTGTATTTAGTATCGTCCACTTGTAATCCGATCAACCAAAACGCATCTTAATACCAGGTACAAACAAGGACTTTGTCCAAAAACATACTACATTTATTCCATTCAACTCGAAAAGTCTGAATATCCACTGTCCTACTTCTAAAAGAGAACAGAATGCCACTTGAAGTTTAATGTCCAACTTGAATACTCGTACACTTTCAGAATAAATGCTAGTAGGGCTGTAGTACTCGAGTCCGGACTCGACCACTTTTCTATGCTCTCGGACTTGTCTCGGACTCGGACTTGTCTCGGTCTCGGCCACTGGTCTTGCCAAATATGGTTTTTGGTCTCGACCGAGTCCAGGTGTCTTTATTATGATCGCCGTGATGTATGTGTGCTTACTGGGAACATAATAATATTGGAGGGAAAGTGAAACACTGGCCACCTAATAACTAGACGGGCATTTCGGCTCTTTTTCGTGAGCCGGCTCGTTTGACTCAGCTCACTGAAAAGAGATGGCTCTTTTGACTCATAAACGGCTCTTTAAAAAATAAATGTTTTAACTCGCTGAAAGTCCACCGCTAGTGCAACGTGAATATTCACATTTTGACTTGTCCATAACAACCCGAAAACTTGCCTGCTTGCCTTGCACATCAAATTAATGGGCAAAGTTTTTCGACTTTTTTTCTTACCTTCTTTTTTATTTTTTTTATGTGGATGTTATTGAGCTTGTAGAAGTTTAGCTCTTGCGTTCTTGTGAACATCTCGCTGAATGACATCTGAACAATATTTTTTTCAGGGAAGGCATAAACCAACCATAGGGGTACACTCTGTACTACTGGTCACTTCTTTTCTACTCTACTGTAAATCTGGAGTGAAGCTATATTGTCATTTATGGCGCTTTTCCACTGCATGGTACGGTACGGCTCGGTTCGGTACGGCACGCTTTGGCGCTTTTCCACTGCATGGTACGGTACGGCTCGGTTCGGTACGGCTCACTTATGGCGCATTTCCACTGCATGGTACGGTACGGTACGGCTCGCTTCGGCTCGCTTTAAATGGTACCACCTCTGTTGAGGTTCCAAGCGTACCGTACCGATACTAAAATGTGACGTGGAAACACTGCAGATCACTGATTGGTCAGACAGAATCATCACTACCAGCGTCATTGTATTTCCAACACAAGACACTAAACCCGCTAGATTTAAATAGCCAGTAGACAACAGCCAACGCTGTAGCGCCTGTTTTAAAAGTATTTGCTTCAAAAAAAATTTATAAACTTAAAAAAAAGAAATGGCTGAATCGTGGTCAGTGGACGAGGTGCAGACGTTCCTCTCGTTGGTTGCCGAGGAGCGGATGGGGAAACCCGGAATGAAAAATTCGCATTTAATATGATGATGTCATGGCAGTAGAGACGGCAACTATAACGATCAGTCCCACCCACTTTGAAGCGGTACTAACTGCAGTGGAAAAGCTACCGAGCTAAAGCGAACCGAACCGTGCCGTACCGAGCCGAACCACGCAGTGGAAAAGCGAAGCGAGCCGAACCGTTCCGTGCCGAGTCGAACCGTACCGAGCCGTACCATGCAGTGGAAAAGCGCCATTAGTTGCTCAAATGCTCAGTACTAGTACCTAGCAGTGGTAATATTAGTGGGTTGGTGTTTGTACCTTTTTGGACTTGGTCTTGTCTTGGACTCGACTAGTCCTGGTCTTGGACTTGTCTTGGTCTCGACAAAGGTGGTCTTGACTACAGCCCTAAATGCTTGTTAGACAAACACTTTGCTGCCATGCCATTTTATTTGCATTCAAATTAGCTGAAAACTTGATGCTGAATGCCTTTGGTCCTTGAGTGTCAAGTCCAATTTTCTTGACAAGTCCAATTAAGATTTCAGAGCTAAGATTATCAGTAAATAATGACTTAAATTTGTGTCTGATCTAAAAAAAATATATATATAATAAAATGTATCAAATGACTTAAAAAGAACAGAATGCACAAGCCATATGGACTACTTTCATTGCATGTTAATTTTTTGTCCTTTTTGGAGCTTGACGGTCAAGCAAAAGATGCTCTCCTTTTGTGCTCCATATTAAAAAGAAAGCCATACTTGTGTTGAACTAAAGAGGAATTATTTGTTACATTTTGGGGGGTGGGGGTGGAACTAATGGATTTCCCTCCATCTTTCTATTCTACTAAACAACTACCAATCATTACACCAGCCCAAAGGTGCAGTCGCATACACAGTCACCTTTTCTCTGTGGTGTATGTCCTTAGAAAGCATCAATGTCTCACTCCACTAGATCACATTAATTATGGTTGACGCAATCTTATTTTTCCTCAGTGGACTCCGGTTTCTGCAAGGCTACTTCTGACCTCGCTTCATCAGTGAATGAAAAATGTTAGTTTGCTGACGGCTAAAGCCAAGCACGTCTATCTCTGAGGAAGGTTCCTTGGCCTTTCTACCCCAGAGATGCTCTCAAAGTTCGGACACGCGTTAGATAGTACATTAATCATAAAAGCTAATACCTCGTTTATAGAGGCTCTGCGGCAATAAACCCTGTCTGGGATATTCACACTGGGGAGAGAGTTGGATAAACTGGATGAAACTCAAGAAGATAAAACATTTGTGAACCTGGACCACAAAACCAGTCACAAGTCGCATGGGTATATTTGTGGCAATAGCCAACAATTTATTGAATGGGTCAACATTATCGATTTTTCTTTTATGCCAAAAATCATTAGGATATTAAGTAAAGATCATGTTCCATGAAGATATTTTGTAAATTTCCTACTGTAAATGTATAAAACATTTATTTTTGTGAGTGAATGCATCAAAAGCTCGAACATAAATGAACAACTTTAAAGGCAATTTTCTTAATATTTAGATTTTTTTGCACCCTCAGATTCCAGATTTTCAAATAGTTGTATCTCAGCCAAATATTGTCCTATCATAACAAACATCAATGGAAAGCTTATTTATTCAGCTTTCAGATGCTGTATACATCTCAATTGCAAAAAAAAATTGACCCTTGTGACTGATTTTGTGATCCAGGGTCACATTTGTGCATTAGCTTGAAGAACAAAACAAGAGGAAATATCTCGCTAAAGATGTGAAATGTGCCTTGGACATGTTCTTGACACTGTGGTTTCATATGATAGCATGTCCAGTGCCCACCTGTTTTTGTCTGACTGATTTCAGAAGTCTTAATATAGTGCACATTCATCCGTTCAGACCAAGACGCCGGAATCCTTTGCCATTTGATACGAACACAAATCCGTCACATAGCAGCTATTGTACTAAATATACAGGCAGTTCAGCCAGCGCCAGTCTCAGACTCAGTGAAAGAGCCGAGGAAAACCTGAACACAGGATAAGATGATTCATAAATCCTCAATCCCACCAAATCTTGGCCCAATTTAAAGCATGAGGCACCTGGACTTCAGCAACACACTGAGAATTTTATACGGTTGCCAATTAATTCTCAGCCCCACGTCTTTCTAAAAGCTCCCCGTCCCTTTTCTTTTCTTCTCTTCTCGGATATGAAGGCGAGATAAATGCTGATGTCACCTGACCTGAATGTGTTTCTGGGCTGTGCCAGCTTGCATTGCAGCAGAGCCTGTGGGTGTAGGTGGCATCGAGCATTAGGACTCAGATTTATAGTCGTCAGACTGGCAGCTGCAGGTCTGCGGTTGCTGTTACTGCTAAAGAGAGCTCGAGTGGTGCCATAGTACTGAATGATTACCATATTTGTATACTACGGTATTTAAATTGCTCTCCGTTTGGTATCTGTCCAATTAAAGATGATATATCCATGGTATAAAAATGATACTGTTACTACAACTTAAATTAAATGGCAATACTAGGGATGCACTGATATGAACATTTTGGCTGATACCGATAATTCTTTATATTTGAAAACCGATATACTGGCTGATAAATCTAAATCCAAATTTTTATATAATTTTTGAGAGCCTGATTACAAAAACTAAAGTCTTACCATTAAATTCCATGACCTGCACATGTTGCACTTAACTGTATTTCCTTTTTTAAGTGATTTCAATCATATTTCAAGCAATTCAAAACCATCATGTTGAATAGTTCGCATCTTAAGTGTCTCAGCTGAAGGAAATAATCCATTATTTATCGGCTTTGATATATATCGCCAACATTTTCTTATCGGGCCGATAACAATAACATTAAAAATGAACACCGATACCGATACCGATATGGTGGCTGATGTATCGTGCATCCCTAGGCAATACTGTACTTTGACTATGACTTCAAATGTTTACTATATGGTACGGCAAGGTACTTCAAAGAATACCATGGTATTAGTTCAAAAAGCAGTGTATTACCATAGTAATACCACAAAAAAGGGAAATAAACTGATATATACCATGGATTGGGAGATTACTGTGGTATTTACATAGTACTCCAAGGAATTGCAAAAAACACAATGGCATTAACATGATACCACGACTATAACCTAAATTAAATGGCAATGCAGCATTTTGACATATTCCATGACATGAAATGTTTACTATATGGTACGCCAAGGTATTTCAGAGAATAAAGGCAATTGTATTACAACAGTAATACAACAAAAATGTGCAATACTTTGACAAATACCATGGTATTTACATGATACTCCAAGGAACTGCAAAAAACCCTATGGTGGCATGTCCAAAAATGCCACAGTATTCCATATATCATGGCAATGAAATCCATATACCATGATATTTACATGGTACACTGTAAAAGTTGTAAATGAAATATTATTGGAGTGTTTTACAAGAAAATACTATAGTATCTCAGTCTTTCTACTTCAGTTTTACATTTAATTCAATGTGTTACTTGCCATTTCTTTGTAATTGTGAAATTTACCAGCAGTTTCTGAGTTAAAATTGTTTCAAAGTAATCCCAGCACAGTTACTCTCCTGATTACTTCCATACGATTAAATATATGAAAGATTATCATATAAACCTTGTGATTACTCTCTCTACCACATATGTCCATAAAACACAATTATACCATGGAATTTACATGGTTCTCCAATGCACTTCTCAGAATACAAAGATATTAACCGTGTATGTTTAAAAAAATACACGGTAATATCACAATAGTTTAGAAAAGGGAGAGCAAAGACTCACAAATGCACAATCAGGACATGAACAAATGCCAGTGTGGAATGTGATGTTGAACATGGACTTGGATTAAGCCTGAGTCTGTGCTGCCCATTAGACTAAACAAACCTGACCTGTCCTTGTTGTGTCTGGTCATCGGTCTGTGTGGACAGCAGCACAGAGAGGCTTTTGACCAGCACAATCTGTCAGACGTGGCCTCATGGGCATGACAAGCCATCACACACCACTCACACACACTCACAGCATGCCAAAAACAATCAGTGTCCACAACAGCTGCAAAATGCTCTTTTCTCAGTTACATGATGAATCATGCTGAAAATCCTGACTGGACCTGAATACACCAGCTCGTCTCTGGATGGAGAGGAAAAGGGGTGTGTGCCGTAATCTGCACTACAGATCAATAACTCAAATATCTGAATCATTTGAGTGCCTGGACTTTTCATACAACATATTAGAGATGACAAGCACATAAAAAAATAAAATAAAAAAAATTCACAAATGATCATCTTAGAAAATAACAATGCCCTTTTCTCCACTCATCGTGACAATGAAAAGTCTTAGTGATGATGCAAATTGGTCTCAGACACAGCATTATAAATCAAACCTTGTGATTATCACATTATCAGACATTTTAGGTTTTTCAATGATTAAATCATGAAATGATCATCAGTAGGTTGACATTTTTAAAAACAAATATAAACATTCATATATAAAAATAGATTAACAATAATTATTATTATTTTATTAATAAAACTATTCATATTTTAAACTTTCAAATATTTTTCAAATATAAAATATTTTATTTCTACATGCAAACATTGATTCATTCCACACACACGCAATTTTTTGTTTAAATAAATAAATAAATAAAAACAACCCATTGAACTTACCAAACATGAGGCACTGAAAAGACATCTCTGCAGCTTTAAATGATCGCAGTGAGGAATGATCGCGTCAGTATTACAGTTCGTTCATATGTGCATCATACGTGACTTACTGACCTCAACGTGCGCGAGAAGAGACGCACTAACACAAAATACTCATCGCAATTAAAAACAAAAGGTCAGTCGATAGTCTCGCGCTTCATCTGCCTTTCTATCTGGACAAGCGTGATGCACTGTGCAAAAAATGCGAAGAAAGCTAGACGGTAGTTTTGTCTGCTGCTCCTCTGGCTCTTGCAGTCAATGAATTAGCAGAGATATATTGAGGATTTTGGAGGGTTTGATTCCTGCCTGGCGCAGTGACTGCAGGGATGCTGGGTCCTAAACACCGCCGGGGTTATTTATTTTAGCGACAGTACGAAACTAGATTTAAACGGCCAGCGATGGAATCCTGTCGTCGACCAATCAGAACGCTCTTATTATAATCAACGGTAACACTTTACAATAAGATTCATTAGTTAACATTATGAACTAACAATGAGCAATACATTGGTTTCTGTATTTGTTAATCTTTGTTTACGTTGGTTAATAAAAATACAGCTGTTCATTGTTAGTTCACAGTGCATTCACGTTAACAAGATCTTAAAGTATTAGTACATGTTGAAATTAACATTAACAAAGGTTAATAAATGCTGTATGTGTAGTTCATTATTATTTCATGTTAACTAATAAATCTTTTTGTTAAGTGTTACCTTTCTTTTTTTTCCAGAATTGCAAGTTTTTAATTACAAGACATCAGAATTGCAAGAAATAAAGACATAATTGCAAGGTAAAAACGGTTTTATATCTCACAATTCTGAGATTTACATGAGTTGCAAGACAGAACCTAAAAATTTCAAGAAATCAAGTCAGAATTGTGAGGTATAAACTCACAATTAAGAAAAAAAAGTCTGAATTTAGTTTATTTCTGATTTTTTTCCCCTCAGAATTGAGATATAAACTCGAAATTTAGCGCTTTGGGTGTGAGAAAAGCGCATTAAAAATAAAATTTACCATTACGAGTCAAAGTCTGAAATTGCAAGATATAAACTCAAATCTGCGAGAAAAGTCAGAAATGTGAGGTCACGATTACCTTTTTTTTCCGTGGCGGAAATAAGCTTCCATTCAAACAAGACCCATTGTAGTTTAGTAAACTACTAATTTTACATTTCCTGAGAAGATGCAGAGATTTCACAAGCATAATCATTTAAACAAACGCTCAATTACATACACAACTATTTTATTGTTCAATAAAAGTACAAAAGTTATTTTTCCATTTTTACAACATTCAAATAATTTGACAACAGGGAAAAATTCAAGATGTCGCATGCAGCCAAACAAGACCACATGAGCTGAGCAGATCACTACAACCGTAATGACTACGGTAACAAGTCCACGAATGGACCAAAAACAATATTCAATCCATGTAACGACTGGTCCAATAACCACAGGATGGAATTATATACAAGTCCGGATGATTCTATGCCACTCCTTGCAAACAAATCCAGGACGACTGCCTAGAACTGCTGAACGATGAGCTTTTTCTTGCTGTCGTGGGAGAATTTGTTCGAGCGGAACAAGTCGCTGTCGTAAAACGCAGACAGGTTGTGGATGTTAATCTGTCGGGCCTGGAGACAAAAAAAGACTTGAGTTAAAACTCAAATTCACAAATGACACGTGTAACATGCCTGACTTTTTATTTATTTAAACGCATCTATACGTTACCTTGTCCACCAGATCCTTCTCTGCAATCTCGATGTTGTCCTGCTGGGCTCCGTAACGGTTGCGCTGATACGAGACCTGTTCAGAAACCAGCTGCTTCAAGATGAAGAGCAACAGCTCGTTGTTGTCTCGCCTGAAGGCCAGATACCGTGCGAATGTCTGTGGAAATGCGACTTCGGTTACCAACTTAACCAGACAGAATCACAAGACTTGGAGAACTGATCCCGGATCAGTGCAATCAGCTCACCTTCCGCATGCTCCTCATCACGCTGAACTTCTGTGTGTCGATGAAGCTCTCCAGCATGACTCTGATGGCCATGTTCACGTCGTCCTCCTGCACGTAGTCCCGCAGGTGCATGCGAGCGTGAGCCTCGGCCATGCGGATCATGGACTCGATGTGGCGCACGGTGATCGGGATACTTCCTGTGGCCTGCCAAATAACATGTGTTATTACACTGAGAAGAACAAACATTTCAGTGGTAACAAGCCCAGACGGACACAATTTCTGTGCAGATTTTGGCAAACATTTTTCCCAAATGTTAAAAAGTGTTAAAAAGAATGGCCGCACAAGTTGTAGAAAAAAAAAAAAAGAATTAACATTTTTTCCCCAAAACAATATTGCGAAAAAAAAAAAAAAAAAAAAGCTTTTGAGCTTTTTGGAGACACAAAGTCGATCAATTAGACAATGCAGTTTTCGCTGTGAAGTGTGGACTGTGACAACGGAGGTATTTCAAAATGATGCAATTTTTCTAACAAAAAAAATTATTTGCTATTGCAATTTAAAGGACAATTCCGGTGAAAAATGAACCTGGGGTAATTAACACATGGTTACCCAGTCGATCGTTCCCTGGGATGCGTTTTCATGAAAATCGAATGTTAAGAGTTTTATCTCTAAAAACAGATTATCTCATAACACTAGTATATGGGGCACAGAGTAAGTAAAAGTAAATCGCTAGTTAATACCATTAACAAGGCTCAAAATAGCCTCACACTAACACGGTAGCATAATGAGGGTCCCTACATGCAAACCGAAGCACTGAGAACTTTGTAAGTGTACAGACAGTTTAATAAGAAGATACTTTATAAAGACAGTACATTCGTCATCTTGGAAAACAGTCTCGACTAATCGACTCACGAACGCCGCGCTAAGTGAGCTGGTCGATAGGAAAAGCTAAATCTGTTTTTAGAGATAAAACTCTTTACATTCGATTTTCATGAAAACGCATCCCAGGGAACGATCGACTGGGTAACCATGTGTTAATTACCCCTAGGTTCATTTTTCACCGGAATTGTCCTTTAAATCAAATAATTCACGTTTGCTGTGCTTTTGCTTTACGGGCGGCACAATTTAGCCAACATTTTGTGATTATATATTAATATAAACTAAATACAAATTTAAAAATGACTCAAACTAAAGAAATATCACCATCTTATTATTTCACTATAAACTAAAAATAACGCATAAGCTGTTCGCGTTTAAGAACACCGTACCGCGATTCACTCTGAAACATGCAGCGCATATATTTATGTAATTCACAGCCTTTGCGATGTGACAGTCGCACTACGCTATATGGCAATTGCGGTTTTATTTTGATCAATCGAGCAATCCTAGTAAAACCTCAAAAGCGACTCACCATAGACTCTCTTCGAAGGTCGCTGTAGATTCGGGCCACCTTGTCCTGGTCCATCTGATTGAGTTTGGGTCGCACGCGCTCTTTGGCGTACAAGATGTACTTCCTGAGCAGATCCTGCGGGATGGGGGGGGCATCGGAGGTGTTCGGGAGCAGCACTTCCTCTAAACTGGCCACGCCCCCTTCTTTGTTGCTTGGGTGATGTTTGATGTGGCTGCCCACCACAAAGCGAGCCAGCATCTCATCCTAAACGCAGAGAATTGCATTATGGGTAATGCAATCGGCAAAGTTTGGAGTGTTTGTCAGCAGTTTGAATGTCAATGGACTAAAATTATACATAAAATAAAAAGTTTATTAATAGACAACCTCTAAATTTGGAACAGGTAAAATAACAAATATGGATGAAGATCATAAAAACGGTCAAGAACATGTTATGTCACCAAATAACTAAAGACACAATGCTATATGCACTATTTTCTTTAAGTGTTATATATATATATATATATATATATACACATACACTTTAAGTGTATATACACGCACATAGATAGTAATAAAATATAATTTGAATTAGTAATATACACATTTAAAATAATTTATAAACAGGTATATAATTTTTATAAGACTTTAGTTTAGGGTCCAGTTCTTAGTATTAACTATTTGCTTATTAGCATGCGTATTAACAGGATTTACATTTACATTTACATTTATTCATTTAGCTGACGCTTTTATACAAAGCGACTTACAATTGCTATATATGTCAGAGGTCGCACGCCTCTGGAGCAACTAGGGGTTAAGTGTCTTGCTCAGGGACACATTGGTGTCTCACAGTGGATTCGAACCCGGGTCTCTCACGCCAAAGGCATGTGTCTTATCCATTGCGCCACCACCCCTATATTGGATATTGACTCACCTGCACTGGGTCGACGGTGTCTCTTACGACGCACAGAATGTCAAATCGAGAGATGATGGGCTCCGTCAGGTCCACGTTATCAGAGAACGTGAGAGACGGGTCGTAGCGCCCACCTTTAAAAAGAAAAAAACTTTCATAAGAAAAATGAATGCTGTCAGAAACGCAGCTGCTACGTTTAGCCCAGCAGGAAGTAATTTAAAACCTGACTGGCGCTATAGATTAACATGCATCTCAAAGTGCCGATGGCAAAATTGAAGTTATGACCCTCATTTAGACTTTCATTAAACAGTTCCGTCACCAGTCCCAGAACGCACCGATAGGATTGGAGGCTGCGATGATGGTGCAGCGAGCCTGTAGCGATGTGACGATCCCAGCTTTAGAAATAGAGATGCTCTGCTGCTCCATGGCCTCATGGATGCTGGTCCTGTCCTGATCGTTCATCTGGAGAACACACTTACACGTTCACTGGGGTATTCACCAAAAAACATTTAATATTGACTCAAAAATTGGTGGAACAGTGCATCAAAAACCTCTGGTGCTCTTCATGTGTCGGTGTCAAGTGACTGAATTTTTTTTTTTATATAAATGAAAATAATGTACCGTTTTAGTTCGATAATGATTTTTATTTAATATTTTGTATTTGTAGTGGATTTTATGGCACTAAATTATATTTACGCTGTATTTATAATCCATTTATTCACTTTTTGAGCATAGAGCTGATAATTTAATGTCCAACTTGCAGCTCGTAAATCTTGAATGCTTTAGAGCACACACTTCAGTTTGATCTCTTTTCAAAGACGACACTTGGAAGATTATTGCTGAAGCGAAAAAAAGTTTTAAAAAGTGAACTTAAGTTACAGAATTTTACGTTTATTGTTATGAAAAATGTGGGAAAATACTATTTTTAATTTTTATAAAAGAAAATTATATTAAATTAAATATTAATATTAAATTTCAAAAACATGTTTTACTCTAAAACTATGAGAAAATCAAAGCCATAAATCTAAAGTTGTGTTCAAAATTTGAGCTTGATATCTAAAAAAAAAAAAAGAGCTTTCAGTAAGATTTTGTCTGGCTGCAGTACCAAAAGTTTCCACTAGGTGAAATTTGTTTCCCATTCATTTGCGCTCATTTTTGACCACGAACAATGCAAGTGTATTTTTTACAGGACCATTTAACCTGTTCGAATCATGTCCATGATTTATTTTTTGTTGTGTTCACATACCAAGTGCCAAAACATTTACCAAGTTTTGTACCATTCCGATGAATAACATGAATAAAAATAAATAAATAAAAATGTTATCGTTTATCAAACATTATCGCACCTTATCAAACTCGTCGATGAGACACACTCCTCGGTCCGCCAACACCAGAGCTCCCGCCTCCAGCGTCCACTCTCGAGTCACGGGATGGCGCTGAACGTAAGCCGTCAGACCCACGGCGGAGGCGCCCTGTCCTGTAGTGAACACCGCTCGGCTCGCAATCTTCTCTACGTACTTCAGGAACTGGGACTTGGCTGTTCCTGGATCTCCACACAGGAGGACGTTGATATCGCCACGCACCTTGTGCTTCCCGCCTGTTGAGACACAAATGACTTACTTGTACCAAGCCAGTTTTTATCTGCTAGAAAATATAGTACCAGAGATGTATATGTGTGTACTGTGTATAATTATTTTGTATATATAAATTCCCAAACATGCATGTATACATTTAAGAAATTTTTTGTTATTTATTCATAAAATATTTATATATTTATATGAAAGATGAAGATACCTGGATTTTTGGCTTCGCCGCCGAACAGAGCAAGTGCCAGGCCGCGTTTAATGTCCTCGTGCCCATAGATGGAAGGACCAATACTTGCGAAAATCTGTACGAAGAAAATTAAGCTTAGTCTGGAGAAGCTTTCAGATGCGTATTAAAATGTCTGGAAATGTGTGAGCATCACGCACCCGTTCTCCGATGCGCTCGTCTTTGGACAGAGCCATGATGGCTTTGATGTCTTCATCGGTGAGCTCCGCCACGGCCACGCCCTGATCCTTACGAGCAATGTGATTGGCCAGGATTACGGTGGCGAAGACGGGGAAGCCGTTAGCCATGTTGAGGGAGCCGTCGTAGTTGTTGTGGTAGATTCCTGTGAGCTCCTGCCAAAATAGATGTTTGGAGGGTATATTTATAATAATTATTCGTTACATTTATATAGCGCTTTTCTGGGTACTCAAAGCGCTTTACATATGGTAGGGGGGAATATCCTCATGTTTTATTTAAATCTAGCACTATTACTATTAAATATATATTCAAATATTATTTGTTAAGTTGTGAAAAATATATACATTTAGAAGGGCATATTTTACTTTAAAATTATTTGATATAGTTATAGTAATATAAACAAAAAGCAAATTTCAAAAACTTAGTTTTAAATATACAGGTCGAAATTTAAATATTTGTGTACACGTTTTATTACATAGTTATGTCAATATAGTTCAATATCGTGATTTTATGTAATTTATATGAAGATGTTTAATGGTCAAAAAGGTTTTAAAGTCCAAACTTAATAAAGAACTTCATCTTATGCCACTAATCTGTCATGTCCTGTTGCGGTGAGGGATTGTTGGAGTTCGGCTGGTTTTATTAAAGATGATTTGAGAACTATCGCAGTAATTATGGTCTGTCGACTCACGATCTCGTCTCCAGGTTTGCAGTGGTCCACCAGGTCGGCCAGCAGGATGGCGTCTTTGGAGCGAGGCAGGCGACCCGCCGCCACTTTCCCAGGGCTCTCCTGAATGGTGATTCGCTGGTAGTTCTGATACACGGTCTGATAAAGGCAAGAACGCTAGTTAACATCAGAAGAATAGAGAAACAGCTGCATCCTGCTGCCATGGCAACAGCTGGCAAAACTGAGATTAGGGTTTGTCTCTTATCAACACATTTACATAAAGACAGAAGCAAGGATCTCAGGCAAAGATAACTTCATTTCTAATATATATTAACTTGTTATTTATATTTTACATAATTTAGAACACAAAATATTATACATAAATTATAGTTGATTAATAACCTACTTCTAAATTTGGATCAGGTGAAATAAATATGGATGAACCTCATGAACATATGTCACCAAATAACTAAAGACACAAATGCTATATGCACTATTTTCTTTATATATAAATCGAAATATAAATAGATATACTTAGATAGTAATAATATATGATTTATTGTATTAGTAATATACACATTTAAAACAATTTATATACAGGTTTATATATAATGTTTGATAAGACTTTAGTTTAGGGTCCAATTCTCACTATTAACTAGTAGCTTATTAGCATGCATATTATTAGGATATTGGCTGTTTATTAGTACTTATAAAGCACATATTAATGCCTTATTTCCGCATCA
Source organism: Leuciscus leuciscus (assembly GCF_965113295.1). Taxonomy (NCBI): domain Eukaryota; kingdom Metazoa; phylum Chordata; class Actinopteri; order Cypriniformes; family Leuciscidae; genus Leuciscus; species Leuciscus leuciscus. Next base: position 9,043,543 of record NC_138739.1, read on the forward strand.
CCATATTCTACATCCCTTAATCACCCAATACCTGAAGTTAACAACTACCTTACTAACTATTAGTAAGCAGAAATGATGAGTTTGAGGCAAAAGTCACAGGTAAAAGTGGATCCTAAACTAAAGTGTTGCCACATTACAGTGGTAATTGTACTGAATTTATACTGATCTTATAGTATATTGTGGCATGAATTTTAATTTATAAGGCAGACATAACTGTAATCATTTTAACTGTGAAAATGTGCTTAAGTGCCATAAAAATAAAGCAAAAAAACAAAAACAAAACATATTAATGCTCTTTAAGAAAAAACTTAATTTTCCTTTTGCATGAACAGTTTTTCTTTTGATTTGGAGGTGAAAATGACCTAGATAATTTCGTTTCATAACATCAATCTCTTCATCTCTACGGGAAATGTGTCACAGCATGATCGTCCTCACACACCTGCTCCATGTTGATATCGAACGGTCCGAGCGACTGACACTCGGGACAGGAGCCCGGCTTCACCTCCTGGTTCTGGGACTGGAAGAACGGACCCAAGATGAAGTTACACTTGTTACAGTTGTACTTCACCATCCCGAGCTGCGGCAGGACTCCAGTGCAGCAGGTCACGACCCCACTGGTGCGGATCAGCTGGTTCAGATGAAGCTGCCTGGAAACAAATATAGAAATTATTAGGGGTGAAACAATATGTTGCGTCACAATACAAAAATGCAGCAGTATGTATCATGGATTCTGACATGTATTGTGGATAGTTCACACAAAATGAAAAATACTGTGAGAAAAAAATTCAAGTTTTCAGAGATTTAGTGTCAGTACTACAATAAACTACTGCATATAATGTTGAATATAATGTATAATAATGCAATGGGGGAATATTTGTTCATCCTGATGATGCCAAATGTCTGATGCTACCAGTTAAAAGTGGCGTACATTATTTTAAATATATCTAGTCAGTGAAAGAGTGCAAGCATATTCGTCCAAAATAAATATGTATTTTCAGTTTCAGAATCATGATTATTGTTATTCTGGTGTCTTTATGTTCCTGTTCATTGGGTTTCCAGCATCAAATCCAAGCCTATTCATTTACACACACAATGTAATACCGAATTTAGCATTTTAATCAACAGTCCATTTTTTTGTTAACCTTTTATCAAGTGTCTTGGAGTATCGCGATAATATCGTATCGTGAGTTCAGTATCGTGATATGTATCGAATCGTGACATGAGGGTATCGTTACACCGCTAGTAAACTATATATATAAAATATTATTTCTTGAAGAACCAAGAGTACTGTGGATTTGCTCGTACCTGAGCGATCGCAGTTCTTCCACCAGCGGCAGGTTGCCGATGCGGACGTGGATTTCGTGTGCGATCCGGTCGTATTTGGGGTACATGGCCAGCACCACCTCTTTCGCGGCTTCGTCGAAGATCTTCAGCATCTCCGCGGGAGCCTCCGGCAGAAAGTACGCCAACACGTGCTCCCTGGACGCCAGCTCTTCATAGTTCACCAGCAAACTCTCCTTATTTTCTGAAGAGATTGCAAAATGTCATGTGAAACGTCTGGATTATAGAATAGGGTTTTCCCCAAGCGGCAACACGTAAGTGACTTAAACTGCAATTCATCGACTGGCCTCTAGAGACAGGCTGCAAAGAGAGTCAATCCCATAATGCCCAACTGCACAGCAGAAAAAAATATGTTAACAGCCAGGTACAAACAGTGGTTTTGGTCTATATTTGCCCTTCATGAAAACTGTGAGGGGGTGATTTTTTTTATAACTCATCCGTTTAAATTATATTAAGCCTTAAAGTTATGCATAATTAAGGGCGTGGCCACTTGAGTGACAGGTGGATTGCCGCTGATGCCACTACTAGCCATTTGTCTGCTGTCTGTTAGCGTCACGTCACCTCAGCTAATCCGCCACTTTTCCCATTTTCTTTTATCAAGGAGTGATGCGATACAAAGATGCTGACAGCTGGCTCCGCCCACTTTGGGCTTCAAAAACGCTCTTCAGAAACCTACAGGTGACGTCACGGACACTACGTCCAAATTTAGTTGTCTATGGTTTTCCCAGATGCCCGTCCTCCACCCACCTTTGCACATGTCGCTGATGCGCTCTTTGAAGACGTTGTGTCCGTGCTCGTCCACATGCGTGCGCAGGAAGTTCTTGAAGCGGTGGTAGATCTCCAGCCGCGGGGCGGCCATTGAGACCCACTCCCGGACCGTGTGGCCCTTCATGTCCTCCAGGTTCTCAATGCTCTCGATCATCTCTTCATCCTCGCCGTCCAGCGCGACGCCATCGGCTGCCCTCTCCGCAAGAACACGCTGCCTCTTCGTGGGCCGCTTGTCGTCCTCGTCTTCACTGTCTGTACATCACAGAAACATCAAAAGAGTTGAGTTGTGTATATATAAATAAAACTACATTGAAAAATGACTGTAATTTCACTGTAAAATAAAAGATGGGTAATTAAGAAACATAATATAACTTTAATTTTAACTTTAATTACAACTTCCAATACTAATTTAGTATTCTGTCTTCACTTTCAAACAAACTCTTATTTTTACTTAAAACCACAGGAAGCCCTTATCAAAAGATTGAGAAGATGGTTTGTGCATGTTGTGTTTTCAAACGCACAAGAAAGAGACTTAAACACAGAGATGGAGTTCATGTTGCACAGCGTTTACTGTGAATCGAGCCGCTCTGAGAAACACCTGCGGATCATGAGCCGCTCTCGTGTAAATGAACACATCACCGCGCTTCCCTCATGATTTGATAAATCGCACTAAGCCATATGCCGATTTTGGTTTTATTTCAGTTAAATGTGCAGCCCCACATTAACTAATCTTCAGTGGTTTGCACTAAAGTTAAGTGTTATTTAGCAATGACTAAACCGCCCACCGTAGAGGAGTCCGCGGCCGATGCGGCCCATGCCAAGGCCCTGTTCTCTGTCCCGCCGTCTCATGGCCGCTTCTGCTTCCGCCCGAGCTCCGGGTGAGAGTTCACTGAGATCTTCATCTTCATCCAGACCTTCCACTTCATACCGGTCCAGTTCTGGGATGGCGCGATAGTCTCTGTGAAAAATACCCTCGTTAGCTACATTTACATTAATTTAGCAGATGCTTTCATTCAAAATGAACTTGTTTTAATGCAAAGTTGCGATTTTAACAAAAAAATTTGTATCACATTAAATATTCGTGCCAATTCCAATATTCGTGTTTGTTCAAGAGAATAAAATCATAATTTACTAGTGAACTGGCACAAAGTATCAATAATAAAAATGGTTTGCTGAAACCAGTGAAGCCACTATGGCTCTTTTTATTTTCTGCTCCTGTATAATAAATGACTTGCAGCTCAGAGCTTGCAGGCAAAACGCAATAACAAATGCTGTTGTGCTATCTTGTGTTCTGACGCCAAATGTTTGAGAATGGAATTGCGCGAGACAGTTCTGGGAGATAATTATACCAATTAATTTTAATGACAGACACTGGCTCAGGCATTTCAGAATTACTAAAACTGTGTGCAATGAGATTTACTTTATTGTAGGTTATGCACAAGTCTTCTTTTTTGATGTTCTTTTAATGTTTTTTATGCAATATCCCCAAATTTGCATAAAAATATTGACTATTTTCTAATGCCATGTAAGCAGCAAGGCTATCTACGTGGCGATACACTAAAAAGAAAACATGCATATATGTTAATAGAAACATAACTATTGATAAAATAGTAATTGAACTGTTTAGACTTTCATATCGGCATATGCAATTATTTTAAGCACAATATTTATTATTATTTTGAGGTGAAACATGACCTGGACATGTTTTTGAAAGGTTTCACAAGGTTCCTCCCTAACAATCACTCTATCTGCAAACCATCACAAAGACAGCCACATCATCTCTCACCTCTCCATCCCATCTCCGATCAGCTCCTCTCCATCTCCGTCGTCCTCATTGGGAATGTTTTCTCCCAGAATCCCCTCGGACTCGTCCTCAAACGGAGGCAGGTCTCTGCCAGGGCTGGAGGTCAGGTCACCCCGCCGGGAGCCACGAGTGGGGCTGGTGGCCATCTGGAACGACTCTGAGGAATCCTGTTTTGAAGCAAAAAAATGTCACTGTTATAGAAAACAAAAATCTTTCCACTAGAATTGGATGTCAAAGGACCGACTGACTTAAAGTGACTGAAAATGCACACATGTGCAAGTAGATCAGGCTGAGGAATTAATACTGAAACTAACTCAACATCATTACTGCAGAAAAACAGACCTGTCAATCGGACAACACTTAAAAAAACGGATGCTCTGCTATCATACTACACAAGAACAGTCACTCACTTGAAACCACAACAGTTACACAAAGAATCTAGTATAACCCACGTGGGACCCTTTTTTAGACTGGTTTAACCCTTTACAATACGATAGCTTAATATATTCAACTAAATATTTGACGTGTCAGTTCAGGAACTTTACAGTTAAAAACAAGAAATGTTTTTTGTATTTGTATAATTTTAGTTTTTTTAATAGGCCTAAGTTAAATGATTTGACAGTTACACATTTAACAAAAAAAACACACACAAAACTCGAATTAAAATGACTTTTGTGCAAACGTAAACGCACATTTGTTGTAGTTTGTACATTATATTTACTTTATTGTAAAATCTAGATGATTACATTGCATTGTCGACCGACTAAACACTTGTATGTGCCATGTATATTTCACACATAATCGCGGACACGTGTACAAACGTCAAATACTTTAAAACACATTTGAACAATTGCTTAAATGATTTGTTTACATATAAATAGATTATATACAAAACACACTCACCGCCATGTTCTCACGTCCGTCTTAAACAGCAGCTCGACTGAACACTAGTTTTTCCCGGGAAGACTAACTTTTCGCGCGAAATTACCCACGTGACCACTAAGCGCGCGAGAAACGCTATGAATATGAATTGAGGAAGAGAGTCAGAGCACTGTGATTGGTCCGTTGGCAACTGCGTCACTCTGATCTGAACGCTCATTGGTTGGACGCGTGAAAAGGGACGGACATGTTAGGAGTCTTAGAAAAATAAAACCAGACAAAGCACATTGTGACAGTGAACGATCACATTTTGCTTCAAAATAAGCAATTGGATCAACAGTGATGAGACACACAAGAGCCTCTGTGACTCCTAATATGGTTTTTAAGTCCACAGTTTAAACATTTTAGTCCATATTTTACAAGTTTCTAATAAAATGATCAAGATTTTTACAGTTTAAAAAAGAAAATGTGAATGGTGTTTCTTTGCAGATAGGACTTGTGATAAATATTTCATATTTAGTATTCTAGCATGAAGAAAGATAACAAAGAATGAACATAAAACATTGATTCTTAGTATGACAATATTTAATCTTTCACAACCGAGAGCAATAATTGTACTCTTTAATTACATTATTCTCAAGTGTATTATCATAGTGTATTGGCCCCTAAAGTGCCTGCACATTGCCTGCACACTTTTCAAGTACCTCTCAACATAATGTACAGAACTGGCACAGTCACAGCAAACGCCGCACAGGTCAGGACTGTATTATATAGACTCGTTTTGTTGATGTGCGCCTCTAGTCTTTTCTCAGTTTGACCGAGGCCTTGAACGACCATCTCTGTGTCACAAACAAGAAGTGGAGAGTCTCGTGTTTGAATGACCGGCCTCTCCAGGGGCCGAGACTGCAGGGTCGTCTTCACCGCTTGTATCTCCGTCCCGACCTTCCCGACGCCCTCCTCCAGCTGCTCCAGCTGTGGTTTCAGGCTCTCCATGAGCCCTTGGGCTCTTTTGCTGTGTTGGAGAATCTCTTGAATGGCTTCTTCTGAGGCACTAGACGTGGAGGTTGGGACGATGGCAGTCGCTGGCGGGACGAATGTTTGCTTGACTGTTTTCGTATCTTCTACGCCTCCTTTCACATTCACCCTGAGGGAGTCGATGAGGTTGCTGAGTTCGTCTTGTTGCATTTTATGCATGCTGGCCTGGACCTTAATCGCTTCCTGAAGACTCACCGGTCCTTTCTGGGCCTCCAGCAACAAGCTCTTGAGTTCCTGCAAACGTACCCGGTTTATATAAGTGGAGCCCATCACCCCGATGACGGCGCCCAACACTGAACCAATCACGGACCAGTTTTTGGTACGTTCGGCCCTGGTCCTTTCTTTCTCGTGACTTGCTCGCACCGCAGCCGAGAAGAGCGCAAACTTCTCTCGCTCGCCTCCTTCTGCGTTCTCATACGCCGTTCTGAAGCGCCGTTCTTCCTGTAAACGTTATTTAAAGGGAAGGTGAGAGGTGCAATCTATCTATGTAGTACCGGTCAAAAATTACTATTTTTTATGTTTTTGAAAGAAATCTTTTCTGCTAATCAAGCCTACATTTATTTGATTAAAAATACAGAAAATATATATATATATTGTAAATATTATTCCAATTTAAAATAATGGTTTTCTATTTTAATAAACTTTTAAATGGAATTTTTTTTCTGTGATTAAAGCTGAATTTTCAGCATCATTACTCCAGTCTTCAGTGTCACATGATCCTTCTAAGATGAGGATTTGATGCTATTTTTTTGGAACCTGTGATACTTTTTTCAGGATTTTTTTTGATGAATAGAAAGTTTAAAAGAACAGCATTTATTCAAAATAGAAATCTTTTCTAACAATGTAAATCTTTAAATATCACTTTTCTTTCAATTTAACACATCCTTGCTGAATAAAAAAGTATTAATTACTGACCGCAAACTTTTGAATAGTACTGTATATTGTTACAAAATCATTCTATTTAAAATAAATGCTGTTCTTTTGTTTGTCTTTTTCTTCATCAAAGAATCCTAAAAAAAGTATCAGAGGTTATAAAAAATATTAAGCAGCACAACTGTCAAACATTGATAATAAATCAGCATATTATAATGATTTCTTAAGGATCATGTGACACTGAAGACTGAGTAATGATAATGAAAATTCAGCTTTGCATCACAACAATAAACTCTATTTTAAAGTATATTAAAATAGAAAACCATAATTTTAAATTGGATTCATATTTCACAATATTACTGTTTTTTTCTGTATTTTTGATCAAATAAATGCAGCCCTGGTGAGCAGTAGAGACCTCTTTCAACACATTTTTTTTAAAGAAATGAATACTGTGCATTACTAGGTCTTCCTCACCTGCAGTAGCTTGTGTTCGAGTGTGGCTAACTCTAAATAATGTGCCTCTTCACGAGACACACGGTCCAAACGGTCCCTCACTTCCTTCAGCCGGACCTGTAGAGCCTCCAGGCTGGTGTGAGCTTCTCTGACGATTCCTCTGGCGATCATGAAGGCCTTTTCAGCCTGATAGCAATACATAATTCACATTATATTGACATATGAATGAATCCAAGAGTGAAAAGTGCACATTTTTTGGGTCATTTGTCAAACGTGTACCTCTGTGACATTGGACTGAGCATCTCGGACTTCATTAAGCCCGACAAACTCTTCATAGCGCTCCCACCAGTAGTTGACGGTCACTGTAGTGCTTTTCACCACATTTCGGCCCCATTGTTTCCCCAGATCTCCAGCAAACGTTAACGCAGACACTGTGCGCTCTTTCACAGTCGTCATTTTATTCGGCTCATCTTTCGGGCTTTGTTGCTGTGTGCAATAAGTTCTGTGGAGGTTCCACTGGACCGGGACAGGCAGCATCTGGTGTCGGTGGAGACATGTGGAGACATGGCTGCTCGAAAATACAGTTTTCCCTCTGAACCTCATCGAAGAGCCTCATATGTGGGATATTACACACGTCAAATATAGAACCTGCAACAATAAATACATTAGCTTTGTGAAATGATCCACAAGGTGCAATCAGTGTAACTAAAATAATGATAATGATGTTTTCTAGCTCGAAAATGAACTTAATTTGCATTTGCACTAGGCTATTAGAATGGATAAAACAAAAACACACTATATTGGGAGCAAATACATAATACAGGCTGGTTAACAATGATAAAATACTATCGATAAATTTGATTTGGGCTTCAATTTGTATTTTTGAAAGAGCTTCTATCTATGTAAAGTCCTAAGGACAGTTACACAACATATAAACACAACATGTAAAATAAAGTTTCTATGTTGGTAATTCAAAAGTTAAATACACAGCAAAAATATGTCTAATGTAACAATGACGCTGTTCTATTTAAATACATTATATTTACTTTTCCGAGCTAATGAATGAATAGTGTCGGTAAATAATGTCTACAGTTCAAACTGAATTCATTTCAGGATTAAACGCACCAGCGATTCTCCGGTTCGTCACGTTTCTTCTCGGGCCCCTATTTTCTCATGTTTACAAAAGACTGTAGAGTATAGTCCATAAAATACCTGTCAAATTTCCTGAAATGTCATCTTGTAGCATGAGCGCATTTCTTTCAGGCAGTAGCTGGGGTTCTTTTGAACAGATTCATTTGTTAATGATCCAGTTGAACCGATTCTCAAAGCATTTGTAAGTCACTCGATTGCATTATCAAGCCTTTTAAAAATAAACATTATAAGACGTTCGCTTGGCAACACAACGGTGAGGCTGGCTGACATGTTGGGATCGGTTGGGATCATAAACAACGCGAAATCTGATATTTTGGGAATACTACGACTCAAACGAATCAAGCCAGGGTTTGAACCAGTTCAGTTACACGAACCAACCTAACGAATCGATTCGCCGAATTGAATCTCTCTCAGGCACAAGACGGGCGCACTACATCCGGGTAACAGCTGGGGTCCTGACAGCGCGGAAAAAAGCATTAGCTAACTAATCTGAGCAACATGTCTGGAAGAGAAGGTAATATTAATCTAAATAAAGACCCTAAACTTGACAGTTTGATTGTGTAAAACGTCGTAGGTAATAAAAACGCTATTTCCCGATCATGCTAGGTCTTTTAGATTGTAAACATGTCGATTATATTTTTAAAATATATATTTTTTGTACACGATGCTATCTGCGTTAGCTGTATTACAACATTTCACTGCATTTTAATGATTAGAAAGTTGATATTGGTCCTTTCTTTTATTGTTAGTTTTGATCATGTTATTATGGTATCTAATATCAAAATGATTTATTCTCTGTGCAGGAGGTAAAAAGAAACCCCTCAAGGCTCCTAAAAAGCAGTCGAAAGATGTGGATGATGTAAGTTCGTACATTGAGGTTGTGGTTGAAGTGTTTATACATAAACACTGAGATTATGGTTTGTGAACTGGACAGATCAGCTGCCTTTAGAGTAAAGTAATGACTACAGAAATGTATGTGTAAGAATGTAAAGTACATTGAAATGCAATGCAAGTCGCTTTGGATAAAAGTGTCTGCCAAATGCATAAATTAATATCTACCAGTCAAATTTTGAAATGATGGTTTGTACATTTTCTTGACTTGTTGAATTGCACACACTCATTCTATGTTTTATTTACAAACTACAGGAGGACGTGGCTTTCAAACAGAAACAGAAAGAGGATCAGAAAGCAATGGAACAATTGAAAGCCAAGGCTGCCGGAAAAGGACCTTTAAGTAAGAGACACATAAAGCCACCCATCATTCTTTCCTATTTAAATGAAGTTTTTTGTTTAATAATGTAATGTAGAAAATATTTCTTTAAAGTTTTTGAGTTGTTCATTTTCTCAACAAAGTTTCTCCTTTGATTTCGTTCCACAGCTGGGGGTGGCATCAAGAAGTCCGGGAAGAAATGAATGTGTTTCAGTGTTTATTTGCTTGCTGTTCAAACCATCATCTTATGATTTGGGTCCACAATAGCAATGTCAAATGATTTTTTTTTTTTATATTTCCCATGTAAAGAAAATGTTATAAAGGAATAAAGTTTGTGATGACTGTAAATTTAAATTTCAGATTTTAATGTCTTTGATTTTCGAAACCTATTCAAAGCTCAGTACAATATCCAAACATTTCAAGTTTAAATTCACATGTAAAGTAAACAACTCCATTTCTAAAGTTTTTGTTGAAGCGTATCCATCTTTATATTCAGCTCTACAGTCTCACTTTTCATGTCTCCAAATGTATGGAACATCTTTGATTAACCGAAACACAAATGTCTTTTGTTACTGTTTCTTTTCATTATGTAGTTTTAGTCATTTTGCTGATGAATTGTGTGTCTTATGTTTATTCTTCAGTTCCACCTCTACTGGATAGTGGTCACTCACTTTCAGTGCCTGTGAAGACATTAAATCTGTTTTAGTAACTTACTAAACCAGTCCTTGAAAAATTAAAAAACGTTCTGTTTATTTAAATGCACAGTAATAACTCATGTCTTTAAGTGTGATTAAGTTCGTAAACCTGGTACTGGGTCCGGGATTACATCATTAAGAAGACCATCCTTTTTTATTCTAAAGTGATTAGCCATTGAAAGTCAATTGTGGTAGTATTAACACACAAATCCATCGTTTTCAAATTGTATAGCCTACTATTTAGACCAGTGGCGGTTCTAGACCACAGTAACTGGGGGGGCCAGGCAGGGGCCACTTGTGCTTTTAGGGGGCACACCTTTAACATTCATCTTAACCTATTTTCAGTATTATTTCAAGTCATTTTTCACCATGTCATGCATGACTGCAATCTCTAGAAAAAGCTAATAAATTATATTAGCTAAGCTAATAAAACAATTTCAATTCAAATGAATGTTTCATTATGTTTAATTGTAGTGTGATATAATGATCAATAATAACACATTTTTAGCATCTAAGCACATCTAGGCACTTTTTTACACCTGGGGTGGGCGATTTGGCAATAATATCATATCACAATTTTTTTTTTTTTTTGGGAAAATCACGATTTTATCACGATTCTTATTTCATGTTGGTTTTACTATTTTGCATGTGATTGAGCATTACAGCCAAACTAATATCCCTATTTTAAAAGCAAAGCCTTATAGGTAACAAAATATAGGTAACAAAATATAAAATAAAAAAGAATGGCAGACATTTAGGCCAAAGTGGCGAAGATAAAAATCTTTGTCACTATTTTCTTTGTTATAAAAATTAAGAACAGAGATACATATTACACATACACAACTTATTATACAAATGAAATAAACAGTGCTTTATTTTTTCAGCTATAGGTGTATTTAACAGTAGAATTGAAGAAAGTAATTAAATGAACACATATGAAAATAAAACACAACAGACTTAAAGTTCTCAGTCAAGAGCAGTGAATGATTTCCTCTGTGTGTTTTGTTGTTTTATTAACATTAAAGGGATAGTTCTCCCCCCCAAAAGTCATAATTTACTCTCTTAAGTTGTTTTAAACCTGAATAAGTTTCTTTCTTCTGTTGAAAATAAACGTTATTTGAAAGAATGTGAGTAACCAAACAGTTGATGTACCCCTGTGACTTCCATAGTATATATTTTTCCTACTATGTATGGAAGTCAATGGGGACCAGCAACTGTTTGGTTTTGGGTGAACTATCTCTTTAAGGACAAGCGGCAGCATGTTTATTATTAGGGCTACTGTCTCTTTAAGAACTGCACGCGACGCGTCTAATATACACGCATATGACAAGCAGATTTTAATTAATTTTCTCTGTTTACTTTCACTTTAGACATAACCAACTTTGTTTATGTAAACATTGTCTGTATTGGACAGTATTAGCGCAATATAAGACTCAAAAGATAACTTAGTCCAGTAACAGGCTTTTAGTGCATGTGCGCGTCGAGTGTACGCGCTCAGTAAAGCGCATATTTGAACAGCGCATCAGCAGCGAATGACATGTTTAACCGGCAAGGCTTTAAAGCACATGCAAATAATGAACTTTTGTGAACTGCAGTGTCCCGTTCCTCTGCGTTAACATTTGATGTGAATATACGTCGTGCTGCAGTGTAGCCTATAGATGAAGGCACCGCAACTGATAAAATGCGCAGTTGTTTGGTGTGATTTTACGATTCCAAATTTAGGGGGGCCAGAGGGGGGGCCAGGCTTGGTGACACGGGGGCACTGGCCCCCCCGGCCCCCCCTCTAGAACCGCCACTGATTTAGACTATAAATAGATTGTTTAATATCATTCTTGTTTGATGAACATAGCAAGCTTAAAAAAAAAAAAAAATCTTTAAGATTATGGTTATGTAGTTTATTATGTTGACATAATACAACCGATCAAATTATTACCGAATGAATCTCTAAAGTCTAAATAACAGTATTTGATCTTTGGAAACAAATTAGGAGAAACATTGCGTTTCAGCTCTGATTACCTTATCTCTGCGCTAAAAATAGCGATGATGATACATAGACCTTCATCTTAGGCTGTTTTCTTCAAAATGAAGTCCATTCTGTTAGTTTCCCTTGGTAAATAATCCAAATTTGCCTCATGAATCCAGTACCGCTGTGAGTAAGTTCGGCAAAACTCGGTGAAGATCGGCAAAACATGACGACGCACGAACCAATGATAGCTGAGGATCTTAGCATTACGTAGAAACGTCGATCTTACCTCTTAACCAATCAGAGCCTGTGAGTGTGTGCGCGCGTCCGCGCAATAGAGGAGCCGCTCGTGCACGAACACGGTGAGCAGAAGAAAATGGGCAAAAACGGGGATTTGAGTAACTTTGAACGTGGTATGGTTATCGGTGCCAGACGTGCTGGTCAGAGTGTGTCAGAAACTGCTGATTTACTGGGATTCTCACGCACAACCATCTCTAGGGTTTACAGAGAATGGTCCGAAAAAGAGAAAATATCCAGTGAGCGGCAGCTCTGTGGGAGAAAATGCCTGGTTGATCCCAGAGGTCAGAGGAGAATGGCCAGACTGGTTCAAGCTGATAGAAAGGCAACAGTCACTCAAATAACCACACGTTACAACCAAGGTGTGCAAAAGAGCATCTCTGAACGTACAACACGGAGAACTTTGAAGCAAATGGGCTACAGTAAGAAATTCGGACGGGCTCAGGTAAATAATGCAATAAAAGATGGGGAAAACGCTCCCTCTTCTGAGGAAAATGTTGCTTCTGATGGGAAAACTTTGTCTGAGGAGTCTCAATTTCTGCAGCAACACTCAGATGGTATGGTCAGAATTGATCATTTTATTTATTAAACATTAATTAGAGTAATCAGAAGTTTACCTGCCAGTCAAAGCTTGATTGTTCTAATGGTTTGCACATTTAATGACTTGCACCCATTCCTTGTTTTATTTACAAACTACAGAAGGACATAGCCTTCAAACAGAGACCGAAAGAGAAACAGAAAGCAATGGAGCGATTGAAAGCCAAGGCTGTTCAGAAGAAGGACCTTTAAGTAAGAGACACATGGCTTTATGCCCGTCATTCTTTAATATGTCATTTAAATGCTGTTATTCGTGTTATTCATCTAATGTAGAAAATCTTTCTATAAAGCTTTTGTCAACAAACATTTCTCCTTTGTTTTCTTTCCTTAGCTTGAGGTGGAATCAAGAAGTCCGGGAAGAAATGAATGTGATTTAGTGTATTTGCTTGCCTTTCAAACCACCAACTTATGATTTGGGTCCGCAGTGGCAACGTCAAATTATTATTATTTTTTGTTGCCACTTTATATTTCTCTTGTAAATAAAACATTAAATTAATAAAGTTTGTATACATTTCAAGTTCAGGTGTTTAATGTCTTTGATTGTGAAACATTCGCAAAGCTCATGACAACACAATTACACAATATCCAAACATTTCAAGTTTAAATTCTCATGTAAACAACTCAATCAAGCTTATCCATCTTTATATTCAGCTCTCATGTCTCCAAATGTTCCATCCTCTTTGATTAACCTAAACACAAATGTATTTTGTTATTGTTTCTTTTCATTATGTAGTTTTAGTCATTTTGCTGCTGTTTGTGTGTCTTACGTTTACGTTTAAGCTGCTTACGTTTATTCTTCAGCTCCACCTCTACTGGATAGTGGTCACTCACTTTCAGTGTCTGTGAAGACATTAAATCTGTTTTAGTAACTTACTAAACCAGTCCAAAAAAAAAAAAAAAAAAATCTGTAAGTTAAATATATAGTAGTAATTCATGCTTACATCCTCATCTTTCAGTTTGAAGGCCTTCTGGAAGTTGAATGGTTTCGCAGAATTTGGAACAACAGCGTTCAGCATATCGTCTCCATAAACCACAATCCTGTGCATGAACGTGTGCTATTAATAACAATGATATCATAATTTATATGTATTGTACAGTGTAATTATGTACCGGTCATAAGTGTTGTCGTTGCGTGTGCTGGCTGTGGTGTCCTCGTGACCTCGTCATCCTTGATCAGCCAATGGAAGTCTTTGTCACTGCGGATGTGGATTGTTTTCATCTCTTTATCAGACACATAACTACCATCTGCATTGAAGTCCCCCAAAATCATGATGTTCTGTAAAGATAAGCACATGTTTGAAATATATATTTTTTTATGTTACAAACTTTGTATTATGTTGTAACCATTTTATAAAATCAACAATGCTTGGCTTCTCATTGCCTAAAATATGTGACCTTGGACCACAAAACTAGTCACATGGGTCAGTTTTTTGAAGCTGAATAAATAAGCTTTCCTTTGATGTATGGTTTGTTAGGATAGGACAATATTTGCCCGAGATACAACTATTTGAACATCTGGAATCGCCTTTAAAGTTCTCCATTTATGTTCGTGATTGTGCTGCATTTACTCACAAAAATAAATGTTTTATATATTTATGGTAGGAAATTTACAAAAAAATCTTCATGAAACATGATCTTTACTTAATACCCAAATATTTTTGCCATAAAAGAAAAATCTATAATTTTGACCCATGCAATGGGTTGAGTATTGCCGTGACTCTTTTTGTGATCCAGGGTCACATACAGTATATTGACTCTCTAATGTCTCTGCCAATGGTTGATTGTCATAAAGGTATTATAGGTTATGTTTTACATCAGTCTTCCATTTCTTCTTGACATCCTGAAACACGTCGTACAGTTCATCAAGTTCCTTCACTGAATCCTCAGGCTTTGTGTGCACGGGCATCAGCACCAAATCCTCCAATACTGCCGAGACACAAGCACAGTTAATAATAATTACAGTCATTTGTATCCTCATGAACGCCTTCTGTCAAAGCCCGTCCCAGAGATTAATGCAATTCAGCCTGTGACATTTCAGTTTCAGTTGTTTGGATTGTCAAATGGGATTTAAGAGATTACACAATACAGGAAAAATGGATTTCTAAACTTGACAGATTTACGTTCATGACGTTACACTGAGATAATATGTTGTACTTTACCTGTTTTATGACACTTGAATCGCAGAACATAAGGTTCTCTTGCAAAAGCATCTTCATCTCCAGGCTGTTTGTCATTGTATTGGTAAGACCCAACCAAATCCACCATGCTGATCCTTTATAATCAAAACAGATCATGTAGTTAAGTGGGGGTATTACTATATTTTAACCTTCACCCTCACCATCACCAACCATCACCCTCTAATCTGTAAAAAATTAAACAGACTATTTTTTGGTTGCCGTGCCTTTAAGGCTATGTAAACGTGCCAACGCCATTGTTTTGTTTTTTAAAATCTGTATAGATCTATTAAATACAAGTAAAGTTTTATATACTTACATTTATTTTAATAGAAACAAACAAACTTCAATTTTTCCCAAATTCAAAACAAGCGCCATTTACAGGTAAATAGTGAAAGTAATGTGTTCAAGTGTCCAAATGTGTTTATTCATGGGACATAGCAGACATATAGACCTTATTTAGGGTAGCGCCATATTTAATTTTTGACATGGAAGAAAACTGTGAGGGATATAAGTACAGTGTGTCGAGGGATTGTACTGTTGTTTAACAGCATGCCAATTCTTTCCAAAAAAACTTTCAGTAGACAAAAATGTTGAAAATCATGATTTTCATAGGACCTTTATACAGTGCAAACTAAGAACTTTCTGGGAATCTTAGTTTTTGGTTATAGAAATACCTCCAAATAACCAATGGGGAATGTTCTTTCCCTTTACGTCACAAAATAAATTCCCTGAAATGTTCTGGAAAGGTTAGTTTTTGGTTACAAAAATAACTAACCTAAAAGAATCTTCCTAGAAAGTTTTAAAAGATACCTACAGCTTTTTATCTCATAATTGCGAGTTTACATCTCTCAATTCTGACTTTATTTCTCAGAATTGCATGGTATAAACTCGCAATTGTGAGTTTTAAAGTCAGAATCGCGCGATATAGTCGCAATTACGCGTTATAAAGTCACAACTGTGAGATATAAACTTACAATTGCAAGAAATAAACTCGCAATTCTAACTTTTTTTGCAATTTGCGAGTTATAAAGTCCAATTCTGAGGGGAAAAAATACTGACTTTCTCAGAGCTGCGAGTTTATGTCTCGCCATTATGACTTTATAACCCGCAATTGCGACTTTATATTATCTGAGATAAAAAGTCAGAATTGTGAGATAAAAAGTCACAATTACCTTTTTTTTTTTTTTTTTTTGGTGGAAACAAGCTTCCATAGGAACAAGATAGAAATGTTTTTGGGTGTTTGTTTTCAGGCGTTTTCTACCCTGACTAATGGTCTATTGTAACTTCAAAATGACACCGTTACCTGTAAAGAAACATGAACTGTTCTTTGTAATTGCCTCTTCCCAGGCGTGTGCTGATCTCCATCTTGTAAGGATCTGTCTTGTTGGACCTGTTGAAGAGCGGTCAGTCATGGTTACTGTCATGCAATAATGTATTTTTTTCCTCATGAAAAACACACCTGTTTGACTCACTTATTCAGCTCTTTGAGAAAATTATCCACTGCAGCTCCGCTAGAATCCACCACCTCAAGAATGACGATAACGTCATAGCGTGACACT
Source organism: Leuciscus leuciscus (assembly GCF_965113295.1). NCBI lineage: Eukaryota > Metazoa > Chordata > Actinopteri > Cypriniformes > Leuciscidae > Leuciscus > Leuciscus leuciscus. The sequence continues at coordinate 9,060,346 of NC_138739.1, forward strand.
ATCTGCAGAAATACAAGCAATTATTTCATACATGCCACTCCTCCCTTGAAGAATAATCAGGCTTTAGGATATGTTATAGACTCATCCAAGAGGGAGTATGCTGTCAAATGGGATATATTTATATGTGACTCTTTATATTTTCTGTAGGTGTGGACAGGCGTCACCTTGATCAGGGTTATTACCGATAACTAAAAACTAAATCATCTGTCATTTAAACAAAAGAAACATTTAAATTGTATCAAATGAATGATAGTAAAATCACACTGCCTTGATCAGGGTTTTCAGCACGGCCGGATCAGAGAGTTTTGATTTCCCAAATCTCTGGATGTTGAAAGAAGCGACCTTCATGATGTCTGTTAAACATGAAATAAAAGAAATCAAATTACAGATTTGCAACATTAGTGGATAATCAGGCAATTATATTTATAATGACGCTTGAATACAAATGAATGAGAAATCATGGCCTTTAGACTCTTAATCATGCAGTCAACAAATATTGTGAAAAATCCTGTTTGTTCAGTTCTTGCGATCTCTTTAATCTTTTTACATGAGTGACAAGTGAAAGAACCTGTTTTAGAAGCAGTTTACAGAGAGATCACCAGACAAGATAATCTCGTCTCAATGGTCGAACGACACTTAGAATGCGTTTAATCCTGTCTAAATCAAAAAAGGCGTAAATTTAATCAGGTTGAGAAGGAAATGGACTTTCAATGCAAATCTCATTCACAAATGCAACAGAATGAAATCACCACAGTTTGCCGGACAAGAAAGAGCAGATCTGTGTGAAACTATTTCCGGGTCTTGGTGTCGGGGGAGCTGGTGTCTGGGCTCTTTTGTGCCCGGAGGGTTTCTCAATGGCTCTCTGAATGGGGCAGAAATTAGTTTCAGCTCTCAGACATTGCTTAGCCGAACTTCAAAGAAGGAAAACCGCCTTTAAATTCAATCTGCACTCGGGAGACCATCTGTCATGGACATGACAACACCACCCAAAACCTTATTAATGATGATGGCGGATGTATAGATTCCAGTCATGGATTTAGAAGAAAAGAAACATTTAAAAAAAATGTTTTCACATTCCATCTCATCCAACACCGCACAAGCCGAAACAAGTTTAGGGGCTTAACTAACATGACTCCTATTTGTGGGTGTTGTTTTGAAAGAAAAAAAGTTTAAATTCCAAATATGTTAATTTGAAGCAACATATTAGGAATATAAAAACAGTCAAATTTTGAAAAACAAGAACCTTTTATGAATGTTGTAAAAAAAAAAAAAAAAAAAAAAAAGTACATTCCAAAAATGTAATTCCAAGCAACATATTAGCAATATAAAAACAGTAAAATTTTGAAAAACAAGAACCCTTTGTGAGTGTTGTTTAAAAAAAGTTTAAAATTCGAAAGATTTAATTCTAAGCAACATATTAGCAATATAAAAAGTCAAATTTTGAAAAACAAGAACCTTTTGTGAGTGTTGTTAAAAAAAAAAAAAAAGTTTAAAATTCCCCCCAAAAATATTATAAGCAACATATTAGCAATTTAAAAAGTCAAATTTTGAAAAACAAGAACCTTTTATGTGTGTTGTTTAAAAAAATTTTTTACATTCCAAAAAATTTATAAAACATCATAAAAACAGTCAAATTTTGAAACGCAAGAGCCTTGCTTGATTCTGAGATGCTGAGATTAGATTCTCCAGGCCCCTTTTAAACAATTTTTAAAAAATTACATTTTATTTTAAGGTGACATAGTTACATTGTACTTAAATAAGTACTGTGTAATATTAATTAACTACATGTACTTAATATAGACTTGCAGTTAGGGTTAGTTGTAATTGTGCATAATTTACTGTTATTACTATAGTAAGAACATGTAGTAACATGTAACAACGTCACCTTAAAATAAAGTGTTACCAAAATAAGTTAAGGATTTAAAGAAGTCAAAGAACAAAACCCAACTTACTTAAGCACAGGTCCGAAGATGCACTGAAGAAATGGACTGTGGCGATTCATAAAAACAGCAGGACACCTTAAAATTGGACACATATGACCTGATTGGCTGGTCGCAGGAACCAGTAGAGTGATTTGGCGCGGCCCCAACCTGGACATCCCTCGAAACAACAAAACAGTTCCTCCCTCTGGGCAAACATTCACTCGGAAGCTGGAAGCTAAAGAGTACAGGTGAGTTACAAAGGGCTTAAAATTACACTTGAAGGAGGAGAAATCATTCCATGGTCGTTAATCTACTAAGAAAGAAAAAGCTAAGAAGGATGTATCCGTCAGTCAGGTGTAGCAGGAAGTTGCTTCCTAAAGGTTGCAATGTGCTTGTTTTTGAAACTGCATAACAAATTCTGCAGTTGAAGGTCGTAGATAATGGGGACATTGGTTAAAGTGGATGTTGGGTTAAATTATAACATGAAGTGAAATACTTCTCTACATACCGTAGATGTTACATTCAACTTGACAGGTTCTTTGTGTTCATAACTGTCGTTGGGATGGATTTCATGTCCTGACAATCCAGGCGCTGTGTTGTTTTTCCCGCTTGAATGCAGTCAGTGCCTTCATTGCAACTACAGTGAAGATCAGTGAGCCAAAAACAACATTTACCCCACAACAGGTTTTCGATATGTCTGTTTACGGAAAAAAAAATTAAATCAACAGGGAAATGGCGGGAAATGTTGTTTATTCAGGTTTGCGGATAGATAGATAGTACCATTTTACATCATGTTACACTTTATTTGTTTACACTATATTTTAAGGTGTCATTGTTACAGTGTAATTATATATTTAAGCACTGAGTGATAATTAACTTTATGTACTTCCTTTAGGGTTAGGGTAGGATTAGGTTTTGGTTGAGGGATAGTTGCATGTAATTATGCATAATATACTGTTGTTATTAATAAGGTAAGTACATGTAACAACAGTGTTACTTTTTATTTTTAGGTGTCCATGTTACAGTGTAATTATACATTTAAAGGTGCTCTAAGCGTTTTTTAGGCCAACAAATTCAGCAAACATCTCCTCACTATCCGCTAGCTGCCTGTCTTCTGAACACACTGTAAAAAAACTGCGATCTCTGTAGACACCACAGGCTCCACAAACGGCAAGAAAAACAAACTGGCCCAGCCTGGACCACGAAACATAACAAACAGTGTTCCAGCCAATAACCGACCAGAATGATTTGGGGGTGGGGTTTGGGGGGTTAGTGCGCGTGCACATGAAGGGGGGTGTGGGGGGTGGAGGAGAGAGAAGCATGAAGAGGGGAGTTAGCGAGAGGAGAGATGTCCTAACAACGACTAACGTTAAAATTGTATATTCTTGAGAATTTTGATATGGCCGACACACGACCAAAGAGACGACGTTCCGATGAACAAATAACAAAGAATAGGGAAAAGGAGAAGGAATGTGAAGTCCCGAATTTACATCGGAAAAGCGTTCAAAAGGAGGCGGCAGAAGGGCTTCCGATCCGACATTCAGGTGGCTCTGTTTCTGCTGGACAGGGTAAATCCAGTTTGTTTTTTCTAAATAGTTCATGACTGATTCAGGAAGGATGGAAGGGAGGGGGAGGGGACGGGATGAGGAGGAGGGAGGGTCGAGCTAGCCTCCGTTTTGTTTGACAATATTTTGAACGTCAACAAGAAGTGACGTCACCCAACATCGCTTAGAGCACCTTTAAGTACTGAGTAATAGTAATTAACTACATTTACTTACTAGAGGGTTAGGATTGTGGTTTGATTTAGGGTTAATTGCATGTAATTATGCATCATTTATAATTATTACTACAGTAATTACATGTAACAAAGACACTGTAAAATAAAGTGTTATCAGACATATTCTCAACAAGTGTTAGACAACATATTCTGCCGGTTTGAGTCTGGACTGCACCATTATCTTGATGGGTGGGGTTTCAGATATGTAAATTCATTCAAAAAGGCGCTCGACTTGACTGTCAAAAACAAAAGCCTATCCGGGTTCCTCCAGTCAAGCCTGCTATACATTTACATGTTTCTATACATGCTGGAAACAATTAGTGAGGCCTCACCACAAATTCTCCATTTTACGAGACATCTGTGCGACAGAAACTTTATCTGATGTATAGAGGAAGTAGGCATGGCCTGTTTGTAAATGAGCTGAGCGGTCATTAATTATTCACTAGCTGTCTAACAGCCAACACAGGAAGACAAGCCGAGACTTCATAGTAAACAAAGCAGCTTTGGTAAGAGCTGATTATCAAGTTTGTTTGTTTATATTAAAATAAATGTACGTATATAAAACTTGACTTGTATTTAATATAGATCTATAACAGATTTTAAAAAGTTTTTAAGTTTTAAAGTTAAGCTATAGAATATGATCACGTTCAAAAAGATCCTTGAATGTGTAAATATGGTGTTTTTATTTTAATACTGCGGTGCATTGGAGCTAACTTGAATTCTTAGATTATAATTTATTCAATCAAATGAACCTGCATTGTTTGGAGTGCATTTTGTTTTCAAATTCTCAAAATGAAACTCGCTGTGGTTTCCCTTTCTGTCTCTGTCGCATTTGCTGTGTTCCTGCATTAACTGCCATGTCAGCTCTTTGTAAACTATAAGTCTTTCCTGTGTGCGTACAATGTATCCTTGAATTGTCTGTTAAACTTCCTTTGACGATTTACGACAGGAAAACGGTATAGAAATGATTAAGAGTTGGCACGAAGGACCAAACAGACCTGAAAACATGCAGCCAGTTTGAAGAGTTTGTGGTCATGAAAACTCATTTCACTGTAACTTGTTTATCTGGTCTTCTATAGGTTGACACCATGAAGATCGCATCTTTTAACATCAGACGGATGGGTTCCAGCAAGCTGTCAGACAAAAACATTGTGAAATATCTCATTAAGGTGAGTTTATGATCTGACTGTTCAAGACGATTACATAGTAAAAGCAAATAGACCTCAACCCTGTTTCCCTGTAGATCTTCTCTCGGTACAGTATAATCATTATGCTGGAGGTGGTGGACAAATCGGGAAAAGCTATAGCCAAATTCCTGCAGGAGCTCAACAGCACAGGGTCTGTATGAACCGTCAGAGATTCACTTCATCGTCACTATCTCAATTCAACCCAAATTTAACTCACCGTTTCTCCCACAGTGCTAATAAGAAACGTCCCTTCACTATGGTGGGAAGCTCCAGGCTGGGACGCACTCTTTATAAGGAGCAGTTTGTCTGTTTCTACAGGTACAGTGCTTGGAAAAGTATCAGAATTATGTTATCAGAATAAAAACTGGGGTAAAATTATGAACAGTCATTCATATGGCACCAACAAAACTATTTCGTTCATATCTATTAGAGAAGACGAGGCCGAACTGGTCGACACGTACCAATATGAAGACAATCAAGAGGGCGATGAGGACGCTTTCTCTCGAGAGCCTTTCATTCTGCGTTTCAACTGTAAACACACAGGTAATCAGCTTCTGTTAAAGGGATAGTTCACCCAAAAAGGAAAATTCTGTCATTAATTGCTCACCATCATGTCTTTCCAAACCCGTAAGACTTTTGTTCATCTTTGTAACAGATCTTATTAATGAGATCGGAGAGATTTCTGTCCCTCCATTGACATCTACGCAACTACCACGCTTCAAAAAGTTCATAAAGAGATTGTAAAACTAATCCATATGAATCGAGCGGTTTAGTCCAAATAAAACAGATTTATTTTAGGCTTTTATTCACAAATAGGCTAAACATTCATCAACGCACACATCAGTTGTGGTAAACAGAAGCTCAAGCATGTTCTTCCACATACACCAATGAGGTTCATTCTCGTGTTACGCAGCACGTTTTGTGGACGACTTTTATTAATCAGAATATAAAGATTTAAGTATAACATAGCCATTTTTATTCGGCTATTATAATCATGCATCTGAGTATGTGTGTCTGTGTAGGCCTGTAAGAAGAATGGGATGTGCTTGCATGGAATATGTTTGCATATGTTGGGGCCTCTCATTTTGCCATTTGATATGGTATAAATGTAAGCTGTGCATCTCAATCTGCCATAAAATAATATTTGTAGGGTGAGCAGGGGACTCTAATATAAATAAGTTGGGGTCTCTTATTCCACTTTTCAAAATAGGCTGGATTCACAACCAGCAAATGGCAGAATTGATCAACAATATTGGTGTTTATCACCTAAATTCAAACTTTATCATATAAAGCGATCAGACCTCCTCAGAAAACTTGGACTAAACCGCTCAGTTAACATGGATTAGTTTTACGATTTCTTTATGAACTCTTTGAAGCGTCAAAGTGGTAGTTGCGTAACCTGTCAATGGAGGGACAGAAAGCTCTCAGATTTCATTAAGATACTTCATTTGTTTTCCGAAGATGAACAAAAGTCTTACGGATTTGGAATGACAGAATAAAAAAAATTTGGCCAAACTAACCCTTTAAACTTTGGACAAATACACTTTAATTTCTGGACCAACTCTAGAGCCTAGACTAAAAAGCCCCCCGTGAGAACATGGATTTAATCTAAGATTACATGCATTTTCAAGTGAAATTTAAATAAAAAATTCTCTTAAAATAGACATTCCGGCATCATTTACTCACCCTCATGTGGGAATGAATGGGAACTGGCGCTTTCAAATTTCAACAACAAATGTAAAACCACCATAAAAGTGGTCCATACAACTCATTTGAGAAACAGACCAAAATTTAAGTTTTATTCACCCCTTCAATATAATGTTATAATGCACATTCCTACATGACTGCCAATGTTTCAGGAGTTGAATCACATGAACAACCTGCACTCCCATTCCAAGTCTATTTTGTTTGTTTTTTCCAGTGCTGAAAGATTTGGTGCTGATTCCTGTTCACACAAAACCCAAAGACTCACAGAAGGAACTGGATGAACTATATGATGTGTTTTTGCACGTCAAAGATAAATGGGAAACGGATGTGAGTTTAACACTATGCAACCATAACAAATTCCAGAAGGAATGCATGTACTGATGAAATGTATAGTTGAATGTCCTGCAAGTTTTTGGGGGGGGATAAAGCATCTGCCAAATGTGTGAATGTACACAACTCAAGGGAATGTATCTGATGTGGAAATAATGCAATCCTTGTCTAAATATTACATACATGTAAACTCTAGTTTAACCAAACATTGATTAGAGTTTGAGAGACAACTCACACATTCCATCCTACAGAACGTCATGATCCTTGGAGACTTCAATGCAGACGGCGCCTACGTCTCCAAGAAGAAGATGAAGGGCATCAGAATCCGCAGTGATGCTGATTTCCACTGGCTGATCGAGGACGATGTTGACACCACAGTCATACAGTCCAACGACCACACCTACGACAGGTGAGGCGGAGAAACATCAATCATTTACTCACCTTTCATCTGCTAGCCTGTTTAAAAATACAGAATTCATAACCTCCATGCACCTTAAACCTTGTCTACACTGGATGCTAGTGGCGCATCACAATGCGATAAAGCAAATAGAGCCAATTATAATCAGTAGGGGTGTACGATACCCTCATGTCACGATTCGATACATATCACGATACTGAACTCACGATACGATATTATTGCGATACTCCAAGACATATGGTAAAAGGTTAACAAAAAATGCACTGTTGATTAAAATGCTAAATTGGCATTACATTGTGGATGGAAATGAATAGGCTTGGACTTTGTGCTGGTAACCCAATATTCATGATTCTGAAGCTGAAAATACAGAATTATTTTCAATAATCGCTCCCAGTTTAGACATGGTGTTAAGGTGCGGTCACATTGGTGCATTTTCAGCGAAAAGATCCACTGTCTATCGTCAATACCCAGCAAGGTATTTTGCATTTAAAAGACGTCTAATAGCCGTCCAAACACAGACGTCTAGGCTAAAACAAGGCAAAATTTGGATGTCTTAATAGATGTCTAAACCATAGCCCAAGAATAGATTAGTCATCAATTAGATAACAAAGAAATTAAATGAGTGAAGAAATGAAAGATTTAGTGCTGATTCCTGTTCACACAAAACCCAAGACTCACAGAAGGAACTGGATGAACTATATGATGCGTTTTTGCACGTCAAAGACAAATGGGAAACGGATGCGAGTTTAACACTATGCAACCATAACAAATTCTAGAAGGAATGCATGTACTGATAAAATGTATAGTTGAATGTCCTGCAAGTTTTTTGGGGGGATAAAGCGTCTGCCAAATGTGTGAATGTACACAACTCAAGGGAATGTATCTGATGTGGAAATAATGCAATCCTTGTCTAAATATTACACACATGTAAACTCTAGTTTAACCAAACATTGATTAATTGTCTACAAACACCTTGTAATCACTGTTTACTTTGCGTACATGATGGAATATCATACATCTCGCAAGTTATTTTTTGCAAAAACGACATGTAACCAAATTCAAGGTTATTTTTTTAGAAGTGGGTTACTCATAGCCGGACTATATTGGGCCTATAGTTAACCTAGACGGTGAAATGATGGCTAGTGGTTGCTGGGTAGTATAGTGATGCATAAAGCACAGTTCACACAGGAGTCACTATCAACTTTCTGTTGGTCAGTGCGGCAAATTTAATTCATGACAAACATGAACATAAGAGAAATCTGTGAGGTGAAATCTATCGCCCGCACACCAAATTCCCAATGGATTCCAATTGAAATGACTGGATTTCGCCTGCAAACACTCACTGAACAATGATAAATGTGACCGCACCTTTAGAGTATGTCACTTTATGATTAAAAGTGTTAAAAGTGTTATATCACTTATGATTAAAAGATGAGCAAATCATATCTTAGATGTAACTAGAATACTAAATGCATAAAATGGGAGGTCAATCTGCATGTTAAGCTTTGGAAAATATTGATGGCAAGTATTTTTCTAGAATTGTGGTGTATAAAGAAGACATGCTACAAGCTGTTGTGCCAAAATCTGCGAAGCCTTTTAACTTCCAGGAAGCCTACAAACTTTCAGAGGAAATGGTGAGTATATTCGTCACAATGCATTTACATTTTTTTAATGTGGTATAAAGTAAATAATATATTGATACGATTGATCTATGGCAGGCCCTGGAGATCAGTGATCATTATCCCGTGGAAGTGAGTCTGAAGAAGAAGTCTGCGGCAAAGACTAGCGCCAAAACCAAAACTAAGACCTCCAAAACCAAAACAAAGAAATAAAAAGCATGATGGGATGCCACTGCACACCGTATGGGATCTGAAACATCACTCTCCCGAAGGAGAGATGCTACCTCTTCATAAGGAAAAATCAGGGCTTAAAAGAACTGATTTTTTTTGTAGTTCACAAGAATTAATGCTCATAAGTTTCTCGAAATAAATTGTTAACTTTTTTATTGAATGTCATTTTTTTTTTGTCCAACAAAAGCTTATAATTTCATGCCCAGAGCGTAAATAAATGTGTTAGTAAATATGTGTTTGCACATCTGGAAAACAACTTAAAATGCTAGCAACAAAACTATTTTAACAAAGAGACAACTCACGTTCAAGCCATGAATTGGCAGGCAAACATGCGATAGCAAACACCAGACCATTGTTTGAAAAATTTAAAACTTTACAAATCTTTAACACTTTAAGTCTTTAACAAGGCTTGTGGAAACATCAGTTAGTGACATTAGCTTCAGCATAATGTGAAGCTAAGCATTACCAAATGAAGATCAATTACTGCAATCCACTTACCCTCAGCAAGGAATCAAGCAACCTTCCTAAGCACTCACAAATGAGATTAAATGGGCAAGAAAATTTTTTTTTGGTAACAATGAATCCATTTGGTACCATCATTTTGTAGACCGTATTATAGGTGGTCAAAAGGAAGTCTGTAGATGTGTGACATCCTCCAATAGTTCATCACCAATGACAGGAAAGGCTTAAAGTCTTTCATAAATCCAGCATGGCTTCTTTCCATTCGGACATCTGGCCCCATATGCATGTTAATGTGCTACAGTTGTCCATTTTGAAAACAGGAATTGAAAAAACTAAGAAACGGCAAGCCAGTTGTTTAGACAGGTCTTAAGATCAGCTGAGTCGGCTTAGTATCAGGAAGATGCAAGGAGAGATGAAACATAAAAGAGAACGTAAACATTAATTTGGCATGCAGAAGCAGGGCCTCTCAATAAAGGTTAGTAAAAATGTGTATAAATTCACCAATCTAGGAGGGGATCAAGTCCATCGATGAACATCTGTTTCTTCATCAATGCTGTTTATAAACTCCTCTGAATTGTCACTAACTTTCCCTAACCTTCCTTTCTTCTAACCCCCCTACTACCCCCCTACTATTTTATATACTCTAAAATAAACAGCAATGGAGAAATGAAGGCATGTGTCAGCTCTATTTACAACAGCTATTAATGGAATGAGAATCTAGTACAATTAAAAGATTAAAGTTGTAATGTTACATGAATAAAGCAGAAATGTTATGAGTGAAAAAGAGGTGTTACGATTAATGGGATGATTTTTAAAAAAGTGTTAAATGTTACTTCTATTTCAAAACATTTAGAAAATTAGTATAGCAATTGGAATAGTAAAGAACTTAACGATTAATTTAAAGGTATTGCTTTGTTAGTGATTCCATTACTGATTCCTCTATTACTCGAAGAAAGATTCATACTACCTACTAACCAAAAAAATACTATTGTTTCATGTTTAGTACCAAATATTTGCATGTTTTTTAGCAAATTACCATGTAAAGTAACATTTAGGCCCGGTTTACACCTGGTATTAAGATGCGTTTTGGTCGATGAGTTCACAAGTGGACGACGCTAAATACAAGTAAAACGGGATCTAAAATGTTTTGAGCTTGTCCACTTTTGACCGGATTGCTTTCGTAGTGTAGAAGCTCATGTGGTCGAATGCGTTCGAACAGCCACTAAAGATCGTCTCCTCTCCACCAACTGACCTAATGCGTAACATTATGGGAAGAGCTCTAGCCAGACAGTATTTAAACTTTGTCGGCTGAAGACACAAGTTTGGTTTAAAGCACAGTGTTCTCTCACCATTCCTGATTTCTAACACTCACTCACAGCGTTCCACTGATCTTGTGTCTGTCAGAGTAGAAAATAAAGCTGCTGCTCTCTGTATCTTTTCCTTCGCGTTCATATGTAAATTGCGCAAGCTTTTTTTAATCCATTAGATCAAAAGTTCTGAAAAAAAAACGACATTTACCCACCCATCAATTGTCCCTTTGAAGAAACAAGACAGAAATTTTTTCAAGTGGACAAAAAAGTTGAAATAAAACACCAGGTGTAAACGGGAATATGTCTTCCTCGTTTACTTGTGATCCGATTGACCAAAACGCATCTTAATACCAGGTGTAATCCGGACCCGAGTCACTACACGGATTCAAGTCTCAGGACAGAAAAATCAGTAACAGATCCCATTTTATTAGTTGCGCTGTAAGTTTGCTGCTGCGTGCAATGCAATCGAAAGATCGACTAGAAGGACTTTGTATTATTCTTCTCATTTTTCTCTCTCAACACACTTGATTCAAACTATTATGCAACTTTTATGCTGCACTTCTATTATTATTGAGTATTGTTTATTCTTGTGTTTGATTTTGTTCTCATTTATCGGTTTTGGAAAGTGAATTGGACTTAACATATTGACCTTAGTCCAAACTACACTCAAAATCCCAGAACTTTACTCTTCCTCACTCTCGCTACAACTACCTGGTTCATGCCAGCTAGTGAAACAGTCGCGCTTGGGAACGAAGCACAATGGCACGTCACAAGTCGCACACATGACTGGAGTTTTAAAGGTACATATTTTGCATTTTCGCCTTCCAATACTGCTGTCCCCGCTGATGTACTTGGGCAGGTGGGAGTCAGTCGTAGGAATCGGGCGTATTTGTGCAGGAGCAGATGGAGGTCCGGTTCCTGCGAGTTCTGCAACAAGAGCCTCCCGGAAGGCTTTCTGGGTCAAAGGTTTCTGGTTCTTCATCTTGGCCATCTGCTGGTGCAAAATGAAGGCATTTACAACAGCGATGTCCACAAAGTGGTAGAAAAAGGATCGATACCATCTTCTTGTTTTATGTAGAACCGTGTAAAATGAAATAAGCGCGTCAGACAGATCCACTCCTCCCATGTGCCTGGAATGAAAAGAATAAGATTTGTCATTTAAAAGGCACACACACAAACTTTACACCACTGATTAAAGTCTACTTACTTGTTGTAGTCCAACACGGCAGCTGGAACTGGGAAATCTTGAATGGCCCAAACTCCATCGGCTCCTTTCACATTCCTCTTTATGGTGTCTCCATTAAAGGCTTTATGAAAGGTGGAGCACATCAGCACATCTCTCTTGTCCTTCCACTCAATAAACAGCAGGTTGTCTTCCCGAAACCAGCGAATATTGCCACGAGGAGCCAGTTTCTTTGAGTGGCCAATGCGGTTTGCTCGAACAGTGCCACAAGCCCTGATCCTCTTAGCGAGCAAGTCTCTGAAGAGCTTGGGACTGGTGTAAAAGTTGTCAACAAACAGCTTGTAGCCAGAACCCAACAACCTTTCATTTGCTAAGATCATGACAGCATCATAGCTTATGCCTTTGCTCTGCTCTAAATTCATTTTTCCCTCATAAATGAAGAAGTCCCATGTGTAGCCACAGAGGGAATCTGCCAGTACGAAGAGTTTGTACCCCCATTTTGTAGGTTTGTTTTTCATATACTGTTTGAGTCGATTTTTAGCCTTTGATGCCACCATTCTTTCATCAATGGAGATGTTCTGAAAGGGATGAAAAGCGGCTCTGCATGCGTCCCTAATGTCCTGGTACAGCGGTTTGATCCTACACAGACGGTCATATTCAGGTGTTCCCTTCTTTGCGTCATTCTCTGCATCCACTTTGGGGTCACTAAGATGGAGAGCTTTAGAGATGGACATAAATTTCCTACTTGACATGATTAGTGCAGGATACGGCAGACTGTACATGTGAGACTTCCTCCAATAGTCCGTCAGTGTGAAGCATTTCAGCAAACCCATGTAAATCACCAGTGCTAGGAATGACTTAAAATCTTTTAAAGAAATGTCCTGCCATGGCTTCTTCGTTCCTTCATGACGCATGGCTCCGTATGCATTTGAGTTGGCTAGAATTGTCCGCATGACAGATTTTGAAAAGAACAACTCAAAATACTGTAGAGGACTGCATGATGCATTGGAGACCAACTGTGGGCCAGGTCTTAGTCTAGGTTTGAAGAGTGGCTGAATCGGCTCAATATCAGGCTCATCTGCACTTTTCCACTTGTCTTCTAAGATGCTTAAGGAAAAAGGTAGGGACCGACTCACACTGCTTTTCCTATCTTTCCCTTTCTTACTCTGTACAGAAGCAGGCGAAGCAGATCTGCTGGATTTTGCTGGAGATGGTGATATGGAAAACAAACTGGATCTCTTCTTCTTTCGTGGAGTGACCTCTGGATTCCAGTCAGCATCAGAGGCATCATAATCTGAAAACCTGTTGCATGATTCAAGAAGAAAAGAAAAAAATATATATTACAAACGTACTACACTAATAACCAAGAGCAAATGTGAAACACTAAAAAAAAAAAGACTCATGCTGAATTAATCTTATTTTCTACAACTTAATATGAGTTACATTACATTTATGAATACTGTGTTAATGTATTTATATCTAGATTGTTCTACAAAAACTGAAGGGATTTTTGTTGTTTATATATTTCTATATTTAATTAACTTATAATTTGCCTTCAAACAAAGAGACATAGCTCATGTTATGATAAATTACTTCAGGAATACATCAATGCATTCAAAATTGAAAAGCTGTAAAAAACCTGGAACTGGAGTGAGTACAATAAACATTTTGAATTTCTGACACGCCCATTTCAGGTGTGGTTGTCTCTACCTCATTCAGAGCAGTGCCATGACAGATATGACAGCGAGGCTGTGAGGGACAGACTTACTGTGTTTAATAGCATCTGTTGTAAAAACTTTAAAGCTCATAGATCATTGATTATTTTCCACAGCTCATGTTGTCTGGAGATTGTCTACTGAAATTTCTATCAAAAATGTTTGTGCAGTGTTTTGTCAGCAGAACAATCCCAAAAAATAAAGAACAGTACAACCAAAGACTATAAAGACGGTTCCCTCGTATTATTTATGAATGGGAGAAACTACAACGCGCAAAATGGCGGAATACATCCAGCCTTCAAAGTAGGCTAATAGAGCCAATCGCTAATCGGTAAAGTCGCAGCTTCACTGCAGCTGCCGTTAGAAGCTCTGATTCCCATAGTAACCTGACAGTCGCGTTTAGGATTTTATGCGCAATGGCTTAAATATTCTTTTATAATTTAATAATTATTTCTTTATAATTTTTATTTTAAAAATATATGTTTTTTTTTCTTTTTCATTTGAGCATAAAACAACATTTATGGGACAGATTATGTCAGATTTTGTAGCTGATTTTAAATATGTTTTTTAATTTTGAGTTAGGCAAGCAGTTTTTAAGATTTCTGGATTCCCCCATTCGAATAGGGCTTGGTCTTGGATGCCCGAAATAGCTGCCCGGAGGCGTTGCAAACATGGGCGCCTAATGAACAGACTTGAAATGGAGTTTGGTAACCCCCCACAGCCTCGCCTTCATTTCTATTGGAAATCAGAGATGGAGCTGCTGTGAATAAGGTCTATTAATCTTTGTTGTTGAGGGTCCAGCACCAGGGACAGGACAAAGCACGGTGAATCTCGATCCACACAAACGCGCTTGTCTTTTTCTGATTCCGTGATGCGGAAAAAACAACAACACGTTCACACAACATTCACGTGCAAATCTACTGTATGACATTGACACCGTTTCAAAACGGCATATATTTATTAAGAAAAAGAAGGAAAACAAGAAGGGGGAAAAAACACCACCCAAAACAGACGCGGAAATTAGAAATAGCCTACTTTATGTGAATAAAGTCGCGGGTTTAACTGCAGTGTAATGCTGCGTGAAAATGAAAAATAATATTAAACAACACCACATTAATATTGCATAATACAATTCAGTAATCAACAATATTATTATTATTAAACAAAATTGGACAGTGTTACAAAACACAAGTTAAAGTGGCTGAGACCTTGTCACTACTAAAATGAACTGGAAAAAAAGCTTGGAGTCCACTTTCAAAAACATATCGTCAAGCTAAGCCAATTTAATTTATGGTGCTTTTAAAATTATATGAATTAAAAGAAAACTATTTGGTCAATTGACAAGTAAATCTGTTGCTCAGTAAGAGCCCAGGGGATAACATGTTGCACGCAAAACAGGCTAAACAGTGTACATTAGGCTACTTTAAAATAAATCGGCTCAATTAACTTCTCATTCATTCATTGATACATTTGTGATGTTGGCATGCAAAAGCACAGGTTATTTTCGTATAATAATGACGATTCTTGTGGAAATATACATTAACTTACTCGTCCAGAACGGTATCTAAACAATCGATGGATATCTCCTCTACTGCAGAGTCCACGCAAGAAGCGACACTTTCTTTATCAGATGAAGAATCCGATTCCTCTGTCTCGTCTTGTTCTTCACCGCTGTTAACACATTCCTCCGAGCTGTCCAGAACCCTGTCAACCTTCTCCTTATTGCATGCATCCATCTCTAAATGCAGATCTCTCTGAGTGAAAGTCGCAGATAATAGGCTACGGCAAATCTCTACAGCAAGTGGAGCACAAACACCATGCGGTGATTTACTACATAATGAAATTAACCCGTTAACCACCGAGATCGCTCTTCTATTCGCTGTTGTTCTTGTCTATCATGATTGTATCATCATATTATTGGCCAGCTGCCTCCAGATGAAACAACAGGTATACCTTGACTGGACGTCACCGGGATTGGTCGTCCTGATTGGATATTTTGAAATAAAGCGCAATTATTTTTTTATTTCCCGAAGGCATGTTTTTTATACACTTCAGGACTTTTTGAATGAACATGCCTACCGAAGAATTGCAAAACCTATACCTCTAAACTAGTAGGAAAGTCTCTCAACTATGGAAAAAAATAGCATTCAGAATAAGCCATATGTACAAACGCTGTATATTATAATTGTGTGATTAAAAATAACTTATTTGGGTCACAGAGCAATATCAAAATTTAAGCCAATGGTCAAAGACATGCTGCTGATCCCTGTTCACAAAGTCCAAAGATTTATGATCCCAGCAAATGTGTAACATCATTCATTATAAAAATAAATAAATAATAATAATAGCTGCCGCACCTTTAACAAATTCAGTCATTTAAAAAAAGTTTTTAAAAAGGCTTATTTTAATGATGGATCATTTATGAATTTGTAACAATATTTTTCAACAAACTATGCCTATTTACATATCAAAAAAGTGATTCTCAAAGGGCAGTTTATAAAAAATGTGTTTAATGACATTAAACAATTTACAAAAAGTACAGATATCACTCAAACCAGACTACTTTAGAATATTATACACAAGGATATAAAATGTATGTCTACAGTTGTAATACTAATATTAAGCACTTTTCCCACAGTCAGGTCAAAGAGATCAGACTACACCAGGTAATGGTACCAATAGCATTTCCATGAGAACACATTTTGATACAATTACAAAACGCAAGTTAGCTAACAGTGTTTAGGAGAACCACAATGGTAGATTGGATTTATCCGCTCACAACTGCCCATATACATTCTAATCCTGATTTTGCAGCACCACAATGAACAAAGAAACCATAACTGTGTCAATAAATCTGGATCGGTACTAAATGGCACAATTCTGCAATGGTAAAACATCGGACGGACGATGCAAAAGCCCTAAAAATAGTTCCAGTGCAACTGAATAAAACTGGGAGAAAAAGAAAGTGTCAATTTCCAATTACATCTACTTACTACACCTACTACTAAAAGTTTAATGTTCTTTTCTATGATATTTCCAGTTTATCAGAATTTACAAGCCTCAAATGCCATTAGTCATCGTCAACGGCTTGCTAGTTTCATGTTGCATTTCTTTCTATTTCCAGAGTTTGATAATGCTTTTATACCTTGATTTGTTTAGGTTGGCAGTTTGGACTTGTCTACACATGAACTGCTCTTTAAGTTTTACTCTGTGTCAGACTCTTCACGGGGACCCGATTTATGCCATTCACTGTAACAGTGGCGGTTCGGAACAAAGCACAAATGCACCTCGCAAGTTTCACACATGACTGGAGTTTTGTGGGGACACATTTTGCATTTCCGCCTTCCGAATGTGCTGTGTCCTCTGATGTACGTGGGCAGGTGGGAGTCAGTAGAAGAAGTCGGTTCTGTTCGGTCAGAGGTATATTCAGGGCCCGATCCTGCGAGTTCTCTAACAAGAGCCTCCCTGAAGAGCTTCTGGGTCAAAGGCTTCTGGTTCTTCATCTTGGCCATCTGCTGGTGCAAAATGAAGGCATTTACTACAGCGATGTCCACAAAGTGGAAGAAAAAGGACCGATACCACTTTCTTGTTTTATGTAGAACTGTGTAATATCCAATAAGCGCATCAGACAGATCCACTCCTCCCATGTGCCTGGAAGGAAAGTAACATTTATTAAAAGACATGTCATTTAAAAGGCATAATTAACACTGATTAAAGTCTACTTACTTGTTGTAGTCCAACACGGCAGCTGGAACTGGGAAATCTTGAATGGCCCAAACTCCATCGGCTCCTTTCACATTCCTCTTTATGGTGTCTCCATTAAAGGCTTTATGAAAAGTGGAGCACATCAGCACATCTCTCTTGTCCTTCCACTCAACAAACAGCAGGTTGTCTTCCCGAAACCAGCGAATATTGCCACGAGGAGCCATTTTCTTTGAGTGGCCAATGCGGTTTGCTCGAACAGTGCCACAAGCCCAGATCTTCTTAGCGAGCAAGTCTCTGAAGAGCTTGGGACTGGTGTAAAAGTTGTCAACAAACAGCTTGTAGCCAGAACCCAACAACCTTGCATTTGCCAAGATCATGACAGCATCATAACTAATGCCTTTGCTCTGCTCTAAATTCATTTTTCCCTCATAAATGAAGAAGTCCCATGTGTAGCCACAGAGGGAATCTGCCAGTACGAAGAGTTTGTACCCCCATCTTGTAGGTTTGTTTTTCATATACTGTTTGAGACCATGTCTAGCTTTTGATGCCACCATTCTTTCATCAATGGAGATGTTCTGAAAGGGATGGAAAGAGGCTCTGCATGCGTCCCTAATGTCCTGGTACAGCGGTTTGATCCTACACAGACGGTCATATTCAGGCGTTCCCTTTTTTGCGTCATTCTCTACATCCTTTTTGGGGTCACTAAGATGGAGAGCCGCACATATGCGATGAAATGTTCTACCAGACATGATTTTTGCAGGATATGGAAGACTGTAGATGTCTGACTTCCTCCAATAGTCCGTCATTTGGAAGCATTTCAGCAAACCCATGTAAATCACCAGTGCTAGATATTTCTTGAAGTCTTTTACAGAAATGTCCTCCCATGGCTTCTTCCTTTCTTCATGACGCATGGCTCCGTATGCATTTGAGTTTTCTAGAATTGTCCGCATGACAGATTTTGAAAAGAACAACTCAAAATACTGTAGAGGACTGCATGATGCATTGGAGACCAACTGTACGCCGGGCGTTAGTCTAGGTCTGAAGATTGGATGAGTCGGCTCAATGTCAGGCTCATCTGCACTTTTCCACTTGTCTTCTGAGATGGAGAAAGGTAGGGATCGACTCACTTTGCTTTTCCTACCTTTCCCTTTGTTACTTTGTACAGAAGCAGGTGAAGCAGTTCTGCTAGACTTTGCTGGAGATGGTGAGACTGAAGACAGACCGGTTCTCTTCTTCTTTCGTGGAGTGACTTCTGGATTCCAGTCAGCATCATCAACATTATCATCAACATCATCATCAGAGAGATCTGAAAACCTGTTGCATGAGGCAAGAATACAACATGCCACATTTACAAATGAAAAATTACCAAATAAAATGAAACTTTGATAGTACATTTTTTTATTCATTTTTATTCTTATATTGTTAAATAAAGTATTTAACATAAACTATATTCGTGTTTAAATGATCATGTTACATTCCATTATGCCACAGTGAGCACAGCTCTAATAAAATTCCCTAAAGAAATACAAAATAAAGAGCTGTAATATAGTTACAGGCATATGTTTTAATCACAAATGATTATCTTTGAGTACAAACGTAAAACATGTACCTTAAAGTTACTACATTAACAGCATAGGTAAATATCTTGCTCTATGTATGCAATAGAAATAATTAGCTGCAGTCTATGAGGGCATTCAAATGTCTAGCCACTACATGAAGTGATTTAATACAAATTAAAAATACATTTATTTCAATTGATCATTCTTTTTTTTTCCCCTTCACTAATTCAGACATATCTCGACAATTACTGGTTTGGAATAATTTAAACATTTATAGATGGTCATTAAAGAGTTAAATGTTCTTATAATCTGCAAATGATTTGAAAATAAATAAAGTATTTATATATATAAAATAATCTCCAATTTAAAAAGTGTGTAAACTTACTGGTCCAACACGAGATCCAGGTTATCGAGCAACTCTTCTTTGGAATCCACGGTGGAAGCGTCACTTTCGTCAGAATCTCCCAATTCAATCGTCTGGTCGTGTTCCCCGTTACTACCGGACGACTCCCCATTTTCAACTGTATCGTCATTTTCCTCCTCGATACCGTTTTCACACTCGACCGTAAGGGTTATGTCCATTCTCATAAGCACTCACCGCAAAACGCAATTCAGCAGCAGAAAAATAAATCTCCTGCAGAAAGACACGGTCCCGCTGAGAGAGTAACCGCGCTCTCATTGGCTACTTTACTTGTCCGTCTTAATATGCTGGTTTCTCATTGGTCAAACGCCAGACAGCGGGAACTTAGACGAAAAGTGTCCCTCCCTTATTCGCAACACCTATGTGAGGGTTATCAGTCCTATAGTCATTATAATTAGCTAGATTAAACTTAAAAACTAGTCAGTGGGTGGTCCTAGCAAGCATAGGTGTCAAGAGATAGTGGCAGCGGGGTGCAACGAACTAACAATAACGGCATTGTTAAAGATGATTTAATTTAAATTTGAGCGGCAGGCGCACTACAGAGATAAGCAATAATAGTTTTTAGTTTTTTTTTAAAGAAAAAAAGCTACAACTAAAAAAAGACTCAACATTTTTTTAATTTAACCCTCTATGATAGTGTTTCATCCAGCCAACATAGTCTATTTTCGTTTATTTTTAACAAAATGAGACCCACATTTTGGTCAAACCTATCTCAGGGGAGAAGAACTCAATACTAATCAATGAAAGTGCAAAAACAGTGGTCACGTGGCTTACAGGGGTCCATTTTGTGGCTGCTTCAGCACATGGCTCCATATTTTCTCAGATGAAAAGTGCATTTTTCACCAATTTGCATCCAGTTCATCACCCACATAAAAAATACGAGTCACCTTCACTACTAAGTAAAGAAGTATTTTCAAGAACTTTACATTATATAGGCTATCATCAAATGTTTGAGAAGGCATACAAAAAAAAGTGTTGCCTCAGGGCAACATTGTGCAATATTAAGGGCATTCCAGGCATACTAGGTTGGATTACAAATGTATTATTTTTGCAAGGAAAAGAGTTAGAATTATCTAAATATATTTGTGTTTTTGCATGATTTTGTAATGCACTTATAAGAATAGTAATTCACATACTATATCTGCACATATTATGATCTGCACATTTTCTATAGCACTTAAAAAAAGGTATAAAATACAACTGCCAGTTGATGAGAGTGAGCGAAGATGAAGATGATTGATATGATAACTTGATGATATGATAGTATAGTTATATTTTTTTGTCTACGATGGTACAATGTTGCCTAAGAGCAACAGCTGGATATGAAATGTTATTTTTTATAAAATATGAAATTTGTAATACGCTAAAAACTGGATAAATGTGTTTGTTCAAGTATCTTGTTAAAGAAATATATACGTTTTCAATAAATATATTTATTTTTTCTACATGAAAATGTCAAATGTTTTAAAATTGTCCGTTGTGGTACAATGTTGCATTGAGGCAACAAACTTAAAAAAAAAAAAAAAATGATGAAAATGTTTATTGATATTGTTATAGTGTTCAATTTTAAGCAGGAAAAACACCACAAATACCTTTTTTCCTCATTGATATCATACTACGCACCATAGAGGGATAACCGGTTAAATGTTAATATGATGATGTATAACATTTAAAACCATATATAACAACATTCAGCATTGCATTGTTTTAACAATTGCACTCAAATATCTGTGGCAAAACAATGTGGAGAGCAAAGACTTCAAATAAAGCAAACAAAAAGCTTACCAGTAGGTGGCGCGCTCAACATGTCTCAGTGTGAGGAGAGAATAGCATGGTTTTGTTAGCATAATATACATAAATACAAAATGGAAACAGATATTAAATGCAAAATTACCAAATGCCTTTCTATAAAAAGTAAATATGTATTTTAGGTGGAATTTCTTAGCAAAATGAAACAAAATACAATAGCATCTGATAACAGAAGCACACTTGACAGCTAAATGTTAATATGATCATTTACAGCATTTAAAGCCATATATAACAACATTGTTTTGACAATGAGATTCAAATATCTGTGTCAAAACAAAAAGGAGAGCACAACATCTATCACAGTTTTCAAACTATTTATATGGACAACAAAGCAGGTAAAATGTCTTTCCAGTACCGTGGAGCGCTCAACCTATCTTAGTTTAACTAGACGACTGCTGGAGGGAAGAATAGCATGGTTTTGCTCGCATAGAAATACATTGCTTTTGCTATTTAAAACGCACCAAAAAGCTTGATTTTAGCTTTATATTAACATATTTTGTTTAAGCAAATCATAAAATCATGCTGTTATCTTGATAGTTGTCATCTTTCTGAAACTTATGCACACAAGTTCAAGATTTCTGGTTAATGTGGCCCTAAAATATGAAACAGTTTTAATAAAATGCATACATGAAATACATGATATCAGGACTGTTAGTTCGGGAATGTTGTTGACATGGGCCACATTAAACATTTAGATGCTATATGAGAACAGTGAAACAGTAAGAAAGAGAAACTGAGAGAGTGTGTGTTCACTGCCGATCCGGGAGCTCAGATAAAGCCGACAGTGTGTCCAATCTGAAACAGGTTTTCCCACAATAGGAACTCTCCACCCCATCCTGGTTGGAGTTTAAAAGCCCAGCCTCTCCACACAGAGAGAGACACCCGTCGTGCTCAGGTCTGCCCACCTGTTCTCATCTGAAACATCAGTTCAGTTTCTCTCGCCACTACCCAACGATGAGTCTGAGAAACAAACGCATCAGTTCCAGCAGCTCCGTGAGGATGGGAGGTTTCGGCTACAGCAGTTTAAGTGGGATCTCACTGGGAGCATCCGCTCCAAGTTTCAGCACCAGCTCGGCATATTTGGGGCCTCCAATGGCCAGTGTCTCCGTCAACAAGAGCCTTCTGGCACCCCTCAACCTGAAGATCGACCCTAACATCCAGATGGTGCGCACTAAAGAGAAGGACCAGATCAAGTCCCTGAACAACCCTAAGTGTGACCCATTTCTACTATAAGTTTAATGTTCTATGATATTTCCAGTTTATCAGAATTTACAAGCCTCAAATGCCATTAGTCATTGTCAACGGCTTGTTAGTTTCATGTTGCATTTCTTTCTATTTCCAAAGTTTGATAATGCTGACATTCCTTGATGTGTTTAGGTTGGCAGTTTAGACTTGTCTACACATGAACTGCTCTTTAAGTTTTACTCTGTGTCAGACTCATCAGATATACCTGATTCATGCCATTTATTGTAACAGTCGCGCTTCGGAACAAAGCACAAATGCACCTCGCAAGTCGCACACATGACTGGAGTTTTGCTATGACATATTTTGCATCTCTGTCTTCCGACTGTGCTGTCTCCGCTGAGGTACGTGGGCAGGTGGGAGCCAGTAGAACGAGCCGATCCTGTTCGGTCAGAGGTATATTCAGGGCCCGTTCCTGCGAGCTCTCTAACAAGAGCCTCCCTGAAGAGCTTCTGGGTCAAAGGCTTCTGCTTCTTTATCTTGGCCATCTGCTGGTGCAAAAGGAAGGCATTTACTACAGCGATGTCCACAAAGTGGTAGAAAAAGGACCGATACCACTTTCTTGTTTTATGTAGAACTGTGTAATATCCAATAAGCGCATCAGACAGATCCACTCCTCCCATGTGCCTGGAAGGAAAGTAAAATGTATTAAAAGACATGTCATTTAAAAGGCATAATTAACACTGATTAAAGTCTACTTACTTGTTGTAGTCCAACACGGCAGCTGGAACTGGGAAATCTTGAATGGCCCAAACTCCATCGGCTCCTTTCACATTCCTCTTTATGGTGTTTCCATTAAAGGCTTTATGAAAGGTGGAGCACATCAGCACATCTCTCTTGTCCTTCCACTCAACAAACAGCAGGTTGTCTTCCCGAAACCAGCGAATATTGCCACGAGGAGCCAGTTTCTTTGAGTGGCCAATGCGGTTTGCTCGAACAGTGCCACAAGCCCAGATCTTCTTAGCGAGCAAGTCTCTGAAGAGCTTGGGACTGGTGTAAAAGTTGTCAACAAACAGCTTGTAGCCAGAACCCAACAACCTTGCATTTGCCAAGATCATGACAGCATCATAACTAATGCCTTTGCTCTGCTCTAAATTCATTTTTCCCTCATAAATGAAGAAGTCCCATGTGTAGCCACAGAGGGAATCTGCCAGTACGAAGAGTTTGTACCCCCATCTTGTAGGTTTGTTTTTCATATACTGTTTGAGACCATGTCTAGCTTTTGATGCCACCATTCTTTCATCAATGGAGATGTTCTGAAAGGGATGAAAAGAGGCTCTGCATGCGTCCCTAATGTCCTGGTACAGCGGTTTGATCCTACACAGACGGTCATATTCAGGTGTTCCCTTCTTTGCGTCATTCTCTACATCCTTTTTGGGGTCACTAAGATGGAGAGCCGCACATATGCGAACAAAGTATTTACGAGTCATGATTTTTGGAGGATATGGAAGACTGTAGATGTCTGACCTCCTCCAATAGTCCGACATTTGGAAGCATTTCAGCAAACCCATGTAAATCACCACTGCTAGAAATCTCTTGAAGTCTTTTACAGAAATGTCCTGCCATGGCTTCTTCCTTTCTTCATGACGCATGGCCCCGTATGCATTTGAGTTTTCTAGAATTGTCCGCATGACAGATTTTGAAAAGAACAACTCAAAATACTGTAGAGGACTGCATGATGCATTGGAGACCAACTGTACGCCGGGCGTTAGTCTAGGTCTGAAGATTGGCTGAGTCGGCTCAATGTCAGGCTCATCTGCACTTTTCCACTTGTCTTCTGAGATGGAGAAAGGTAGGGATCGACTCACTTTGCTTTTCCTACCTTTCCCTTTGTTACTTTGTACAGAAGCAGGTGAAGCAGTTCTGCTAGACTTTGCTGGAGATGGTGAGACTGAAGACAGACCGGTTCTCTTCTTCTTTCGTGGAGTGACTTCTGGATTCCAGTCAGCATCATCAACATTATCATCAACATCATCATCAGAGGGATCTGAAAACCTGTTGCATGAGGCAAGAATACAACATGCCACATTCACAAATGAAAAATTACCAAATAAAATGAAACTTTCATACAAAATGTTTGTATTTATTTTTATACCTATATTGCTAAAGAAAGTCTTTAACATTAACTACATCTGCGTTTAAATGATCATATTCAATTTCTATTATGCCACAGTGAGCACAGCTCTAATAAAAAATCCCTAAAGAAATACAAAATAAAAAGCTGTAATATAGTTACAGGCACGTTTTAATATGCACATACATAAAATAATTATCTTTGAGTACAAACGTAAACCTGTATTTCTTAAAGTTACTACATTAACAGCTTAGGTAAATATCATGCTCTATGTATATGCAAAAAAAAAAAAAAAAGCACTGCAATGAGGACATTAGAAAGTCTAGTCACTACATAAAGTGAATTAATACAAATTAACATGTACCTTAAAGTTAGGCCTACTACATTAACAGCATAGGTAAATATCATGCTTTATGTACATGCAATAGAAAGAATTAACTGCAGTCTATGAGGGCATTAAAATGTCTAGTCACTACATAAAGTGAATTATTTTTTAATTATTTAAATTGATCCTTATTTTGTTTCTTTCACTAATTCAGACATATCTCGTCCATCACTGGTATGGAATAATTTAAACATATGTGGTCATTAAAGAGTTAAATGTTCTTATAATCTGTCCCTCAAGCCATATTATTTAGCTCCAATCAAATGATTAGAAAATTGACAAAAATTCGATTATATATAAAGTATTTATATATAAAAAAATCTCAAATTTAAATATTGTGTAAACTTACTGTTCCATAAAATGAATTAATACAAATTAGCAACACATTTATTTCAATTGATCATATTTTTTTTTCTCCTTTACTAATTCAAACATATATCTCGACAACCACTGGTTTGGAATAATTTAAACATTTATATAGGTGGTGGTCATTAAAGAGTTAAATGTTCTTATATTCTGCCTCTCAAGCCATATTATCTCCAATCAAATTATTTGAAAACTTCATAAAATTAGATTATATAAAAAGTACTTATATAAACTCTCAAATTTAAAAAGTGTGTAAACTTACTGGTCCAACACGAGATCCAGGTTATCGAGCAAGTCTTCTTTGGAATCCACGGTGGAAGCGTCACTTTCGTCAGAAGAATCTCCCAATTCAATCGTCTCGTCGTGTTCCCCGTTATTACCGGACGATTCCCCATTTTCAACTGTATCGTCATTTTCCTCCTCGATACCGTCTACATCCTCGACCTTAACGATTATTAGGTCCATTCTCATAAGCACTCACCGCAAAAGGTAATTCAGCAGCAGAAAAATAAATCTCCCTCAGAAAGACACGGTCCCGCTGAGAGAGTAACCGCGCTCTCATTGGCTACTTTACTTGTCCGTCTTAATATGCTGGTTTCTCATTGGTCAAACGCCAGACAGCGGGAACTTAGACGAAAAGTGTCCCTCCCTTATACGCAACTCCTATGTGAGGGTTATCAGTCCTATAGTCATTATAATTAGCTAGATTCCTCGCAAGAATAGGCGTCAAGAGATATAGGCGGCGGGGTGCATCGAACTAACAATAATGACATTGTTAAAGATTGATTTAATTTAAATTAAAATGAGCAGCAGGCGCACTACAGAGATAAGCAATAATAGTTTTTTTTATTTAAAGGAGAAAAAACTACGACAACTAAAAAAAAGACTCAACATGCCTTTAATTTAACCCACTGTGGTACAGTGTTTCCTCCAGGCAACATAGTCTATTTTAGTTTATTTTTAATAAAATGAGACACCAACATTTTGGTCAAACCTATCTCAGAGGAGAAGAACTCAAATACTAATCAATTAAAGTGCAAAAACAGTGGTCAAGTGACTTACATGGGTCCATTTTGTGGCTGCTTCAGCACATGGCTCCATATTTTCTCAGATGAAAAGAGCATTTTTCACCAATTTGCATCCAGTTCATCACCCACATAAAAAATACGAGTCACCTTCACTACTAAGTAAAGAAGTATTTTCAAGAACTTCACATTATATAACATAACATGTTTGAGAGGGCATAAAATTAAATTAAAAACCTGTGTTGCCTCAAGGCAACATTGTGCAATATTAAGGGCATTCCAGGCATGTTGGATTACAAATGTATTATTTTTGCAAGGAAAAGAGTTAGAATTATCTAAATATATTTGTATTTTTGCATTATTTTGTAATGCACTTAGAATGCAATAGTAATTCACATACTATATCTGCACATATTATGATTGGCACATTTTCTATAGCACTTAAAAAAAGGTATAAAACACATCTGCCAGTTGATGAGGGTGAGCGAAGATGAAGATGGATAAGATTATGGACAACAAAGCAGGTAAAATGTCTTTCCAGTAGGTGGAGCGCTCAACCTATCTTAGTTTAACTAGACGACTGCTGGAGGGAAGGATAGCATGGTTTTGCTCGCATAGAAATACATTGCTTTTGCCATTAAAAACACACCAAAAAGCTTGATTTTAGCTTTATATTAACATATTTTGTTGAAGCAAATCATAAAATCATGCTGTTATCTTGATAGTTGTCATCTTTCTGAAACTTATGCACACAAGTTCAAGATTTCTGGTTAATGTGGCCCTAAAATACAAAACAGTTTTAATAAAATGCATTCATGAAATACATGATATTAGGACTGTTTTTTTTTTTTAAATGCGTTTATTAGGGCATGCAGTTAGTTCGGGAATGTTGTTGACATGGGCCACATTAAACATTTAGATGCTATATGAGAACAGTGAAACAGTAAGAAAGAGAAACTGAGAGAGTGTGTGTGTTCACTGCCGATCCGGGAGCTCAGATAAAGCCGACAGTGTGTCCAATCTGAAACAGGTTTTCCCACAATAGGAACTCTCCACCCCATCCTGGTTGGAGTTTAAAAGCCCAGCCTCTCCACACAGAGAGAGACACCCGTCGTGCTCAGGTCTGCCCACCTGTTCTCATCTGAAACATCAGTTCAGTTTCTCTCGCCACTACCCAACGATGAGTCTGAGAAACAAACGCATCAGTTCCAGCAGCTCCGTGAGGATGGGAGGTTTCGGCTACAGCAGTTTAAGTGGGATCTCATTGGGAGCATCCGCTCCAAGTTTCAGCACCAGCTCGGCATATTTGGGGCCTCCAATGGCCAGTGTCTCCGTCAACAAGAGCCTGTTGGCGCCTCTCAACCTGGAGATCGACCCCAACATCCAGATGGTGCGCACTAAAGAGAAGGACCAGATCAAGTCCCTGAACAACCGCTTCGCCACCTTCATTGATAAGGTACAGTTGGGTTTCTTGTTCCCTGAGATTGATATAGTTTCAGTTAAAAAGTAGGGGTTAAAATTAGTGTTTTTGATATAGTTTTTATACGATCAACATCTCTTGCAGCATAAACCTCCAAACGAAAGGTGATTTGGTATGATAAACGATAGTTTATAGCGTGACCCATTTCTCTGAAGCCTGAAACCTGATAAAAAGCAGGTCATATTTGACCAAGCCACTGAAGACAGCACTATCCCAGTGAGTATGAAGGAAGCTTTTGTGTGCCGGAGGACAATGCAACCGAATCCCAGGAGCCTGCCGGACTGAAATCGACACTTCAATCGCACTGAAGTACAACCAAGTCACTGTTGTGGGTCGGGGCAGGGCTGGGTCTTCCAACACGGGTCTCAGGTCGGCTTTTAAAGTGCTTGAATTTAAGGATTTACGCAGAAACCCATCTAGGTCAGCCACTACTCTCCGGAGTGTTACAGTACGGCTAATGTGGAGTCATGTTACTCTGTTAATGAGTCCATCCTGGCAAGGTGGGCATCTATTAAAGCGGACAAGCTTTCAGGATGTGCAGTGAAGTGAAGAACTTTCAAGGAAGAACTCTTAAAATCAAGGTCAAGGTACTGTTTATTGTCTCCCGTAGGAGGAATTTGTCTTGGATGAGAGAACTGCTGCAACATCAACCCACCCAAAAACATCCATCATTCAACATTAATATCCATTCAACATAAAACACTCTTCCCTAAAAAAACGTGAACCCCCCCCACAAAATACTTAAAGAAAAAAGAAAAACTATTTTACTTCACAAATGACCTAAAAAGCATGCAACTCCTATATTTATATTACCTCTAATCTGCCAACAATATGTGCAGTTGTATCACCACCTTACTGGAGTTGCAAAAAAATGCTTTTCTTACTTAGTATTTTTGTCTCGTTTCCAGTCCAAATATCTAAAGATTCTTAAATCAAGATGCATTTACTAAAGAAGTAAAATGCCATCAAATATTGTCTTGTTTTCTGGGGGGGAAAAATTTCTGCCAATGGGGTAAGAAAAATAATCTTGTTTCTGTTTGAATTAAGATTATTTTTCTTACCCCATTGGCAGAAAATGTAGCTTTTTTTAAGCAACAACTCGCTTAATTTTTATTTTTTAACCCAGAAAACAAGACATAATATCTTATGTAATTTTACTCATCTATTAAATTTATTTTGATTTAAGAATTTTTTGATATTTGGACTGGAAACAAGACAAAAATACTAAAGAAGAAAAGCATTTTTTTGCAGTGAAGTGGACTTTTCCCTCTCTGTTCTCGCAGAAGCATGACAGGAAAACTTGTAGAGAAGGACTTTAGTAACAGAGCTCCACTTTATTTGACCAACCTCATCATGTTCCTCAAGGAAGATTTACATTTAGAGTGAACAATGTCTACAAAGATCACATTTACTTTGATCACAATGATATTATAAGTGCCGGTTTCTGCAGCATAAAATTCCAGAATGTTTCTTATAACATTGAATACTGAGATTCAGCATCCATACTGGAGCCATTAATTCAATATTAAATGCAAATAAAAAAAAAATATTTTTGTTGTACCTCTACAGGTGCGCTTCCTGGAGCAGCAGAACAAGATGCTGGAGACCAAGTGGGAGCTGCTGCACAACCAGAGCCCGGGTCGGTCCAACGTCGAGCCCATGTTTGAGGCGTACATGGCCAACCTGCGCAGACAGATGGACGTGGTCAACAATGACAGGACCAAGCTGGACGGAGAGCTGAGGAACATGCAGGGTCTGGTGGAGGACTTCAAACACAAGTAAAGTCTTTAGATCTACGCTAGCGCCAATGTTATAGCTGACCTCTGACGAGAGCCTCTCTTGTATTTCTTTTGAGAAACCGAATATGGATCTCAACCTGATCCAACACAGCTCATTATTTATCATCAAAAACAACATATCATTTATTTACAATAAATCTTTCCAAAATCTCTTCAACACTTTTCTAAACTTGTCTTCTTTCTCAGACATCAGAAACTTTCACTTCCACTTTGTATTTTATTCAGATATGAAGATGAGATCAACAAGAGGAACAACCTGGAGAACGACTTTGTGATTCTGAAAAAGGTTGGTTACCCATAGGGATGCACCGATATGAAAATCCGATAACCGATACTTCTTTATATTTTAAAGCCGATAACCGATATATTGGCCGATAAATATAAATCCAATTTTTTTTATACTTTTTCAAGGCATCACCAAAAATCTCACCATTAAAAGCCATGTCCCAAGAACACAATTATAATGTTCTCATTATAATTTGATGTAGCCTATATGACAGACTTGCGTCGCACACTGAACTTTATTTTCCTTTTTTGATTCAAAACCATCATGGTAAACAGTGCGTATCTGAAGTGTCTCAGATAAAGGAAACAATCCATTATTTATTGGCTTTAATATATCGGCCAACATTATAAATGATCATATATCGGCCGATACCGATATGGTGGCCGATATATCGTGCATCCTTATATGACTTTTGACGTCTGAAGTCCAAAAAAAAGTCTTCTTTTTTTTTTACTTTATGAAACACAATCCAAGAAGTATGACCTCATTGTGATGCGGGGTTAGAGCAGGTTTCCAGGTAAAAAGCTGAACTTTTAGGACCAGGGAAAGTTAAACTTTCACAACACGTTCAATAAAAGCAGCCCAGGCGAGGGAACAATGAGATGTTTGGGAGGGGTAAAGAGCTAAAGTTAAGACTGGAGGGATCAAATCACCACTGACAAAAGCCTGGGTGGGGATGCGGCATTATTTATACACTAGAGGAGATCTGTTTTCAATGGCCTACAGAGAGTAGCAAGAAGTCAAAGTTGCATACTAAATATCTACAAGATGTAGCTCTATTGAATGTCGATATGCCTAATTCAATGCCCAAGGAAGACATACAATTTATTCAAGGTTGCAATCGAGAAGAGGAAAAACTGTACTGTGT
Organism: Leuciscus leuciscus; assembly: GCF_965113295.1. NCBI lineage: Eukaryota > Metazoa > Chordata > Actinopteri > Cypriniformes > Leuciscidae > Leuciscus > Leuciscus leuciscus. The sequence goes on from NC_138739.1 coordinate 9,091,226, forward strand.
CCCGCAGGACGTTGACTCTGCGTATCTGGTGAAAGCTGATTTGGAGGATAAAGTTGGTGCCCTGACTGATGAGATCAACTTCCTGAGGACCCTCTACGATGAGGTGATTCACACACACACACACACACACACACACACACACACACACACACACACTCGCAACCTGACTCCAAGTTGCACCAGGTCAAAATTGCTTTGAGAAAAAAGATAAACACAAATGAAGGAAAAATATAAGTATAAAACAGAAAAATAATTAATAGTGGCATTCATTATAATCAACATTTATTATAAAAGCCAAGCCTAAATAAATTTGTAAAACCAGTGTTGGAAATGCGTTATACAAATAAACTTGAGCTCACAAACCTTTCATCCAGCACTGATCCAAAAGTGTGCATGTTTGCAATGCTAGAGGTAAAGAAGTCACTTCAGAATATAAGTTGCAGCATGTTTCAGATGATAAAAACAATACGCAAAAGAATATTATTTTAATGTTTTGTCTTTAAATCTTGAACTACACATAAGGATAACCAAATACCAAGACCAATTTGTCTATACAGTGCTTAAATACACATCTAACAATGTAGTTTCCACAGAGCTAAAGCTCCCTCAAACACACATAACGTTGCCTTGTCTCTCCGGATCAGGAATTGCGTGAGCTGCAGGCCAGCATTAAAGACACGTCCGTCGTCGTGCAGATGGACAACTCGCGAAACCTCAACATGGATCATATCGTGGCCGAAGTCAAGGCTCAATACGAGGATATCGCAGCCAGGAGCCGCGAAGAGGCCGAATCCTGGTACAAGTCCAAGGTAGACACGAAATACAAACTTCTTCCGAGAGATTTGTCTCTTAACATCTTGAAACTTGAACTTGAAAAATCAAACCCAATGTCCTAAAATTTATTTTATACATTGGGAATCGATTGGCTAGGGAAAGTCGTTTTAGAGGCAATTCAATAAATTTTATGAGTAATCCTTCACAATGTGACCAGGAAGATGGATTAAGAAAGTAAACTTTTCATGTTGACCCTAGGTGTTTTTCTCCATAGAGCTCCATAAACGCCTAGTAGGAATGAAATTAGTCTAGTTAAAACATCTTTCATTACAGTAATGTGTGTACTGATCAGTTTTTCCATCTCGTTCTGGTCAGTTTGATCAGATGTCTTCTCAGGCCAGTCAGTACAACGACGAACTGCGAAACACTAAAGGAGAGATCGCAGACATCAACCGCATGATCAGCCGTCTGCAGAGCGAGATCGAGGTTATTAAATCACAGGTGAGGATATATACCTTGTGAACTGAATTTTTCTGGGACTATTACGGTGATTTATTGTGTAACAGGTGGTTACTTTTCCTTGCTATCCTGGGTTCATTGAAATTTTGACAGGTTTAATCCTGTCTGGCGCCCGAAGATTTCTTTAAAATAATTTATTTATGTTAGGGTGGCCACCACCGTTACAATGTGCTACATTCACTTTTTCATTTAAGCTAAACCCATGGTGGTCGTTTAAGGTCCTTGCACACTAGGGCTTTGACTCCGAACTTCGTTATTCGAATATTCGAGGAGGAGGAGGAGGAGGAGGAGGAGGAGGAGGAGGAGGAGGAGGAGGGGGAGGAATCGGGGGCGAGGCAGTCCAGAATCGACTCCATGCTATCTCCGTCAAAATATTATTAATAAATATTTGAATATTAATATTAATAAACAAACAAACTTCGAATATGATTTTTTCGCCCTATTGCACACTGAGTCCGAAATTGTCGTATGCGTCATTCGGTGGCTGTGAATTGTCAAAACACCTCTCAAAATGCTTGCGAAAAACACAAGAAAATTTAGTGTGTAAACGTGATTGACACAACATGAGGTCGTAATTATTTCTTGACGTGTGAAAATTTCAGAATGAGAATTTCGGACTCAGTGTGCAAGGACCTTTACTCACGAGGCTACTATCATTTTAGCGTGCGAACCTGGAGAACCAGATAGCGGAGGCCGAGGATCGTGGCGAGATGAGTGTGAAGGAGGCCAAAGGTCGTCTCAAGGATTTGGAGGAGGCGCTACAGAGAGCCAAGCAGGACATGGCCCGCCAGCTCCGCGAGTACCAGGAGCTCATGAATGTCAAGTTGGCGCTGGACATCGAGATCGCCACCTATAGGAAGCTTCTGGAAGGAGAGGAGGACAGGTAACATGTCAAGTCCTATTTTAGTGTGTCGTTCTCTACCTAAGAGGAGTGAAACTGGAGTGTTTGCATTAATAAATATTGACCGTCTCATTGTTTTTACCTTTCACAGAATTGGGCAGCAGTCCATTGTGAACATCCAGGCTGTTCCCAACTACAGTAAGTCTGAGTGGACAAGTGTGACATTATTCATTACAACAATGACGACAGTGCACACATACAACATTTGACTTCTACAAAAGGCTCCTCAATAGTGTTTGCCGACACATTCCTGTATGAAACACCCATTTTACACTATACGATCAATTGTCCAGGAAGAAAATCAAGCCTGTCTAAGATTTTTAGGGAGGATATTCAACACCGTATTACAGTAAAATATTAAAATGAAAGAAATATGGGTCAAAAATGTCATTAACATGTTCTTTACCAGCACTTTAAACCTTCATACTTCATATACACAATCTGGAAGCTGAATATTATTATTATTTTTGTTTGACAGGTTCCAAAGGGGCGAATGGTTTTCAGCAGAACAGCTCTCCATCACCTAAAATCCTGATCAAGACTACTGAGACCAGAAACAGCACCAGATTCAGCACTCACTGAAGTGTTCACCATGATCAAATACACTATACTATACCGAAGACAGTTAACCTTAAACATAGAAGTAGTTTTCTTTCGTCTTTCTGTGAATCAATGAGAGTAATCTGCAATTAATTTTTCTGAAATAACAAAGACCTTGTGTGTGATTCAAATATATTATAAACATATATATTCAATATATAAAAAAAAAATTAAATGATTATATAATGTGAAATTATGGAATGATTTATTCTATGTAATTAAATGCTTGTATTATTCAATGAGATATAGTCTGTAAATGTGGTCAATTTCTCTTGCAATACAATCCGATAAACTTTACGGCTTTCTTCAGATAAACAGAAGTTATATTTTATTGTTATTTTATTGGTTATTAAACAGCAAAAAACAAGAATCAAGCTGGTACAAACATTGGAAATCAGATTTTTTTTAATCTGTTTGAACTGGTAGATCTGATTGTTTACTTTTTTTTAATGCAAAATCAGTATTTCATGTAGATATACCTGCATAGTGATATATGAGTTTAGTGATATCATAAAGATAACCATATGAACAAACATTTTTCAAATGGTGAAATCCAGAGGTGGACAGTAACAAAGTACATTTACTTGAGTACTGTACTTAAGTACACTTTTTGAGTATCTGTACTTTACTTGAGTATTATTTTTTCTGGAAACTTTTTACTTTAACTTCACTACATTTGAAAGACAAATATCGTACTTTTTACTCCACTACAATTCTGTCAAGGTCCTTGAGTAGAAAGTAACATCAGTCAGTGGATGATTTTGGTTGCAGGGGTTGCATTTTGGTTGGAAATGAAAGTCAGGTTTACGTCAGAACCCTGCATCTGATTGACATCAGAACCCGACGACAGATTGACGTTGGATATTGATTGAAAATAAAAGTAGGGTTGACGTCAGAACCCGACTGATGTTGGTTTCTGACGTCAACCCGATTTTCATTTTCAACCACAATACAACGTCTGTCCAATGTTGGAGATCAACGTCAATCTGACATTGGATTCTGACATAAACCTGATTTTCATTTTCAACGTTGGGTTTGGTTTTCTAAATGTGAATTTTGTCACTATTTTGCACACTAGCTTATAGATAACAGTAAGGCTAACATATTCATACTAAAAGCCCAAAAACTTTAAATAGGGCAATATTTGAAGGAACAGCCATTTGGGTGTCCGAAACCATTGTGGACGTTATTGAGTGCACTTATTCAATCTCACATTCAATCCCACTACTGGAACTGTGTTCTAGAAATAAATGTGATATTGATATGAGGGTAGGTGCAGGCATAGATTCAGAGGCATACGGTACTTTAAGTATTACATACAACAATGCAACAATAATAAAACGCCTCGGTTACGACTGTAACCTCGGTTCCCTGAAGAGGGAACGAGCGTTGCGTCGAAAACTGACGCTATGGGAACGCTTTGCGTGATGACGTCTTGAAGCACATGTAAAATCAGTCCAATGGTGTGGCGGAACGTCAGAGGCGGGTGACGTCACGTACCAGGAAGCTATAAAAGCCGGCCCGAAACAGAAAACGAAAGCTTCGTAAAGTCTGAAGTCGCGCTGACAGGCATGAAGGAGATATGGCAAGGCGACGCAACGCTCGTTCCCTCTTCAGGGAACCGAGGTTACAGTCGTAACCGAGGCGTTCCCTTTCAAGGGAACTCCCGTTGCGTCGAAAGCTGACGCTATGGGAACGTCTATACCAACGCCTCCATAGCTACAAATGTCTGTCCTGTGTGTAATCATGTGAGCAGCACTAAGAAGACAAAACATGAGACCCTGGAGTAGAGTCTAAATCCAGAGAGTAGAACCTGACGAAGGTGTGCGGTGAGGACCAGCCTGCCGCATCACAGACGTCCTGTAACGATACTCCTGATATAAGGGCCTTAGAGGCCGCCATACTCCTAGTAGAGAGCGACCGGACAGCCAAAGGAGAAGGCTGTCCAGCCGCCTCATAAGCCAGTGAGATAGTCTCAACCACCCACTTGCTCATCCTTTGCTTAGACACTGGACCTCCCTTGTTAGGGGAGCAAAAGTCACTTTTACGCCACAGGGTAGCTCTGTGGACATACGCGTCTAACGCCCGAACAGGGCAAAGCAAATTATTCGCCTCCTGGTCCGATTTCGAAAGGGAGGAGGACCTCCAAGTGCCACGAGGGAAACGAGATACCAAAGGGTCTTTCCCCACAGACATTCCACCCAAAGGACTGTGGTAAGCACCTATGGCCGCCACATAGACCTTTAAAGTGGACAGGGTCAGACCTGCAGTGAACCGGTCCTGCAGGAACTCCAGAACTGTACCAATTGGGCAGTGGACTGGGTCCAACCGACGGTCACTACACCAAGAAGTGAATACTCTCCACTTCAGGGCATAAAGTTTCCTCGTGGAGGGAGCTCTGGACTGTAGAAGAACCAAAGTGGACAGTGAGACGTCTCTCGAGACGCAAACAGATCCACTTATAATTTCCATATCAGCTCCACCACCTCGGGGGTGGAGCCACCATTCCCCGGTCCTCGGCCCCTGTCTCGACAGAGTGTCTGCTCCTATATTCTGGACCCCGGGGATGTAGGCTGCCTTGAGTGACAGCAACTTCCCCTGGGACCACAAGAGGATATGGCATGCCAGCGCAAACCCCCTTGATATAGGCGACTACCGACGTGTTGTCCGTATGTACTACACATGGTGTCCCCTGAGACCTGTGATAAAGCTCCTCAGAGCCCGGAAGACAGCTAACATCTCTAGGCTATAGAATGCCAGGAACGATGATGGTCTTCCCACAGACCTTGAGATGAGCGACCCTCAGGATCGCTCCCCAACCCGTGAGGGAAGCATCCGTCGTTAGCAGTTTGCGACGACAAGGAGCTCCCAGCACTGGGCCCTGGGACAGGAACCAAGGTTTCTTCCACATAACCAAGGCACGTAGGCATCACCGCGTGACCTTGATTGTGCGAAATGAGTTGCCCCTCGGGGAAAAACCCTCTGGTCCTGAGCCACCACTGCAGGGGCCTCATGTGCAGCAGTCCAAAAGGTATCCCGTTGGAAGCTGCTGCCATGAGACCCAACAGTCTCTGGAACTGTTTGACAGTGAGTAGCTGGCCTAGCTTTACACTTCTCACAGCTGCCAGGATGGAATCGAAGCGTGGCGATGACAGGCGCGCCTGCATCGACACTGAATCCCAAACCACGCCTAAAAAAGTGGTCCTCTAAAATGGAGAAAGCACACTCTTCTTGGCGTTCAGCCGTAACCCCAACTCTTTCATATGGGCGAGAACAACATCTCGATGTTGAACCGCCATCTAATGCGACTGAGCTAAAATCAACCAATCGTCGATGTAGTTCGTGATGCGAATACCCCGGAGGCGCAGAGGCGCCAGAGCTGCATCCACGCATTTGGTGAAAGTGCGGGGTGATAAAGCCAGGCCGAATGGAAGAACTCGATATTGGTATGCTTTGCCCCCGAAAGCAAACCTCAGGAACTTCCAATGACACGGACGGATGGAAATATGCGTCCTTGAGGTCTATCGTGACAAACCAGTCCTCGGACCTGATCTGTGGCACGATTTGTCTCAAGGTTACCATTTTGAACTTGAGCTGCATGTACTCGTACAGAACTCGAAGATCTAAAATGGGACGCAATCCCCCGTCCTTTTTTGGAACTATGAAGTACCGGTTGTAAAACCCGGTTTCCCTGTTGGAGGGGGGTACATATTCTATGGCCCCTTTCTCTAACAGAGTGTTTACTTCCTGTTCCATAACCAGAACCTGCTCGGGGCCCACCACTGTGGGCAGGACCCCCATAAACTGCGGTGGGCGTTAATAGAATTGTATCTAATACCCTTTTTTCACGGTCTGCAGGACCCAACGAGAAACATTTGACAGTAGCTTCCACGCTGTCAAAGATTCTACTAGAGGTACCAGTCTCTCGAGACTGGTTTCTGGATTTTGTTGCTGTTGAGTAGTCGGTTCGTCGCCCTGTAACGGCGCACCGGCAGGGAACGACCAAACAGACTGCTCCAGCACCCTCCTCAGAGGGGGCGGGCATCCCGAGGCCACTACGTTTCCGGGTGGACCTTGAGATATGTGCTCGCCGGAGACCGCTGCGCCCTGTAACACCGGAGGCGGCAGGGTTGGCAGAACGGTCCCCTGAGGGCACTGAAGAGAGACGGCACCGTATTTTTCTCCTGCTGTTGAGTAGTCGGTTCGTCGCCCTGTAACGGCGCACCGGCAGGGAACGACCAAACAGACTGCTCTAGCACCCTCCTCAGAGGGGGCGGGCATCCCGAGGCCACTACGTTTCCAGGTGGACCTTGAGATATGTGCTCGCTGGAGACCGCTGCGCCCTGTAACACCAGAGGTGGCAGGGTTGGCAGAACGGTCCCCTGAGGGCACCGAAGAGAGACGGGCACCGTGAAAAGAGGTGTTAACCGCTCTGCTTCGGGGGGACTACCCTCATTTGTCCTGAGCCCTCAGACATCAGGACTTTTTCCCAGCAGCCTTCTTGGCGGTAATAACGGTCCGCAGATCCGTTTTACCCCTCGAAGACTGCTGGGTTTGAGAGCGCCCTCCGTGTCCCCGAGATTTTTGTGGGGGAGCACGAGAGGACACACTCTGTTTTTGAGTGGCACGATGTTCAGCGCTCTTTTTAGAGGAGTGAGGCTGCTCCCGCTCAGCAGCCTCAATGAAAGAACGGCGGGGGAGAAGTTTTTGTAATGCAGCTGCCTGTTTAGCAGCTTCCTGAGATTTAGCTACCGCACTGTTTACTGCATCACCAAATAAACCAACAGTGGAAACCGGAGCATCTAAGAGAACGTGCTTTTCTTTCTCTTTTATATCGCTCAAATTGAGCCACAGATGCCTCTCAGTGGCCACCAGGGCTGCCATAGACCGCCCGATTGATTTAGCGGTCTCCTTGGTGGCCCTGAGAGACAGATCTGTGGCTCTGCGTAGTTCAGCCACTGTGTCAGGACCAATTCCCCCGCCCTCCTCTAAATCCCCCAATAATTCTGCCTGATAGGCTTGCATAATAGACATCGTATGCAGACACGCTGCAGCTTGACCAGCGGCTGCATACGATTTATGAACCAGAGATGATGTGAATTTTACTGGCTTAGAGGGAAGTGAAGGAGCTTTCAGGGAAGATGCCGTTGCTGGAGAGAGATAGCTCGCAAGCGTCTCCTCCACCTTCGGCATCTCCCCATAACCATATTCTTTATATTTGTGAATGGAAGAATAGTGGGATGTTTGTGGTGCATACGACACCTCGGTGTGGAGATCGGGGAAAAACGGAAGGCTTCTTCGCTGAGGCTGTGTACGAGATGGCAGGAAGCGTTCGTCGAGCTTACTTTTCGAACGAACGTCCTGCCTATCCTCTGGCCACTCAATAGATAATCTGTGAACTGCTCTCGTGACAACATCGAGCAATTCCTCAAAAGCGTGAGACTGAGGTGGCGAATCCTCAGACTCAGCTTCAATACTAACAACGTCCAACTCCTCAGAGCTGGACAATTGCAGTATTGGTGCCTCCATCGGGGGGGAAGAAACCGCAGCGCGTGCTTCCACACCCTGATGAGAGGCACTGGATCTATCAGAAGGATGTTGAGATAAGGCAGAGCCCGTCTCAACATCCACTGATAGATCCATTTGCGAACCCCAGGTCTGTGATTGCCGCCGTGCCTCGGCAGCGGCGGGACCCGAGCCCTGGGGAACGCGATCGGGATTGAACCGAGCCAAGCGGGATCGGAGCGTGCGCAATGGAAGCGCGTCGCAATGCACACAGTCACCACCCTCGAGTGCTGACTGGGCATGCTCCTCACCCAAACAAACAACACAAAGAGTGTGAGTATCACCTCCCGTTAAATAACGCGGGCAGGGATGGACACACACTCTAAACTGCTGCTTGCTCGCCATACTGAATATATATATATAATATAGACAGACAACACCAAATAACAAGGACAGATTCAACACAGAGCGCAACTGAAGACTCAGAAAGCTTTCGTTTTCTGTTTCGGGCCGGCTTTTATAGCTTCCTGGTACGTGACGTCACCCGCCTCTGACGTTCCGCCACACCATTGGACTGATTTTACATGTGCTTCAAGACGTCATCAAGCAAAGCGTTCCCATAGCGTCAGTTTTCGACGCAACGGGAGTTCCCTTGAAAGGGAACAATGCATTGACATTTACTTTTTACTTTTGATACTTAAGTATTTTTAAAAACGAGTACTTCTGTACTTTTACTTAAGTAAAAATAGGTCTTTACAACTTTTACTTGTAACGGAGTAATATTTGACCAGTAGTATCTGTACTTTCACTCAAGTAAGGAAGTTGTGTACTTCGTCCACCTCTGGTGAAATCAGAGCAGAGCATTTTTTTTTAGGACTGGACAGTCCTAAAAAATGTTATATAAAAAACAGTGTGTGCAGTGTGAACAAAGCCTAAAAGACCTAAAATAAAAATCAATCAACAAATCATACAGAAAAAAAAACCTCCTGATCAGGAAAGAAACAAGACGGTCTGAAAAATAACACCAAATATTCTCCACAGAGCAATTTGAGTAATTTCTTCCTGTAAAACCTGCTCATATGTAACCAATAGCCTAATTTGCTTAATTTGGCTACAGGCAATGTGCACTCTGTGACAGTAAAACATGATATGATTTGTCTTTCATGTTCCCTAATCCCAATGACTCGAGGCATCAGAAACTGACATGGTAGGCCTATACACTAACAACAGCTGTGGGAATAAATTGTGTTGGAGCAATATTATATAGCAGAAATAAAACCAACACTGTAACTTAAGTTATGCTATATCTAATGTAATCCAAACAATTAAAGTTATTTTAGAGGAGGAGAGGAGCTGTCTTCAGCACATTATGGTCAATGAGGGTTTAACATAATCTCTGATCAGATAAAATCCAAATTTCCTCAAAATTACATCCTGTTGATGAAAAGCATCAAAGATAAATGTCACTGTGTGAAGGGCCACGATATACACCTGCTGTTCTTCCCTAAATTGCTCCTCATAGTTGACATTTAAACATTAGATTACCACCACAGCTCTTAGTGGCCTCCATTACACTATTAGGCATATTTAGAATTACGGGGGTCCGACCCCCTAGATGAGACTTGGACTCTCCCAAAAGGTATGAAAATAATAGTTTGGGGGTATTGACATTTTTTTTAAATAAAATATAATGTTAGCCAATCCAAAATTGTATGTATTTAAATGCAGTATTACCATCACATTCCAACAGTTCAGGAAATAATCTAATGAAATACGATTTTCAAACCCTCACTTCCCATTGGGCTGTACCATTTCTCTGTTACGTTCAGACTGTGTTCTTCTTTGCTATGGTTCTTTGATATCACTTCACTAGCTGTCAAAACGCACAGTCTACCGGGTACGGACGCAGGCTTTGGTGTGTCAGCGAAAAAGTAAGAGTAAGTGGCTGAGCCGTGGCCATACATTTGTCTAATATTTCACTGCCTTTGTAACATAGCCAACCTTTGAAAAACATTGAGTAGCAAGATCGCTATTGTTTAACCGGAGGTCTTCTTCCACTCAGCGGCCACGACCATCGGCTGCTGCTCAACTTAAAAACATTAGGCCTACAATCAACACGCAGTTTCATACTGACACGGGGAGAGGTTTAATGAGGCGATTTATCATTTGTGCAATTTCATTAAAATGTCTTAACAAGAGGGAATCTGCACAAATATTCATGGGATTTCGCATATAGATTTATTAGTGGTTCTCATTAAATGGTGAATGACGTCACCAGTCGAAATAGCTGTACTCCCCCGAAGTTCACGGTATAATTCGGTATAACACTGACTATAGGCCTAACTTACTTCACTAAATTAAATCAGCTGTAATTACTTACCGCGAAGATTCACAATTTTACAGAGACACTCTGCTCCTCTCCGTTAGTCGTCCTGAACTTCTCAGTTTCACGTACTTCTGTTGCTTTCACTTGGTTTGTTAAAATGTAAGTGTCCCGATTAATATAGCAATATATTATAACATAATTACACAAGAATAATGCGAACAGCCACCAGACCGGTTCGTCTGTAAGTTTTTGAACTCTGAGAGCGCGGGAAGATTTATGTGATTTGGAGGCGGGAAGCGCGCGACAATTTCTTCTTATTGGATTAATATAATTAACGATCATTGGATTATTTATAAGTATAATGCATTTTAGGGTTATAATTATAGCTCACGTCGTATGGCGACTTAATGTGTTTAAGCACCTTAACATTATCCTGTAAAATGAGCAGGTAAAATATTGTGTATAGAAAATCTGAAATACTATTTATGCAGCGAACTGAGAAAAACGTATACACTAGACAAAAAGATTGTGTTGTATAGCATTTATTAAAATAAAATGTTTATGCTAAAATAACTATTTTTAAGCTAACTTATAATTATAATACCTAATAATAATAATAATAATACTAAAGTTGTCAAAAAATAATCTTTTATATATGCAATGATTTACAATTAAAGACATTACTGAGGACAAACATCCATATCCATAATAATAATAATATAAAAAAAGTCTTAATTGCAAGCGTACATCAGACATACAGACATACAGACATAAAATCCTCAAACTCATGGCAAAAGCAAACATCTCTAGCGCCCCCTTGTGTTTGGTAACTAGAATTACAAAGAATTGTAGTGGCTCTGAGTCCCCGACAAGGGTTACAGAGTCAGTCCATAGTCAACATACACACAGATGACTGTGGATTGATTGATTAAAATATCTATCTGACTGTGTTTCTCTTTATTATCGTCTTCTGAAGAGCAGAAGACTTCTGTCCCAGGTTGTATTACCGAAACTCTGCACCAGCTCCATGCTGCACTGCTTTTCCAAGTGCTCTCTCGCATGCGCAGCCATGTCCCCTCGAATCTCAAGGGCCTTGAAGTGTTCAAAGTCACTGCGGCCCAGTTTGCGTAAGCGTCGCGCAGCAGAGCGGTAACACTTCCACGGCTGAGCCTCCAGCAGCAGAAACTCGCTGAGAGACGCCAGTCTGGAGAGGAGAGACAGAAACGCAGCGTCTCCGTGATTCAGATGCACCCACATAGTCACCGCAAAACACGTGCACAGGTGGAAGCGGGGGCAGACAAACCTGCCCAAATACACCTCTAGCGCTGCCCGGCTCTCTTGAGCATCTGTGATATCCAGGGGGATGAACTGGATATTCTGGGGGAAAGGGTTGGAGTTTTGTGCCCGAAGGATTAGATCTTGGTCCAGGTCGAATCCAAGCAGATGCAGTTCTCTTTTAGGAGAGTCACTTTCAGAGGCGTCCTCGTGCAGTAAATGCTTGTACAGAGCAACGGACAAGTCCTGACAAACAGAGGGAATCATATAAAACACATACTGGTGATTAAAACTACACATTTTTATGAGTTGATTATGACAGGTATCGAAATCGATCCGGTGATAATGTACTGTAACACTAATATATATATGACAAAATTATAATTTAAGTCTCAAAGCGCAATTTAGCAACTTTTAGACAATAAAATATTTCACTGCTGAGCATAATCCAAAACAAAACAAAACTAGATTAACAATGACATTTTAAATATATTAATTTCCATGACTATTCCATGCCTGGAAATCTGATACTGCTTGATTAATCACCTCATTTCCTATGTATTTATTGTGGTCTCATTTAATAATTACAAATGCATGCATATGGATGGCTAGGAAGGATTCAATAATATCTGTCAAATAAATAATTAGTTAGTGAACTTCAAAATCTGAATCTGAAGGGTAAATATCATACTAATAGGGATAGTTCATAAAACTTTGAGTTTGAGAAAGGTGCATTACTAAATAAGATGTATTATTATTATTATTACAAAAATGGAAATTCTGTCATTAATTACTCACCCTCATGTCATTCCAAACCTGTAAGACTTTCTTTCATCTTCGGAACCCAAATGAAGATCTTTTTAATGAAATGCCTTTCTGGGGTTTGAAAGTGGTAGTTGCGTAGCCTGTCAATGGAGGGACAGAAATCTCTCAGATTAAAAAAATCTTCATTTGTGTTCCGAAGATGAACTAAAGTCTTACGGTGTTGGAACGACATGAGGGTGAGTAATCAATGAAAGAATTTTCATTATTGGATATTTATCACCTTTCGTATCTGGATTATTAGTATTATAATTTTTTTTTACATAAACAAATTTATTAAAATAAGGTACACGGATAAGAGGGTTTTTAAAATGAATGAATTTAATTTTAAATTAAGTTAAGTTAAAATTAAGTTCAACATCTATAATATCGAGCCTAAAATGAAGTAAATGCTCCCTACCCCTGAGTTGCATCCCACATCCAGAATTAAAACACGTTCACTTCTGTCAGAACCGAACCCGATGTTTTCAAGCAGCGCTTCTGGTATCAAACCCAGGCGATTCTCTGGTGGGTTGAAGGAGTAATAGTTGATGAAGTTTCCATAAGGAGCGGCTCCTGGATCTTCATTTTCCTCTGAACTCACATGGGGAACGTGAGTCTCCATCGCTGTCCAACAACAAAATAATTCCTGACGGCTCGCGCTGCCATAGAAGCTAGTTCCTCATATTGAATCGAATTAATTCGGTGTACACATTTATTATGTTAGAAAAAAGAATGCAGAAATGAGATACATATATTTTGTTCTGTGTTGTAAAATATAAAAATATATCGTTTATAAACCCAGACGAAATCTACAAGAGAAAAACGCATTTACTAGATTTGGCCCGTCTGTTTTGCCGTAGAGTTACGAAATGAAACTGCGCATGCGCATTAACATTTGCCTCTGACATTGAGAACGAACTGCATTTTCTCTTACTTTGAATTGGATATTAAACAGGTAAGACTCCACTTTGGGGTATTTTATGTAACCGCAGTAACTTTAAAGTAGTTATGACGTTAAACAAAGTAAAAATCTAGTTGTAGATTAGATGTTCAAGATGCTAAACTCGCACTGATGTGTTTTAAAACTAAAGCGAAATAAAATTCGTATTCACTAACATGAGGTTTAGTATTACACATTGTACATGGTATTGCCATGTTTTTGGCTATGTAACATGGTAATATCTTTGACATATCTCAGAGGATCATATAAATCTAATGGTATGTGAAAATACTAATCATTTATTATACTTGCAGGGTAAATGTAACTGTGTAGTATGTTACATGTAAACAACGGTGAAACTATGAATTACTCCTCTTTATTATATTTAGATGAATGTAACTCAGTGTAACGGATAAGTTAAAACACTGAAATGATTGAGACCCTATTAAGCCTATTTTGAATCTACTGCCACAAATCTACACAATACCGGCTAATAAATTTCTATAGTAAAACTGGTGTATCTTAAAGGGATAGTTCACCAATCAACATTTTCTCACCCTCAAGTTGTTCTAAACTTGTTTGAGTCCATTTGTTTTGTTGAACACAAATAAAGATATTTTGAAGAATGTTGGCAAATAAAGATATTTTGAAGAATGTTGGCAAATAAAGATATTTTGAAGAATGTTGGCAAATAAAGATATTTTGAAGAATGTTGGCAAATAAAGATATTTTGAAGAATGTTGGTAACTAGTTTCCAGTCCCCATTGAATTCCATAGTATGTCTTTTTCCATAGGCCTACTATAAAAGTAAATGGGGACCAGCAACTGTTTGGTCTCCCACATTCTTTAAAATATCCTCATTTCTGTTCAACAGAAGAAAGAAACTCATACAAGTTTAGAACAAATTGAGGGTGTGAATAAATAATGACAGTATTTAATTTTTTTAAGGCCTGATATTATTCATGAAATATCAGATGATCATCTTTGACAACATTAACGCGTATCCCAGCTATCGATTTTTGGTTTCCAAAACATGCATTTTAAGGTTTGTTTTTTGGGTTAGTTTTCTTTACATAGAACATTCTCCTAACGTTCTTAATTGGTTCCCCAAATAACCATATGGGACCGTTGTGTGTTTGCTGTGATGCTGCCAGTTCACCTCACCTGAGTTGACGTCATGTTCCCCCAGATCCGTCATGCTCGGTGTGAAGCGCATCGCAGACGCAGGTTATAAGCTGTTCTCGGGCTCTATGATGCTCCTGACGGTGTACGGTGGATACCTGTGTGTCATGCGGGCTCAACGCTACATGCAGAAGCAGAAACAGCTCGAGCTGACGGCACAGAGCGAGAGCACGGCTACGGAGAGCATTAAAGACTGAACACAATCCCTGAACCGGACACTGATCATGTCACACGGGTGGGACGTGACGGGACTCAGCAGTGTGTGGAAGTGTGTTAACAGACACACACCTGCGTTCATGAGCCTCCAAGGATTCGTTTGTCTAGTTCAGTGGCTCTGAATGAGATCTCTACTATGGAAACAGTGATTTATGGTGTAATATATTAAATGTTGCTTGTGAAATCTACTATCATGAGTTTTGTCCTATCAATTTGCATGATTCCCACTCCTGTTGACAAATTATTTTTAAGATTGCACATGACATTGTCGAACTGAACCTAAATTGAAATGATGATATTCCAGCATTGTTTTGTTAACCAATGGGATGTCTACTTTACACGACACCGTTTTCAACTAAAAACGTATAACTTTTTCTGCGTTTTGGCTGTTCATTTACACAATGGCACTTTGGGGGCCTGAAAACACAAACTTTTGAAAATGTTTCAAGTTGCATGTAAACTACAAAAACATGAATTTGTGAAAATGACCTCATATGCGCATTCGAAAAAAATATGTATGGTAGTCAATGGCGAGAGACAACTTATCTTTTTATTCCGTCTGAACTGTGCCCTGAATTACACATATGATGTTTGTCAATTTAAAAGATAATTATGAAAGTCAAGAAAGTCGCAGTTTGTCTTAAAACAGAAGAGTAACATTTAGTTAAATGTGAAATCGCTCAATGAACTACATCTCTCGTGTCGCACTATGTACGTCACCATCCGTTGCTCATATGTGTGCAGTCTGGTACAAAACACTCAGGCATGACGGCGTAACGTTACGATTATAATGTATGACTAGAGAAAAAATTAGACGTTAGCTTCAGTAAAGTTAGCTTCATTCATTGAGAGAAAAGGTATGACGTCACATGTGCGCCTTTTGGGTTTGTAGTCTTTGTAATTACGTATTTTCACAGTCTTATACCTCAACAGTTTTACATCACACTGCGACTTTCTTGACTTTAAAATGTATCTTTTAAATTGTCAAACATATGTGTAATTCAGGGCACAATTCAAACGAGATCAAAATATTTGTTGTCTTTCGCCATTGACTAACATACAATATTTTTCCGAAATAAGGTCCCATGGTGGTCCATCGGAAGGGGAGGGACTTAGGCTCTCCATTACATGTTCAGTCTATAGGCGCGTAGTTTCTTTACAAAGTGACGTTGCCATCTACTGGCCTGGCATGATACAGCGTTTTTAGTCGTTTCGCGGATCCGTGTGAACAGGGATCTGACTGACAATGTTGTCCTATAACACAACAGAAAAACGTTTCTATTTTTAGTACATCGTTGTCGTGTAAACATACCCTAAAACTATTTAAGTACTAAAATGAAAGTTGAAATTAAAGTTGAAAAAATATGATACAAGTACACAACAAATTACTAAAAGTTAAAGCTAAAATGGAAATAAATATAAATTAAAGCAAAATATAAATATAAAAAATGAATAAAATGGTAAAGTACACAACAAATCGCAAAACCTAAAATGGAAATAAATATAAATGAATGCAAAATATAAATATAAAAAACTAATAAAAACGACTAAAGTACACAACAAAATTACTAAAATTAAAATGACAACTGGAAATATAGAAATACAAACAGTTATATTCACCATAACAGTCGTTCTCAACTGGTTCAGAACATAGATATTATTTCAGACAACCTGCATATTTGAACAACTTAATTATTAATTATAATTTGTATTCAGGGTCGTTGTTGTTTTTTCCATGCTCTTTGTGATCAAGACCCGTTTTCCCCAGTTGAGAACTAGAAATGTACTTTAAAAAAATTAAATTCAAGCCTCAAATCACCCTTTTAATATAACATTTCTAGTTTGACTGATCATTTTATAAATTATATTTATTTGCAGATTTATTTCATTCAATCTACCCTGTTCATAAAACGGAAGGTGAACACTCACCTATCAATCAAGAAGCATCTGATTACAAGACCCATCTTTCATTTTAATAACCTTATTTGGTTTCCAAAAATAAAAAAGCCAAATGAAAAACAGCACAGGAGACAAATTACAAACACATCAGTAACCAAAACAAACAACGAAAAAAACAAAAGAAAAAACAACAACAACAGTATATGGAAACTCAAGTACATCTGACCATTAAAATCTGAAGACAACGTTCTTCCCGGACTTCAGTAAAACGCGAAGCGCGGAGAAGAAACGTCTTCCCAGCTCCCGAAACGTGGAAACGAAGGAATGCAGATATGACTAATTTAATCATTTTCTCTTTCACAAGCTTCTTATAGTGGCCATATTGTCATTAGTGTCCCCTCATCACTGGAATAACGTCCCAAACTCCGTCATCGAGTCTCACAAAGTCCCACAGCAGGATGTTTTGTTGGAGTGAGGTACAGGGATGAGAAACAGTCCCGTTGTGATATTTCCGGGACACGAGTACTTTGTGTGCAAAGGCCACATGGAGGGAGCGTCACCAGTCGCTGTGGTTCTGGCTCCAGGATTTGGGGCCGAAATGGCCGTTGGTGCCGTTTTCTCCTCTCGGCGAATGACTGCGAGCGCCCGTTTTGAGTCGCTCTTTGGAGGTTGTGTCAGTGTCTTCGTCTGAACTGGTCTCGATGTCGCTGCGGTCGTCTTTGGACACCTGGAACCACATTTGGGTTATTAGCTGTGGCTCTTTTAAGGGTTTAGATGTAGTGTGCATGTATAAAACATTGTTTAATCATCTCATACATTTGAATAGACCAATCAAATGGTCGGTTTTTAATTACATGGGTTCAAAACACTGTCGGTGGCCTTCCTCAAGAGGGCGCTTGGGTGCTTCAAAAGCCTTGAAAGTCCTCAAATCTGAATGTTTTTGTCTAACTGAAGAAGATAAGTCCAAAACAATCCTTAAACCATTTGGTATTCTTCAGATTTAATAAAAGACTACTACATTTTGATTGGTTGAGTAAAATTTCTATGAATTTTCCATTCATTTCCTATGGCGATACTAAGTGTGGCTATTTTGTTCAAGACCATTTCGCCTTTTCTAACGATGTCCATGATTTATTAAGTGTGTCGTATAGTAAGTGCCATAAAAGGCACCAAGTTTCATATCATTAGGGTGAAGCCAAAATGTCTAAAATGCACTCAAAAAATATTTAGGAATTAATTTTTTTTATTTATGTAATTGCATATAAAATGTACACCCATTTATACCATTACACGGTTTTAACACTGACCAAACTGATAGACTTCATGTGACGCATATTTGCCAGTCATACGTAAATGAACCAGGTAAGAGTGCTGTGCTAGAAATGATGGCATAGTTTACTTAAATAACCATATATTCATAATTCTTCGAATCAGCGTAAATTCTTGCAAAATCAATGAAAGTTAAAATATGTCTAGCTTTAATTTTTTTTTTTATAAAAGATTGATTTTCATAATAATAAATGTACAAACCTGGTTATTGTGCATTCAAAACTCATTCATATTATCTGCTTCATTTATGTACCGTATAACTGGCAAATATCCACATGAAATTGATTAGATTATGCTAAAACTGCACAATTAATTTTATATGCGATTCAAATGCATAGATCTTAAATATATGTTGAGTGTGACCGGAAGGGCTAAAACACATATTCTGGGACAACTACCGGAAACAAGTAAAGAAGCAAAACTTACAGCCGAAGAAGATACAGAGAGCGAAAGACTCTAGAGCGAGTGAGTTTAGCAGAAAGAACGAAAGATTTCTATCAGGACAGAAGCAGAAAGACAGGAACAGCCTTCCAGCCAGTGAGAGAAGGAAAAGACAAACCAGTTCTGCAGGAGAGAAAGATAAGAGGAGGAAACGCGTGTAACTACACAGAATCATGTCCTGAAAGAGTGTCTGAGAACGAGGTGATTTCTGCGCACCTTTCCTCTCATGACGGCTTTGAAGGCGATGCGTGCGATGAGGTATGACCAGAGGATGTGCAGAACCTGCAGGACCAGCAGCAAGAAGTTGAAGAGCCACCAGGATGGGTACGGCCCGATGATGTCCCAGCTCTCGAACAGCGTCGTGTTCAGGATCCTGCGACAGGAGAGACACCACAAGAATGGCATGAGAGCTGCTCTATCTCAATACAAAATGAGATTAAACTCTCCACAGTAATCATTTTAACCATTCAACAAAATATCCATAATAAACTCTTACTATTTTGTAGAGCTGCACGATTCTGGATAAATTGAGAATCACTTTTTTGTGTGTGTGTGTTTCAAATAGAATCACGATTCTCCCATGATTCTGAACAGACATCTAAACAAAATAACATGCAATTTACTACAACTTATGATAAAATGTTAATTGCTGCAGTCTTTTTAAAGTTTAATTGATTTGAATGAATTGTTTAAAAAAAAACTAAAATCGGGTCGAGTGAATTATTCAATGACTCACTCAAATACTTCACTTGTTTCATTACTGGATGAATCAGCGTTTTTTGAACGAATCACTTTAATTATTTAATGACTCATTCAAATACTTCACTTGTTTCATTACTGGATGAATCAGCATTTTTTAATTAATCACTTGAATGAATGATTCAATGACTCACTCAAATACTTGTTTCAATACTGGATGAATTAGCATTTTTGAACAAATCACTTGAATGAATGATTCAATGACTCACTCAAATCATTACTTGATGAATCAACATTTTTGAAAAAATCATTTGACTGGATGATACAATGACTCACTTAAATCATTACAGGATGAATCAGCATTTTTGAACAAATCACTTGAATGAATGAATGATTCAATGACTCACTCAAATACTTCACTTGTTTCATTACTGGATGAATCAGCGTTTTTGAATGAATCACTTGAATGAATGATTCAATTACTCACTCAAATCATTACTGGATGAATCAGCGTTTTTGAACGAATCACTTGAATGAATGATTCAATGACACATTTTAAGTCATTTGTTGCCAACTTGTCGGTGTAACGATGTAATTAATACAATCGTTATTTGAAGCACCAAGTTACTTTCAGAAGGATTTGCTCTATTTTGAGCGCAACCGTAGACAATCAGTGTTTATATACAAACTTTTATCCCAGTACTTTCTCAGGGTCAGCAGCAGCGCGAACACAGATCTGAATATTGTGCTGTGATTTTGTCAGATTTAATAGACAGCGGAATCATTTAGGAATGAGATCACGTCCCACACAGGAACATGGTGTCGGCCCAGATCCGGTACACCTGGATTCCACACGGCCCACATCTGGGCCGGATCTGGGCCGACACTATGTTGCTGTCTGGGGTGGGTGCTTGATTTGAGATTGCCATCTTTCAATGATTAATCGTGCAGCTCCACTATTTTGTATACTAATAATATTTATACTAAATCATATCCATACCATATGTTCGAGAGAACAAAATCATTCATCACTTCTTGGAAAATTGGACCAAAGTATCAGTAATGAAAACGGAAGTTGATTCTTGTTTTTTCCCCTAATAGATGACTTGTGTTTACTATTAAGATTATTAATCAAGTATTAATATGCAAGTAGTATTATATAAAGTAATTTGTTTTAGAGATTATTAATATGCAAGTAGTATTATATAAAGTAATTTACAACACTATGAAAAGTTACATTTAAGACAACAATAGTATATAACAGTAATTTCTGGATGTTTTCTCAGACAGCAGGATGTGATGTCCTCTGATTCAGTGTCATGTCTGCAGTGGAGGTCACATGATCTGGATGTGGATCACAGTGTCGGTTCAGTCATCGTGACATCAGAACCCAGACACTGAATCCAGCCGCTCGGGTTTCAACTCTTTGCAGGAGGCCGTCAGCGCAGCTCAAAGACAGCTCATTGGCTTATTAAATGAGCACGCACACACACGCACACACACGCACGCACACACACGCACACGCACACACACTCTTGAATATGTGGTTTACTGGGACTCTCGATAGGCTTAATGGTTTTTATACTGTACAAACTGTATTTTCTATCACCTTACACACATCACAGCATTTTTCATAAAAATAAAAAACCCTAAAAAAAGTAAGTGTGCAAGATTTATGTCTAAAAAAAAAAACAAGGCCAAAATGTCTAAAAATGTCTACAAAAATCCCAAGTCCCATGTCTAATAAAATGCACTAAACCTTATCTTGAATATCTTGAATACTGCTTAGGAGAGGTATTCAAGGCTAAGCGTATCCCATCATGCATTAGGCTCGGGACCTCGCAAAATATTGAGTTAAAAGAATTAGATATTACATATAATTTGATAGTAAAACAAAGTGTTGCACATTTTATTGGTGCAAAAATGAGTAGGGTATGTGCATTTTATCACTTCATTAAAAGTGCCACAATTTTAAAACTGTGTCTTCTGTTAGTTACATAGCGACTACTGAACAAGTTTATTTTAAAATGCAAAGTATTCATAACAAAAAAAAGCTCTTTAAACACTTGAATTTTTCACAAGACTATAAGTGTCCCATCGGGTTATGAAAAGTTACACACAAACACAAACACGCACACAAACACGCTCACTCAGATGATGTGATACTGACCAGAAGGGGAAAATAATCAATCTTGTCCCAAAGAAGATTATCCCAAACACCACAAACAAGAAGTCACATAACCGCTGGTATTTGGCGTAGTTTGCCAGCTTTGCCGCCTACAAGGGGAAACACAACACACAATTATTCATAAAAAGGAAAAAACAACAACATTGAGATTATACATCAATGCTCATTCAAATATCATTTTATGCAGAACTAAATAAAACAATAAAATACTGGTAATTGTGGGAGTTTTTATTTTATTTTTTAAAGTAAACATTGTTAACTAAAACTAAAAAATATTTAAAATCTAGAAATGAAATAAACATGAACTGAAATAAAATTAAACAAGAACAACTTATTTAATTTTAGTTTGTTTATATTAAAATTTCAAATTTTCATTTATTTTAAGTTGAGGTACTACTATTACTAAAACTAAAATAAAAATTTATGAAAACGAAATAACAAAAACATACAACAAAATGAAAATAAAAAATAAAAATGTAACACTAAAATAAAAAAATTAATAAATACTACATTGGTCATCAACTCTCATTGAAATGTTAAATTCTAATGCAAAAATATTAATATAATGCATTATCCCCCGAATATATACATATATAATCATACATTTTAATAAAGCTACTCACACAGCAGTGCTGAATAAAACTACTAGCAACTTTAGGTGCAATTTTACATTAAAATGTAGTTAAAAGTTAATTATTTATGTAGCACTGAAAAAAAAAAAAAAAAAAAAAAATAGTTAAGCAGGTAATTTTGCATGAAGTCCCTCAGTTAAATGCTGGTTTATAAACATAATAAAGAATATCTGTGGCATGTACTCTGGTGAAACAGAACTGCAGGTGCTCTTACCTCTAACAGGAAGTCCGAGGTGTCGTGAACACACATGACCAGACTTCCCACACGCAACATGTTATTCACATACGAGAAGCTGATCAGGCTTATGGTGGCCAGATGATGAATGAACATAATGAGGAAATCCTGCAAGTAACACAAGACATATGTTAAACGCGGCCACTGCCGGCACAATATGAAAATATTATGCAAAATAAATACAAAAAGTGAAACTTCTTTCAGCTTGACAGGTTCCCAGTGTAAACACAAACAGGACCGGCATTATCCAGATTTGTTAAATAAAGAGGAACGCTATATCTGTGTTATGATTGCTCTCTGTATCTTACTATACACATCTCTCGCCACAGAATGGTATTGCTGCGGGCTTTATCTTATACAAATAGACGAGGCACACCCTGAAGACGGTCACCCGAGTGAAACCGAGGGATTGTTTGTCTTTACAAGTGGTTAATGGTGAGACTGACAGATCAACCACAGACAAACAAAAGCCATGTGCGCCTGACAGCTGTTGAGTTTCCTCTCCAATACACAGTCTGAACTAGATCACATGACCAAACTGCTGACGCGAGATTGTGGCGTTACGCGTGTATGCTGACCTTATCAAGCAACATCATATTTCAGATGTTGCAGGAAGTTGGAGGGAGAGAAGTAAATGAAATAATAGGATTAAAACACAATAGTTTGCTTTTTTAAATCGCAAACACTGACCTTTCTTCTGATGTCTGTGAACTGGGAGAACATGAGCGCCCAGTAGAAGGACAGTTCTGTTACATAATAATGATACAGGCCTGAGGACAGCACCTATAGACACACACACACACACACACACACATTATAGAGCAGAAACTTCATCGAAGACACTGTTAATATGTCAGATTTTAATTTTTTGCAATATAAAACTTATCATGAATACAAAGTACATTTATTCCACAAATCCTCATTACGAAATAAAATAAAGGCCATTTTGGGATCTTTAGGATTTTTGTAAATATTATAAAAAAATAAAATAAAAATAAAATAAAGTAATTTTTTGGCTTTATGGTATTTGGTAATGTGAGATTTCTTTCATGACAACCGAGCACATTTACTCCCTAAATCCTCAAAAAAAATCATTTTTCGGCAATATGAATTTTTTTCTTGACTACCATTTCCTCATTATTACAAATACTTTTTTTGCATTCTCCATTGTGATTCTCATTAATGTTATGAAGGCATCTATTTAATAATTATAATACAGTAATGCAATAATTTATATTCTTAATTATGATATCATTTTGAGATGACTTCATTTAAATTTTCATGACACCAATACTTTTAAATATAAACAATTTAAATAATATATCATAACATTGGGGTGAACATGTACTTGTCATGAAAATAATGTCACAATGCAAACAATTTTAACAACCCTAAAAGTACACTTTATTGATGTAAACCTAATACATTTGTTGCATTTGTTGTTGAACAAATCTTCTTGGGTTTCGTGAGGTTTCTTTTATATGCTCTAATATTGTGTACGGTTCACATGATTTGAACATTTCTGGCAAAAGATTCACCGTCAAGATTGATTGAACCCAATCTGGCATCATTTGAAGCATTACCTGATAGGGGTAGTTGTACCAGCATTGTCTCGTATCCCACATCCAGGGAGACTATGAAACACACACACACACAGTTAATAATAATAATGATAATGATAGAAAAAACATAAGTGAGCTGTAGAGCTGAAACTCACCTGCCACAGGAAATGGATCCCGTAAGTAAATATATAAAGATAGAATGTAAACCTCCACCTGCAGAGAAATCACAGCGGCGTCAGATGAAGCGGGTACAGAACACACATCACAGATACTCAAATACATCCACACATACAGAAGGAAACGAGTTTTGCACTCAAAAAGGAAGCATTAAAGGCATAGTTCACCCAAAAATAAAAAATAAATTACCCCATGATGTAGAAGTCATCATAGGTGTATATGACTTTCTTCTTTCAGACGAATACAATCAGTTATATTAAAAAATGTCCTGGCTCTTCCAAGCTTTATAATGGGAATGAATGGGCACCATTTTTTTGAAGTCCATAAAAGTGCATCTATCCATGATAAAAATGCATCATCATAAAAGTGCATCTATCCATCATAAAAGTGCATCTATCCATCATAAAAGTGCATCTGTCCATGATAAAAATGCATCATCATAAAAGTGCATCTATCCAAGATAAAAGTGCATCTGTCCATCATAAGTGCATCTGTCCATCATAAAAGTGCATCTGTCCATCATAAAAGTGCATCTATCCATGATAAAAGTGCATCTATCCATCATAAAAGTGCATCTATCCATCATAAAAGTGCATCTATCCATGATAAAAGTGCATCTATCCATCATAAAAGTGCATCATCATAAAAGTGCATCTATCCATCATAAAAGTGCATCTATCCATGATAAAAATGCATCTATCCATCATAAAAGTGCATCATCATAAAAGTGCATCTATCCATGATAAAAGTGCATCTATCCATCATAAAAGTGCATCATCATAAAAGTGCATCTATCCATCATAAAAGTGCATCTATCCATGATAAAAATGCATCATCATAAAAGTGCATCTATCCATCATAAAAGTGCATCTATCCATGATAAAAATGCATCATCATAAAAGTGCATCTATCCATGATAAAAGTGCATCTGTCCATCATAAGTGCATCTGTCCATCATAAAAGTGCATCTGTCCATCATAAGTGCATCTGTCCATCATAAAAGTGCATCTGTCCATGATAAAAATGCATCATCATAAAAGTGCATCTATCCATGATAAAAGTGCATCTGTCCATCATAAGTGCATCTGTCCATCATAAAAGTGCATCTATCCATGATAAAAGTGCATCTATCCATCATAAAAGTGCATCATCATAAAAGTGCATCTATCCATCATAAAAGTGCATCTATCCATGATAAAAATGCATCATCATAAAAGTGCATCTATCCATCATAAAAGTGCATCTATCCATGATAAAAGTGCATCTGTCCATCATAAAAGTGCATCTATCCATCATAAAAGTGCATCTATCCATCATAAAAGTGCATCATCATAAAAGTGCATCTATCCATGATAAAAGTGCATCTATCCATGATAAAAGTGCATCTATCCATGATAAAAGTGCATCTATCCATCATAAAAGTGCATCATCATAAAAGTGCATCTATCCATGATAAAAGTGCATCTATCCATCATAATAGTGCATCTATCCATGATAAAAGTGCATCTATCCATCATAAAAGTGCATCTGTCCATCATAAAAGTGCATCATCATAAAAGTGCATCTGTCCATCATAAAAGTGCATCTATCCATGATAAAAATGCATCATCATAAAAGTGCATCTATCCATCATAAAAGTGCATCTATCCATGATAAAAGTGCATCTATCCATGATAAAAGTGCATCTATCCATGATAAAAGTGCATCTGTCCATCATAAAAGTGCATCTATCCATGATAAAAGTGCATTTATCCATTATAAAAGTGCATCATCATAAAAGTGCATCTATCCATGATAAAAGTGCATCTATCCATCATAAAAGTGCATCATCATAAAAGTGCATCTATCCATGATAAAAGTGCATCTATCCATCATAAAAGTGCATCTATCCATGATAAAAGTGCATCTATCCATCATAAAAGTGCATCTGTCCATCATAAAAGTGCATCTATCCATGATAAAAGTGCATCTATCCATCATAAAAGTGCATCTGTCCATCATAAAAGTGCATCTGTCCATGATAAAAGTGCATCTGTCCATCATAAAAGTGCATCATCATAAAAGTGCATCTCTCCATCATAAAAGTGCATCTATCCATGATAAAAGTGCATCTGTCCATCATAAAAGTGCATCTGTCCATCATAAAAGTGCATCTATCCATGATAAAAGTGCATCTATCCATCATAAAAATGCATCATCATAAAAGTGCATCTATTCATGATAAAAGTGCATCTATCCATGATAAAAGTGCATCTATCCATCATAAAAGTGCATCTGTCCATAATAAAAGTGCATCTGTCCATCATAAAAGTGCATCTGTCCATCATAAAAGTGCATCATCATAAAAGTGCATCTATCCATCATAAAAGTGCATCTATCCATCATAAAAGTGCATCTGTCCATCATAAAAGTGCATCTGTCCATCATAAAAGTGCATCTATCCATGATAAAAGTGCATCTATCCATCATAAAAGTGCATCATCATAAAAGTGCATCTATCCATCATAAAAGTGCATCTATCCATGATAAAAGTGCATCTATCCATGATAAAAGTGCATCTGTCCATCATAAAAGTGCATCTATCCATGATAAAAGTGCATCTATCCATCATAAAAGTGCATCATCATAAAAGTGCATCTATCCATGATAAAAGTGCATCTATCCATCATAAAAGTGCATCTATCCATGATAAAAGTGCATCTATCCATCATAAAAGTGCATCTGTCCATCATAAAAGTGCATCTATCCATCATAAAAGTGCATCTGTCCATCATAAAAGTGCATCTATCCATGATAAAAGTGCATCTGTCCATCATAAAAGTGCATCATCATAAAAGTGCATCTATCCATGATAAAAGTGCATCTGTCCATCATAAAAGTGCATCATCATAAAAGTGCATCTATCCATGATAAAAGTGCATCTATCCATCATAAAAATGCATCATCATAAAAGTGCATCTATTCATGATAAAAGTGCATCTATCCATGATAAAAGTGCATCTATCCATCATAAAAGTGCATCTGTCCATCATAAAAGTGCATCTGTCCATCATAAAAGTGCATCAGTCCATCATAAAAGTGCATCAGTCCATCATAAAAGTGCATCTATCCATCATAAAAGTGCATCTATCCATCATAAAAGTACATCTATCCATGATAAAAGTGCATCTATCCATGATAAAAGTGCATCTATCCATGATAAAAGTGCATCTCTCCATCATTAAAGTGCATCTCTCCATCATTAAAGTGCATCTCTCCATCATTAAAGTGCATCTCTCCATCATTAAAGTGCTCCACACGGCTCCAGGGGTTAATAAAGGCCTTCTGAAGTGAAGCCATGTGTTGGTGTAAGGAAAATGTCCATATTTAAAAATGTATTGACTAAAATAACTAGCTTCCGGCCAGAGGCCTATGCATCAATTTACGACGAAAGAGTGACAAAGTTGCAAGCTCTTCTGTCTTCTGCAAGAACTAAGTTCAAGTACTTGACACAAGACGTAATGGCGAACGCGGTTGCCCAGCCCTGTTTGAGTCAAAGCTTACGCTACTACTACATCCTACGTCACACATCTTCAAGTGTTAGTCTTGTGGCGTAAGTCGACTTGTGTACGCCGTCTGCCGGAAGCTAGTTATTTTAGTCCATAAAGTTTTAAATATGGATATTTTCCTTACACCAACGCATGGCTTCGCTTCAGAAGGCCTTTATTAAGCCCTCGGAGCCTGTGGAGCACTATAATGATGGATAGATGCACTTTTATGATGGGGAGATGCACTTTTATCATGGATATATGCACTTTTATGATGGAGAGATGCACTTTTATCATGGATAGATGCACTTTTATGATGGATAGATGCACTTTTATCATGGATAGATGCACTTTTATGATGGACAAATGCACTTTTATGATGGGGAGATGCACTTTTATGATGGAGAGATGCACTTTTATGATGGATAGATGCACTTTTATGATGGGGAGATGCACTTTTATGATGGATAGATGCACTTTTATGATGGGGAGATGCACTTTTATCATGGAGAGATGATGGAGAGATGCACTTTTATCATGGAGAGATGATGGAGAGATGCACTTTTATCATGGAGAGATGATGGATAGATGCACTTTTATGGAAATTCATTATAAAGCTTGGAAGAGCCAGGACATTTTTTTATTTAAGACATAAAAAAAAAAAAGATTGTCATATACACCAAGGATGGCTTCAGGGTGAGTAATTCATGGGCTAATTTTCATTTTTGGGTGAACTATCCCTTTAAAGGCATTTTAAAAAATCCAATTACTCTGATCAAGTGTGATGGAGAAACGTGGTGATTTTACTAGTGAATCACAGAGGATGTGGGCGGATATTTGTTTGCCAACAAATGCATTTGATATTGCTAAATAAGAAAATACATCATACAACTCAGTGTACAAAATAAGCATGTGCGCACAATGGTGTCAAACGTGTACAAATTTCCCCAAGTGAAGGACAAAAACTGTCAAACATCAACATTATTCACACATAATTTATGGCATCACTTCTGGTGAAACTATGATGAGACTAGCTCAAGAAGTATTTTCCATTGAAATGTTAACATTTTCCTCACTAATTCCTCACACCCAGCTCCAAGATGAATTATTAGCTTGTGTAGGAATCTAGCTTATACTTAAAACTTAAAGCATGGTGAAGTGCAAATACTGTTGGTAAATTCCTCATCGCTTTCGGTTCATAGGTTTTGGATGGCATATTTTCTTTCATTATATTCTATGTGCTTATGAACTAGCATGCATGTGCACTAGCAGAAATTGAAAACCTACATGCTCTCGCAAAACTTGGTTCTTGTGCTGGGTTTGTCCTGGTTCCGCCGCTGCCGAAACCATCGCTGGACCTTCCGCACGTCCCAGTCCAGCTGTTTAGACAGACCTTCTAAATGCCGCGAGTCCGGCGACTGGAAGACACAAAGAAAAAGGGAGTAAATGTCATTTCCATCATTCTGTTGTGGAAGTGATGCTGGCAGTAATGAAAAAATTTGGAACAAAATGGCTGCTTTTGAATTGCCAAGTTTAATTTCATTGCTAGAATTGTATTTATTTATCCCAAAATCCATACGATTTAATAATATTCTTACACTTTTTGCAATTAACTGACAAAATTGCAACTTGACTGGAAATGACTTGCAGTAAAACTTTTGTTCTCAATGGATATTTATCTTAATTATTTTTTTACACATTTCATGCATTATATCTCAATGCATTATATTATTATATTATAATTACATTATAAGTTCATGCATTATATCTAGTCTTGGTAAACAAGTATACTACCTTTTAATAAAACTTTATGAGGTTAAAAAAAACTTTTTGTCGAAGAAATTAAACAAACATAATTTGTGTAAATGTTTATGTTTAAAATAAAAAATAAAAATGCAAACGCAAAAAGGCTTTGCTAAGTATTTTTGTCTTGTTTCCTGTCCAAATATCAAAAAATTCTTAAATCAAGATGCATTAACTAAACTAGTAAAATGACATAAGATATTATGTCTTCTTTTCTGGGTTAATAAATCAAAATTAAGCGAGTTGTTGCTAGCCTGGTTAAAATCAGACCATTCTCAGTAGTAACTGAGTTATGGTCTGGCAAAGCTTCATTAATAACTCATTTCCAAAGGGGCGTCACCAACGGACGTCGCTCAAATGTCTCTGGGCGCAATTGGATAGACCTAAAACCAATCAGAGCGATCGTCATCGTGTAAAGCCCGCCCCAACGTTTCTGATTGGTGCCGCGATTTCAACGGATTAGAAATGGGCTTGAATGAGCTCTTTGCCAGACTACTTGCAGAGCAAATCTAAATTTGCCGGAAGTTGTCTGGGTTTTCCCAGGCTAAGTTGTTGCTTTAAAAAAGCTAAATTATCTGCCAATAGGGTAGGAAAAATAATCTAGTTTCTGTTTGAACTAAGATAATTTTTTCTTACCCCTTTGGCAGATAATTTTGCTTTTTTAAAGCAACAACTCGCTTAATTTTGATTTATTAACCCAGAAAACAAGACATAATTTCTTATGTCATTTTACTCATCTAGTAAATGCATCTAAGTAAGAAAAGTTTTTTTTTTTTTTTGCAAACATTTCTTGAATTTCTTAATTTCTTAATTGAAATAAACTATTTATTATGGATTTTTACATTGTACACTTTAAAGTCTGGGACAAAAGTAAATAAATACATTTTAGTTTTAATAAAAATCAAAACCTGTGACAAATTGCCTTGAGTTAGTACATACAAATTTCCTAAATCTAAAGACCTACAGAATAACCAGCAAAACGACAAATACAAAATGAGGCCACATACTGACAGCTTTATCTACACTAAAACTATCAGATAAGACGTAAACTCATAACAGAACGCCTCAGCGCTGATAAAGATGATTTACAGCAGTTCGACAGAACGGGTCTTTGAAGTCATTGGTTATTGTTAAGATAAAAGTTACAACTTTACACCCTAATAGAGTCTGTACTCTATTCATCTGTCAGGTAATGCTAAACCTGTTCGAGTTGTATCTATACACGGTTTCTCGGCTAAAGTTGAAGGCCTGCATGATGATATTGTTTTGTTGGTCTCATAAAACACAGGCACAGCAGAGGAGCAGCGGGTTCATCAAAGAGCCAAACCAGGGATAAGACACTGAATAAATGTTTATGATTAAAAACACTTATCATCATATGTGAGCCTGGATCACAAAACCAGTCACATGTCGCACGGGTATATCTGTGGCAATAGCCAACTATACATTGCATGGGTCAAAATTATCGATTTTTCTTTTATGCCAAAAATCATTAGGATATTAAGATCATGTTCCATGAAGATATTTTGTAAATTTCATACCGTAAATATATATAAAAAAATATTTTTGTGAGTGAATGCGGCACAATCATGAACATTAATGCACAACTTTAAAGGAGATTTTCTCAATGTTTAGATTTTTGTTGTACCCTCAGATTCCAGATTTTCAAATAGTTGTATCTCAGCCAAATATTGTCCTATCCTAACAAACTTTCAGCTTTCAGATGATGTATAAATCTCAATTTCAAAAATTGTACCCTTGTGACTGGTTTTGTGGTCCAGGGTCACATATTGCTATTGTCTTATTTAAAAGATTTATGAGTTTGCTTCGGTTTGAGCCAAAACACTTTGGTAAATCACAGTAACGCACCGTGTCTTCTCAAGGCTTATCGCTTTCTTTCCATGACGCTAAAGCATACCTTTGTGATAGATGTAAACACTTTCTCCAGGACGGCGTTGGGCTGAGCTCTCCGACTCGACTCCGTCTGGATCTGAAGGATGGAGGCACATGGACCTGCGATACACCTGCACGGGGAGACGAGAGGAAAAACAGGATCTTATCCATCAGGACAGAATTCATGCGTTTACATGCTGTTGCTACTAATCTAGATTGAGACTCCACTTGGGTGAAGTGTTTTACATTGATCTACTTGTGATGAAACCACATCTAGCTTTAAGCAAATTATAATGATTAAACTACATTTTATTGGACCATGTAGATTTCATG
Source organism: Leuciscus leuciscus (assembly GCF_965113295.1). Classification (NCBI taxonomy): domain Eukaryota; kingdom Metazoa; phylum Chordata; class Actinopteri; order Cypriniformes; family Leuciscidae; genus Leuciscus; species Leuciscus leuciscus. The sequence goes on from NC_138739.1 coordinate 9,122,986, forward strand.
TAGTTCGGTAACACTTTGCTTAAAACCTTTATCTATAATACATTATAAAGGAATATACATCATAATGCATTATCTTTTCACAAGTAATTGTAACAAAAGTTAAAAAGTATAATAAATTATATTCACAGATTCCTTGTTACATCTGACAACTTGTCAAGTTTTACTGGTGTATTATAATGTATATAACAGTGGTTACGATTATTCATGAGACCATACAATGCATTATAAGATGCAATACAAGGCATAATTAATGCATTAAAATACTTTTATAATGCATTATACATAAAGGCTTTAAGTAAAGTGTTAACAACAGTTCCAATACAAACTTGTACAGGTTATATAAATTACGGGTAGGGATGCACTGATTTGAAAAGGTTTTGCAAATACCGATAACCGATAATTCTTTATATTTGAAGCCGATAACCGATATATTGGCCGATAAATCCACATTTTTTGATACATTTTGAGAGCCTGATTACAACAAAAATCTCAGCATTAAAAGCCATGTCTCAAGCACACAGTTATAACGTTCTCATTATAATTTGATGTAGCCTATATGACAGACGTGTGCCGCACACTTCACTGTATTTTCCTTTTTTGAAGAGATTTCAATCATATTTCAAGCAATTCAAAACCATCAGTGTGCATCTGAAGCGTCTCAGATGAAGGAAACAATCCATCATTTATCACCTTTAATATATCGGCCCGATAACATTATAAATCATCATATATCGGCCGATACGGATACTATTGCCGTCATTATTGCTCAAACTTACTTTAGTGATTTGATAACCTTCTAACAAGAAGGATTAAGCTCCAGTGTGTAACTCGTCTTATTCTGTTTCTGTTACAAACATGAGAGATTTCTCACACTGACAATCCAACGGTCAAGTAGAGGCTTGAAAAACACACAACAAAATCCTCCAAAAACGTATAGTTAAAAAGGGCTCAGGTTCCTCCCTGAATTCTCAGCTGAGATTTGTGATCTAGAACATAAACGTTAGAAATGTGGCGAGTCGGGTCTGAAACACATGGTCTTTATCAGCAGCATTTCTGAAGCCGTAGAACAAGACGTTCATTTGACTCATGCAAAATCCAGCTATGTCGCTTAAACTCCACTGAATGCAAAACAAATCACTTTAACTCACTGATTAATGAACGCCAGAAGCTGCTGAGAAAACTGAAGGATGGGAACATTTATGACTGTGGCTTTTCAGATTCATTTAGATCTCTAATCAAGTAAATAAATGAAAACTGTCACTGGATACTGGAAGCACATTTGCATGGCTTGATCCCGAACATCTTACATTGTCAGGTGAGCTTTATCTCACGCTATGAACACATTATTGTCTGTTTAAAGGGGCTTTTGATAAGAACTCAGTAAGAACATGATTTTCTAAGAAACCTGGATAAACAAAAGAGACATTTCGTGTCGGTGATGCAACTAATACCATGTGTGTTTTAGCCATTTATAGTTTGATTTCTTAGAAAACTTTTTCAAAACATTGCACTGTTTCAGCATCCCTAAGATATATAAAAAAAAAAAATTCAACCAATGATGTGAATTTTAGGCGGGAAGAAATGTTTGTCTGACCAATGGAAGACCGGGAAACCTGTTCGAAACAAACATTTTGCGATACTTTTCAGCAAAACTAATGTGACAGAAATAACACACTTTAACAGCAAAAATACCAATAGAGTTTCAACAATTCAGTTCTTTAAATCGGTTTTAAACGGAATTAAACATTTAATTATTTAATTGACTGAATTTCTAAACACAGACAAAAATGTTCACTGAAACGTTAGTAAGTTTTAGTAAAATTGTATGTAGGCACGTTTACTACCATTTGGTGAAATTAACAATTAATAATGTGAAATGTTGTAGTTTTACAATGTACGGTAGTATTGTACAATAAAAAAATAATGAAATGTAGTTCATTCAATAAAAACAATGTGGAAAAAAACATGAATTGATCATTTTTTATTTTACTTTTTACATTGAAAATTGTGAATCTACAATGGCTATTCGGTCAAAAAGATGTTTCCTAAAAATAAAATACTGGCAAATGTATTTATTTACGATTTAACGCCATATTAGCAGCAATGGCTATATTTATGATAATCAACAGCATTTCACTTTTAAAACAAATTAGAATTATGATTACAGTATCACTTCAATACATTGTTTACAACAATTTAACAATTTTGTCTTAAAAAAACAAAACAATCAATATACAAAAACAGACTTATCAATAACAGCAACAGAAATGATAAAACTTACATAGATTATTTCAATTTAATATATGATAGAAATTCTATAATTATCCAGGAGAAACCTTCTTAAAAAGGTCCATTAATAAAATGTTGTCAAATATAATTTAAAAATGGACATTCTATTAAAATATGATGTACACAAGAAATTCTTACACTAATCAGAAACCGGTTTCTCTTTCCATTTCAATAATTATGAATGAGTGACCAATTCGACTTCTCGTATAAACAACCTGGTCATATCCATTTTCAAATTCATAACAATAATTAACTCCTTGATTTAGTACTCATTCGCCTCAGACTTGCTAATATGCATTAGGTCCATTTCAATTGCCATTTATTGTAAATTAAAATGTACAGATTCAATATGGGTTTGAAATACTGGGGGGAAAAACTTGCTGAAAACAGATCAGCATAATATTTAAATAAAACTGTCCATGACAACAAAGTTAATGTGGTCAAAGTCCTTAATATAAAACTTTTAAACTTAATATAAAACATCTCTCAACCAATAATATCAGCAGCTTGATAAATACACAAATTTGAGCAGTTTATTAACCCAGAATTGGCAAATGCTGATGAACTATGTCTCCAGGCATGTTACAAACGACATACTAAACTGTGGAATTTGACACTCAGCGTAAAAAGCAAACTTTACCAATATGTTTTAATTAAAACAGGGAGGAAAGACATTTTTAAGTGTCTCAGAATTGGCATTTCTGGCTTTCACAAGTCTAAGACGCAAACCACGTTGCGTAAAGAGTGTCATTCCCTGTCTGACACATTCACAATCTTCCTCTTTATGACGACAGGGTCAAAGTGACAGATGGGCCTGAACTAAATATTAGCTTGCTGACTGGAGCTTTGCTTAAATCTCAGTTCATCAGACAAACACAAAAGATTTAAACAGTACAATCTCGGGTTAATCTCCGACATCGGCGCTGCCAGTCTCAGCAAAAAAAAAAAATCTCATTCATTAAAGTTAGTAGCCGGACTTGACCTGTCGAGTCACATGTCCGTCTGTGTTTTGTTTCAGGAAAGCGGGTTGCAACTGGTGGGACGTCTGAAGACACAAACCATCAGGTCCGAGAGAACAGACTCCACGTGGGACGAGGGCTTTTCCTAGTGTGAGACAATAGAAAGCCTTGTCGCCGCACACACACACACACACACACACACACACACACACGTGATCTTTTGTTGGGTATATAAAGCCGGATATTTGCACACAACCATCAGTTTAAACTGTGAAAAAAAGAAGGTTTTCCTCAGTATTTGTCCTGTTTACCATTACAAATATCATTACAAATTTACTTGAGATGGAAAATGACTCATGATATTAAGTCTGGTTTACTGAGAAATTCATCAAAATTTAGTTTATACTTGAACCAAGAAAAAATATCAGTAAGTGTGGGAATATAATCTTGTTTTCCTTTTGAATGAAGTAGATTTTAATTTTTTCTTGTTTTAAACAATCTCAACAAGTCATTTTTCTTCTCAAGTAAATGCATCTTAACTGAAGTAGTCCTATATTTAGAGAAAGTCACTTTTTGGAAGTGTGTACTTCTTTAAATAGACTATGAAAGGGAAGTAGAGTGTATTTCCATTCTGGTTACGGTTTATTCCTATCAGATTTGGTTTTGAAGACTTTCTGAAACAGATAAAGACCACCCAACGTCGACCATCAACAAACACCAGCTTTAAAACTCTGATTCAGATGTAAAACAGGATGAAGTGTGAGATCAGTATCAGCTCAACGCCTGATTCATGCAGATTACATCACTGCCGTCTCACACACACATCATTTCTGGCACAGATTTAGCTGATGCTGTCACTGTAGGGTTTCTGAATTGTTCAAGTTTTTGGCAGCTGTGTTTCAGCACCGCATGCAAACTCTCTCCGCGCCGGGACAGACGCCGGGCTAACAGCGTTCGGCATTCTCTCACTAACTCGATTTGCGTGTCTGATAAATGAAACATGACCTGATTATGTCCTGAGGGGGCGGAGACTCGGTCTGTGTGCGACATGACACCACAAAAAGAGACTTTTGATAACTCAATGGCCAATAAAACTACTTGACAGCTCAAGGGTAACGTTAATAAAACACGTAACAAAATCCTGATAATCACATCCACAAGCATTCACTGGTATATAGCCTACTTAAGATAAACAAGGGTACATGTTCACGAGTCACAACCATTAGATTTAATCACAATTCTTTACTAAATGCAGCAGAAAACTACATTTGGGTACAAATACCATTTTGATTCTTTACAAAATGTGTGAATGCACTGAAATTTGATAACGTTGATTTCGTTTTTTAATAAATGATGCCATGCATCATGGAATCATACTTTTGATTACGATTCAGTTCAAGAATCATGAGGTATTTACATGCATCAACTACAGTTCATTTCATTTTCTAAATAATGTGATGCATCAGTGAATCAGAAATTTGGCCACAACTCTATTCAAGTACAATTGACTAAATAGGCCTATACTTAGTACTAAATATAAAAAAAAAAAAAAAAAACCTTTACTTCAGTGGCTGTAAAAAAAAAAAAAAAATCATGCTTTTTCAATAAGGGAAATGCCTTGGTTTAGATAGAGATAAAAAAATAAAAAATGCACGTTGACTCAACTCAGTAGAGTGACAGTCAGAATTGAAAACTGTCAAAAAAAAAAATATATATATAGCAGATCAATATAGCAGAAAAATAACTCATATTTCCTATGTAAACATATAATGCAATGAGATATGCTGATTGTAAGCTGATGCAATGATGTAATCAAACAGCTTGACACATTATGAAGACATTATTTAACTCCGGAAAAACCCATTGACCCACAGCACAACAGTTGTCTGAAGGAGAACTACAGCATTAACTATTCAGTGGCAGACCGAACTCTAGAGGAAAGGATCCTGGAAACGGCTGATGACACATTTCCAGAGCCGTAACCTCTTGAGCAACCGTCTCTGAATGCCAAAAGTCACTCCTGAGGAGTCATTATGATCTTATGTTATCGGCACGACGGTTCAACACATTCCTTTGAGAGAATGAGCCCAAACAAGTGCTGTGTGAATAAGACCTTGTGTGAGAGTGTGTGTGTGTGTGTGTGTGTGTGTGTGTGTGTGTGTGTGTGTGTGTGTGTGTGAGTGTGTGTGTGAGTAATTGCCCTGGAGCAAATGAAGGTTGAATGAATGTTCTGAGTCCTCAGGGAATAAAGAAACTCAAAAAGCATGTACAATCGAGCCAAAAGCACACTTACAAAAAATCTTGGGGATTCATTTATAAATGATATTTTTATAAATAACTTAACACTAGTAATAAAAATCAACCACTAGGACATCAATTCTCATCGCTGAAAAAAAACAAAAAAAACCTCTAAATCATGAAGGTCTCAGGTTTAGATGTTAAACACCCTCTAAGTGTACTGCACCTCCTCAATGTTAAAGCACATCAACACTATCTGTGAGCTGCAGTCACCGCTGATGAATAAATGAAGAGAGAGAGACTGCTGATGTCATCCTGACCGACTGCATGCAAACGTCCTCCTGAAACCAGACCAACCCCCTCTGGACCAACTATGCTAATTGGCCTCCTCGGGGGCTCGGTCGGGCCCGAGACATGAAGACATCGTGAAACATGACAGGGGTGCGGGCGTGCCTGACAACGCTCAAGTTGGCCTGCACAACAAAAGAGGTCCAATTCAATGTAGTATGTTCATGCATGACACTGAATGATTGGCAATCTGCTTCAGAAACCATCAATGCATCAACTGAGTGTTCCTCGAGGGGCGATGCTGAATATTTACAAGCTCCTCTACAAGAATGAGGTCCGGCCGGAGTCTTAAGGCTTGCTAATCCACAAAACGAAGCTTTAGGTCCCCCCTGAAGGTGAATCTAACTACTGAACTACAAAAGGGTGGGATGGGAGAAAAAAAACACCATGAGCGAAACTTGTCAAATGCACATTTTTAACCGTTTAGACGGAACCGGTGTGACCAGACTCCACAGCCACGGAATTTTTTTTTTTTTTTACGTTTTTCAATGCTTTCCGTTCTCACTTAAAAAGTTTTGCGTTTGCTTGCGAAACCTTTACGTTCCAACCGAGAAACTTTCCATTTGTTCGCAAAAGCTTTACACTCCGTCCGAGAAACTTTGCATTTGTTCACAAAACCTTTACGTTCCATCCGAGAAACTTTCCATTTGTTCGCAAAACCTTTACGTTCCGTCCGAGAAACTTTCCATTTGTTCGCAAAACCTTTACGTTCCATCCGAGAAACTTTGCATTTGTTCACAAAACCTTTACGTTCCGTCCGAGAAACTTTGCATTTGTTCACAAAACCTTTACGTTCCATCCGAGAAACTTTGCATTTGTTCACAAAACCTTTACGTTCCGTCCGAGAAACTTTCCGTTTGTTCGCAAAACCTTTACGTTCCATCCGAGAAACTTTGCATTTGTTCGCAAAACCTTTACGTTCCATCCGAGAAACTTTGCATTTGTTCACAAAACCTTTACGTTCCGTCCGAGAAACTTTCCATTTGTTCGCAAAACCTTTACGTTCCATCCGAGAAACTTTGCATTTGTTCACAAAACCTTTACGTTCTGTCCGAGAAACTTTCCATTTGTTCGCAAAACCTTTACGTTCCATCCGAGAAACTTTGCATTTGTTCGCAAAACCTTTACGTTCCATCCGAGAATAGGGCTGTCAACGAATATTCTAAATTCGAATATATATTCGAATAGTTTTAAAAAACAGAAATTCTAACGTGAAAATTAATATTCGAATGTGAATTTCGAATATGGAAAAACACGCCCGCGGAAGCAGAGGCGCGGCTGTCTGCTTTGCGAGTGGGCGCGCGCGCTGCCTGAAGCCTTGTTTATACTTTCGCCTGTCTCCGCAGCGCGAGTCTCCGCAGACTGCGCGCGCACCTCCCCCAAACGGACGAGGCGTTTATACTCGACGCGCTCGCCGTTGTACTATTCTTTGAAACGATAGGGGGCGATTCGCGCTCGTGCGGACGCGTCGAGTATAAACAAGACTTGAGGGACAGGTCACACGAGTCGCACTGTCTAGCACAGCGTCACTGCTGAAAGTTGACAGTGCACTAAAAGACAATGGAATAAATTGCAGTCAGTTTTTCCTTTTTTAATACAAGCACCAATAATGTAAGTAGCCTTTTTCTTTTTTAATAGCACTTTATTTTTTATGAACCTCAGGGTAAAAGTTTTTTGTTGTCACATTTCTCGGAATTGTGTGCGTCATTTTATTTAAAGTTAAACAGAAAAGTTCCATGTTTACCACAGCACAGCTCGCTCGGAGCGTTCAATGTCGGTTCTATACTGTAAAACTTCAATTAATGTTAATACATTTGTTTCAATCACTGAATGAAGCCTGCTATATTTGGGGCAAGAGTCGCGACCTTAAATTGCTTGCACAAAACTCTTGATCAGCACTCAACATGTGCTTATTGTTGTTCATTTAAACCGTTATGAGCAGAGAGAGCGTGAGCGCGAGCTCGGGCGCGAGAGAGAGAGAGAGAGAGAGTGCCTGCGAGTGAGCGAGACTGAGGTCTGCGGTCTTGGCCATTAGTTTATTTACTTGGTTTTGTGTTGGTAATACATTGTCAAATATGTTTAAACTTAAATTAACTACCTATACAAGTTATGTATGTCTCTTTGTATTAATTTGTCCTGTTATTGACGTAATGCGCGTCATTGAAAAAATGCGCAACCAGATGTTCGAATAGTTCGAATTAGGGATGGGCATTCGATTAAATTTTATTAGTCGATCGTCGGGAGAATTAACGATCGACTATCGATTAATCATTAATATTTTTATATTGAAATTTATTATTTCTTTAACTTTTTATAAATTAAAAATGCAATGAAAATACAAAAATACAGTTTGTTTGTCCTCGATGAGATCTTTATTACAAGAAGATCAACTTGTGGCAGTGAAACTGGACGTTCGGTAGACTTGATTCCTGCGGTGCTCTAAACCAGCGGAACCTGCAGCTGCGAGCCGGCGTTCTTAAACAGAGACCCATGGCCACTTCATCCGTTTTCTGTGATCGGATAGCTACCCGCTCGTGAAAAGACCAAATCTAAATGCCCTCCGAAACGCATTCGAGACGGATTTAAATCCTATCGCTCACTTCAGGAGGAGATCTGAGACGCATTCCAGACGAAACTGGACAAGAGTAAATGCATCTGGTTGTTGAAACCACATATGTAAATTTGACTTATCCCAAAAATGATAAGAAATAAACGTGTGAGAGCGTGTTATAGGCTATATGTCATGTTATATCCAGATATGACGACGCTACTTCAACACGCATCACCACAGATGAGCATCTATTCATCAAGCTAACGTGCAAACTATCGCAAATCAAAGTCAAAGTCATTCATCAACACACAATCATCTTCATTAAAAGTAAAGAACCGAAATGATCTTACCAGGGCTGTTGCCGCAATATCTTGTTGCGGTCTTTGATTTAGAAATTTTCGCTGATGATCAATAAAATGCAGCTCATATCAGTTGCATTCGATGACGTGCAACAATTTAAATATGCATATAGCGCGGGAATTCAAGATCGGATTTATATCCGTTTTGCAAAAACACATTTATGTGACCAGGTGTAAATGGAATCGTTTTGATAAATCAGATAGCTATCCGATCTGAGAAAACGCATGAAGTTCCCATAGAACTTCTGCACCAGTCTACTGATTTCTGTTGAGAAAGATAAGCATGTTGACATGATCTGGGATCAGACGCGACCGCAACCTGGTGACAGCCTGTCCAGCCGCCGAAAACACCCGCTCTGAGCAGCCCGGTCTCACCCCAAAACGTCATATACTGACGCGTCTTGACCATGCGTCAACATGAGACGCAGACAGAAGCGCACCAGCAGCGCCTCCTAGCGGTACCCTAACGCATACCTAAACCTACCCATAACCCGAATCGTCACACATGGACGTTATGGGGGTACCCTTTTCGTCGTATGTTGACGCATGGTCAAGACGCGTCAGTATATGACGTTTTGGGGTGAGACTGTCAAGCCGGGGCAGCCGGGGACTGACGTTGCCGGGATGCACAGGTACCTCCGCGCTAAAATGAATTCCATTGCTTCAAGACACACTACGCAACGCAACCTGCATTAGTTTAATCGATAACAAATAAACGTGATCGACGAAATTCTTAACGATCAATTATCGATCGTCGATTAATCATGCCCATCCCTAGTTCGAATATTCGTGTGTTTTTTAGAGGGAATATTCGAACGTCATTTTTGAGCAATTTTGACAGCCCTATCCGAGAAACTTTGCATTTGTTCACAAAACCTTTACGTTCCGTCCGAGAAACTTTCCGTTTGTTCGCAAAACCTTTACGTTCCATCCGAGAAACTTTGCATTTGTTCGCAAAAGCTTTATGTTTCACCCGAGAAACTTTGCGTTCGCTCGTAAAACCTTTGCGTTCCAAACAAGAAACTTTCCATTTGTTCACAAAACCTTTACGTTCCATCCGAGAAACTTTGCATTTGTTCGCAAAAGCTTTATGTTTCACCCGAGAAACTTTGCGTTCACTCGTAAAACCTTTGCGTTCCAAACAAGAAACTTTCCATTTGTTCACAAAACCTTTACGTTCCATCCGAGAACTTTCTGTTTGTTCGCAAAAGCTTACGTTTCACCCGAGAAACTTTGTGTTTGCTCGTAAAACATTTGGATTTCAACCGAGAAACTTTGTGTTCGCTCGTAAAACATTTGGATTTCAACCGAGAAACTTTGCGTTCGCTCACAAAACCTTTGCGTTCACAGATAAATGTTGCATTAATTCACAAAACTTTTCTTTGCAAGCGAATGCAAAGTTTGTCAGGGAACGCAAAACATTTGCGGGAGAACACAAAAGCGTTGATATACAATCATTTCATTCATTAAAATAAAATCTATTTAAACTATATAAAAAAAATAATAAAAATGACAAAAACACAATTAAACACTAAAACTTTAAAATGACAATGAAACCAGAAAATTGAAAAGCAAAAATGTATTCAAAATAGTAATAAAAACAATAATAGCGTCTCTAAAATCACAATGTGTCTTACATGGTAAAACCTTACAACCATAAACACAAAGATATCCAACCGTGACAAAACTGAACCCAAACAAATGTCATGGAAATAATTTACTTTATATACTTCAATCTTATCTTCTGAACTTAAAAACAAACAAAATTAACCTTAAGCACATAGATATTTCAAAGTATCACAGTTATAAGAAGAAACCAACCACACTTGGGCCGATGTCTTGCGTCTGATCTAATTCTGAGGATTAGTTTTGCTTGCTATTTTTAGTGATTCGCCCACAAAACCATGAGCGAAACTTGTCAAATGTACATTTGTAACCGTTTAAACGGAACCGGTGTGACCAGACTTCACAGCCACGAAATACTCTCACCTCAACTGGATCGGTAAGAAAGAGAACGTCTTAAGAAGCTTCTCCTAACAGGTTCCTCGAGATCTTCATTCTTATCATACTTCACGACAACGAACCCTAAGCCACACTAACAAATAAGTTGTCTTTGGACATAATACCCTTAAGCACTATTCAAATACCATGAAACATGAATATATATTGAGAAATATGCTAAACAGTTCCATCTAACACCACAGTGCTTCTTTGTAAGCATATCAGACCCATGCACTTTTTCTCATGCAAACTGGGTTTTAGACGTCAAACGAGATCCCACCCATCGAACTCTGGAATGTTTCTGCTGCCTATTCTTAGTTAACCTTTATTTAACCAGGCAAGTCACTTCAGAACAACAGCATATTCTAGTCCTAAATCCAAAATATTAGTTAAAAACGCTAAATGTGCTTCCAGCAGAAACCCAACAGAAGATAGAGCGACAGTGGATCTTACATAACAGAATCATGTTATGACGCCTGGAGTTTGGTGCAACTTGCATAGTGCCTTTTTTTATGGTAAGTGTGTCTATTAAAGGAGTAGTTCACCCAAAAATTAGGATTTTGTCCTCAATTACTCAAACTCAAGCTGATAAAGTAGTCCGTATGAGTAATGCACTCTTCTATAAGCCACATGATAGCATAGTTTAACGAGCAAAAAATAAATTTACGTCATTATTCGCAAATCACAGGAGTCACTTTAGTGTTGTGTCTCATTTCCAGAGCTTGGTAGCACCAGTCTCCATCCACTTTCATTGTATGGAAAAGAGCAGCGTGAACATTGTAACAAAGCTCTCCTGTCGTGTCCCACATAAGAATAACAAGCATCAAAATGTGTGCTAGAAACATGTGGGTGAGCAAATGATGAGTTCATTTGAGTTCACACGGTTCATTTTTGAGTGCGCTATCCCTTTAAAACCCAGCTTTCCCACAGTGATACACAAACACATGTCATTACCATTCAAGCACGATTGAATTCAAAGCATACTTAAGACACGAACCTGTACTTATTCATACAGCATGTATACAGCACAGGCTCATCTAAAGGTGTGTTGTTCATTTATCATTCATTTCGGACACTACTACCTGATAGTATGTATAGTCCCCTAACAAGCATGAGAGAGAATGAGTTTGTGAAGGTAGGGGTGAAAAAAAACGTTAAAGCAATGAACAATAAATGCAATCCTCTTTTCTGAGTCTCTAGGCCTTAAGCTGGTCAGCTGACAGATGCATCTGGCTGGGAGTTCATGACCAGGGGGCTTGACATGTCTCTCATGTTCAACCAGCCCAAATGGACCAACCAAAACATCTCCATTTAAAAGTTAAGACACGTGCATCCATTACCGCTTACAATATAAGACCTGTGGGAAGAAGCACGTGATGCGAGTTTAACAGACTGAAATATCAGTTGAGTTTAGGATATTTTCCTGATGGTCAAATGACTGCCAAACACACCAAATAAGCTTGCCATCAAACTAAAACCATACCTCTCGAATATGAGCCGCACTGCGAAGATTCCCAAGGCCAGCGGCAGCGCGGAGAGCAAGTGGCCGGCTTTCGGGTACTCCACCCCGGGCGCGGGGTCGGCCAGATCCGCCCAAGTGACATTGTGCGGAAGCCAGAAGCGCTCGTTCCAGAACCAGGCTGAGAGCGCAGCCATGTTAGAGGGAAAACTAGAGATTCGGGAGAGAAGAGGACGTTTAGAAAGAAAGTATGCGGGTGGCAAACGATTCACCGCCCCCTTTCTCCCTCTCTCTCTCTCTCTCTCTCTCTCTCTCTTTCTTTCTCTCTCCCTCTCTCTCTCTTCCTCTACTGTGTTTGGTTGCGTGTTAACGTATTGAAGGTGTTTCCACTCCCGTGATGCGGCTGCACGAGGAAGTGTGCGCGCGGACAGATCTCGCGCACTATACGTAATTTACGTAACTATTACGAGACTAAATGCCCATTAATAATATATATATTACATGTAGTAAAGATATTATTTCTCTAGCGTAGAGTTTTTAGGATATCTTTCTTGTGTTTTGGCCGAAACTAGTAAACGCTCCGAAATCCGAATCGATCTTTTTGAATTGATTCAATTCATGATTTGGTGAATCGTGAAACGGTAAAGTTTCACATATCATCAACGCACTATTTTGATCGAAAAACGAAGAGATAAACAGCAGTGTTTGACGGAACACTTCACTTAAAAAAAATCAGTTCTTTGAAGAGAGCCGCGCGAACGAAGCGATTAGCTAAAATGAATCATTCTTGTCAACCCGTCGTCATGACAACTTCGCCGCTTGTTATTTGGCACCCCATTGTGGACAAAGTCCCTTTAAAACAAGCAAAAACCCTTTAAGAATTGTAATCATAAAGTATTTGTTGTGGACAAACTACGACCAGTAAAAACATGTCTGACATCAGTATTTAACGAAGTACTTCACTTAAATAAATCAGTTCTTTGAATCGATTCTTATAGAGAGCCGCGCGAACGAAGCGATTCGCTAAAATGAATCATACTTTGTCGTCGTCATGACAACTTCACCGCTTGTTACTTGGCGCCCCATTGTGGACAAAGTCCCCTTTAAGACAAGCAAAGTAAATTTTTGAGAATTTTGATTTAAATTGAGTATAAATGTAGTGTCACTATCTAAATCGAGTAGCTGTAATCCCGACTATGATTTGAATAATTTATTGACTTTTCCTCACAATTTTTTGTATCCTCTTTTTTTTTTTATATAAGAACGTTTTAATTTTTCAAAATTGTTCATGGATATTACCCTTGACTGCAATTTATTTTTGAGCAGATTTTCTGAGATGATAGACAGATTTTTCCCCGATACAAAAAATAAAACAGAAATTAAATTGTATGATTCTATAAACATTAAACATTTTAATGTTTAAAATTAACATTAAAACAGAAAATAGAATTTTAAAAACGAAATCAAAATGTTAACAATAACTATAATTTTATATTAATGATACTGAACTAACACTGGCACCAGGCAATATTTTCACTGAAAATATAAAAAAGAATTTACAACATTTTAACAGTTTATTCAGAATCAGCACAGACAGTAAAATGTATTCACATTCCTTTATCAAAAGCAAATCATGTCAATAAAAATGATAAAATAAATCAAAACAAAATATGTTTCCTGGACAGGGTTTAATTTAAGACAGGAGTACGCCTTAATCTAGAATAGTTAATCGTGTATAAAAAATGGCTTTCTGTAACACATATTAAGTACAGATTATTACACCTGGAGAATGGAGTCCTGAACTAAAATAAACCATATTCATTCAAAACTAACAGTGCTAATCTGAATTAGCATGACAGAGGATGCCTATAAATCATGGAATGAAACAACACAATGGTAAATAAAATATCACTTTATTTCACCCAATTCAGCCCTGAGCAAAACCTGATGGGAAGTGAAAGTCCCGTATGACTGGGTTACGAGATTGAAACATTACAAAATGAAAACATCAAGAGAAATCAAAGAGTGACCATTTTAATTCAGTAACATCGATCAATCACATTTGAACTAGAAACCCGATACAATAGTGTGGAGAAAAAAAAGAAATGTTTAAAGTGAACAGCATAAAAAAAGTATATATATATATATATACCTCCTCCTGTATAAATAACATATATATAAACCTGCCTCCTGGTAGGTTTAATTTAATCTTCCTCTAGGAAATCATCTTATTAAACTCTGGACTAAACTAAATATAGGACTAAAGCCATGACAGAGAGATTTCTGTTAATCTAGTTTAGAGGGCCATTTAGTCGAGGACTATAGGCTTAATCTCTGTCTGGGAAACCGCCCTAAAGAGTGCAAAAGTGGCAGACAATCTTTCAAAAACTTGAACAAAGTGCAGATAATTTAAAACGGAAAATAGTATTAAAACAAACTTTGTGGGGGAAAAAAAAGTGAGGAAGAAGGCTAAATGCTACAAGTAGATTATTTGTGACTTAAATATAAAGTAGGAAAAAAATCCAGCAATGAAGTTGAAGATAAACAGCAGCACCCAGTGGTTACATCCTGAGACACGTTTCTTTGGGAAATCGCTTTTCCCAAAAAAAAAAACATTTTTGAATGTTGAAAAAAAAAAACATTCAACCTCCAGAAGATCTGCTGAAATATTAGGCAAACCTCCACCACAAAGCGTTTAGGTCAATCGGATCACAAGTGGACGATGCAAAATACAGGTGTAAACAGGGTCTAAAACGTTTTGAGCTTGTCAACTTTCAACCACTTCCAGAGGTAGACGAAAACACATTCGACCGGATTGCATGGCGTTGTTAGGGGTTGATAGTTTAGGACCCAAGGACCAGATGTTTGAAAGAAGACCCGGAGTCAGAATTATAATAAGTTAAAGAAAAGTTTTACTGAAAATAGTTTGCAGTTTCATCAGCAGAAGTTCAGCTTCAAGACTCACACAGGAGTTCGTAGGACGCCCCGCTTACAGTTACAAAGATCACAGCAGTTATACCCTACACCAAGGTCTAAGCTACGTCATTGCTTACAGGCAGAATGATTCTGATTGGCTAAGAAATTGATAAACATAGTAATTTTCCACACATATACAGATAAACTGAAACATATCTCCATAGATTATGCAGCTGACACTCGGACCCTGAAGTTAGGCACGTCGTGACCTTCCAGTTCTCAGATTGCAACATGTCCCGAACAACAACTCAGTCAATCTCCAATAATGCCAGTGGTTCCTTAACCTGTAACCAAGAAGACTAACACACACACACATCTTTTCCAAGGTTGGATTTGGCCAGACTCTAATTATAAACAGGAGAGTCCTCTCAAAACATCAAGGCAATGCGTTCTTTCTCAAGGAGAGCTACACTTTAGTCTAAGTAAGGCTTTAACAAAGAAATGGTCCCTTAAACTAGTGGCTTCAATGACCCCTATGTGTTTTAACATGTTGAGGACCTTTCTCAAACACAAAACAAATCCCTATTTCATTTCTGGAAATAACAAAAACTGACATTAAAGAATACTTGAAAATAACATTTCAGTGATCACACTGTAACTTCAATAACAAAATAAAAATCTCCAGAGAAGTCATTCAACTCATGTAATATTTAGAAGGAAAAATAATGATTAATACCTTGATTATAATCACTCATTACATATACATTGAAGCAGCAGTGGATTCCAATCAAACCCCTTCAGTATAGACGAACAGCCACAAAAGACCGTCTACTCTACATCTTCTGACCTAATGTGTAAACATTATGGGAAGAGCTCTAGCCAGACTGGATTTAAACTTTGTCGACTGGAGACCCAAGTTTGATTTGAAGATGAAAACGTACCAAGCAAAATGTTCTCTCACCATTCCTGATATCTAACACACACTCCCAGCGTTCGGCTGGTCTTTCAGCTGTCAGAGCAGAAACTAAAGCTGATGCTCTCCGTGTGTTTTATTGTTTTTGATCTCCGGTCGCGTTCATATGTAAATTGCACGATTTTGTCCATTAGATCAAAAGATCTGGGAAAAAAAAACCCATACCTTTACCCGCACATAGACCCTCCCCTCTAAGAAATCAGTTATGAAAATATTTTAAGGCTTATGAAGATTAGGCCTAATGACAAATAAAGATGACATGAAAACATGAACGACTAGAAAAAAATAAGACTGCTAGATTATGATGCATCAATGTTGTAGAAAAAGAAACATCTAAAAGGAATAGCTGTTGAGATAAAGCTGAAGAGTTTATGATCTCAGGTAAACTGAAGCCCGTTCTTTGACATCCTATGAGATTAATAATCAGATAAACATAACTCTGGATGTGCTCTTCCCTTTACAACAGTGCTGATACACGGGCAACTAAAGCACTAGTGTTCATGTTCTCATTATAATGCTATATGTACTTTATGAAATATTGGCACTGCACATATTTCATGATCACAGTGATTCCAGGAATTTTCACATTATTTCGCTGGTCTGGAAGGCGTGATGATAACGCTATAACCAGACCTCAGGAACCACCCAAAATGCCGCAATAACCAATCATAAAAAAAAGAAATATATTTTTTTAAGTCAGGCGATCGTTTTCATGATTGATCGTCGCTGTCACGAACGAGCACTCTTCATCACACTGATCCTCTGGGTCTTGGGATTTCTCCTTCTGCAAGAAATCAACAAATCACAGAAGGTAAAGAATGTAAATAACGCTGTTCATTTGTCAGTCACAGAAACAAAAAACACAAAATAATCAGCACATCTGTCGTTTGAAATGTTTATTTCCCATCGCAATGATTTCTTTTTTTCAGTAAAAGTGCAATAAAACAGATCTGAATGTTATGTTAAGTCAGATTTCTACAAAGATACACTACGTAGTGCAGTAACTTACCTTTTTGACTCGATTGTAAAAATTTTGCAGGATTTTCACCAAGTCCACTTTGAAAAATAATCAGACACACACACACACACACACACACACACACACACACACACACATTAATATAAATGTTGCACAATAAAGATGTTTTCTCTACTTATAATATCTGAAGGAGATTCTTACCACTTCTAGAGTTCATGTGGTAATAGTAAATTCCAACAGCAATAGCTATAATCACCAGCAGAAGAAAAACACATATTCCTACTATGGCTCCTGGAGACAGACCTGAACCTGGATCATTAGTGTGAGTAAATCTGTCAGACTGACCTATAACAAACACAATGAAATCACATGTGAATCTCATTCAGTTTAAAGTAGATCACAGTTTTGTTCAGGGATGCCAAAAGTACCACTGATTCAGTACCAAGTCATCAAAGTAATAAAATAAAAGCAGTAACGATGCCATGCCAACTTTATTTATATTACACTGTAAGAGTGTTTTTCCTTCCAAATGCCTAAATGATGCTCACCAGTGACAGTAACACAGAAGCTCGTGCTCCTCCTGATACTGAAGCTGCTGGTGCTGATGTTGATCTGTAGTTTATAGAGTCCAGAGTCTGTGTTTCTGGTGTTTGTGATGGTCAGAGATCCAAACTGATCCAGCTTCAGTCTGTCTCTGAATCTCTCTTTACACTGAACATCTGTACAGATCTGACTCTGATCTCCACTCACGATGAGTGTGTCATTAAAATACCACGTCAATGAATTATTTGATGTTTTTACTTCAGGAGTCTCTAGACTAACAGCTTCTCCTCCCTTCACGATCTTTCTCTTCACTTCATCTCGTTCAGCAGCAGGAACACCTGAAACACAAACCAACAATACCAGACAAATATATTAGGCTTTCTTGACTGTCAAGTCTGTAAAGCAATGTTTATCCTCATTTACAAAAAATGTTTGTGTTTATTTTACATCTAATTCTCTGCATTTTGTAACCCAGCGTTGATGAATACATTAATGATGTGATTTAAAAACATATAACCTGCTTTTTAAACATTCACTAATGACTCACCATGAACAGAAACACTGAATCTCTTTCCACTGCTGCTGCTACTGAACTTTAGATAATAATCTCCAGAGTCTTCAGTTCTGATGTCCATGATGGTCAGAGATCCAGTCTGATGATCCAGCTCCAGTCTGCCTCTGAATCTCCCATTAACTTCATTACACTGAACATCTGTACAGATCTCACTGCGATCTCCACTGATTCGAGCGATGAGAAAGCCATCATAATACCATCTAATTCTGACTCCTTGGGTTATTTTAATATTAGTGTATAGAGTGACTGAATCTCCCTCCTTCACTGACACTTCATCTGTGCCATCAGACGCACCTGGAGAAGAAATTAACAGTTAATCAAATCTCTTTTTAGATCGAAAGACAAAAAAAATTGTTCACCATTGACATGCTCCTATTCTATAAAAACTGCTGTATCTTTTTGCTGGTGGGATTCTCTCTGAAATTGGTCTGAGTTCCTCTGGCCGTGATTAAAGCATATTCAAAGGCATTGTCTGGAGTCTGTCTATATTAGTGGAACACTAGAGACCTTATTCCCAAGTGCTAGTGTTCGTAGGGGTCCGGACGTTGACCGACTTAGCCGACACTGATTAGGAGACGAAGCAGGTGAACTTAAGTCAGGTGCGTATGGGAAAATCTACCACAATATCAATGCCTTCAGTTTTGAATGCATTTTTAGGACCTGCCAATGTCAGTAGCATATAGGGTGACCATACGTTCTCTTTCTTCCCGGACATGTTTAAGCTTGTGTTTTTCTGTTGATGGTTTTTCTACAGGTACTCTCTGTGTAGAACCAATAATAACAAGAAGAAGAAAAAGAATTAGACTCTCTAGTTATGTATGTTCAAAGGTTAGTTTACTTCAGCACACGTGTGCCCTATTGATGAGGCTCCAGTCAAGTAGGCGTGACAGATTACCAGCATATATATTTCCAATATATAAATATATTATCGATTACACACACACAATATATATATATATATATATGAATGAATGAAGCAATGTTTAATTTACTGTGATTTATTTATTTTCTCAAATTTCTCAGTGATTTATTTATCTACACTCAAAAAGTTTTGTTTTTCTTTTTGCAATGGGATGTTTTCTACAGTATATGTTTAACATCTGTTTAGAAATACATCTCACTTTATAACAAACGTGGAAATAAAAAATAAACTTATAAAGCCACATTAACTTTGTTTATTTCAATCCTTCTCTTTAATTTAGAATTAGCATCAAACAAACATTATAATTCTTGTTCACAGTAATAAAAACCAGTGGTGTAAAGTGTGAGTAAATGTAATTAGTTACTGTACTAAAGTATATTTTTGACTGATCAGAGATATTAGCAACTTTTACTCTCTACTTTACTACATTTTTGAACGAGTATGTTCTCTTTACTCAACTATGAGTAATGCAGGTACTCTGATTTTCAGTTTACCTTCAGCAAGTATGAAAACAATAGGGGAAACTAAGCCAAAACCCGGGGAAAAGAGGACGTTTGTTCACCCTAGTTGACAGATGTACAGCTATTTTAGAGCTTTTCGAAATTATATTTCAAGTTTCATTCAGCAAAGGCTGGAGAGCCGGTTCACCGCCAGGTAAATGTGTCTAAAACTATTTAATCATCTTTTATTTATCGTTGACAGGAATATGAATTGAAACAAGTAAGTGTCTTACCGGGAACGAGGAATAAAAACGCAACCAACAAACTAAAGATAAACTTTTTCAGCATGTCCGCATCGAACGGAGCCGACTCTTATTTCCGTTGTTGTTGTTACAAATTGGGTCCTCCCTCAAATCCAGGTACTCTCATTAGCGCCTGATTACAATTCCTAAAAAATAAATGTTATGATAAAACGTGTTTTAACTATGGTATAATGACCATTCATGTCTGTATTAGTTAGCTTATGTACTAGCATAGCATGCATATACAGATTAGCCCGTTAGCTTAGTTTATAGGCTACACACAGTTGCACACACGTAGGCCTTTTCACAATCATCTTTAATGTGATTACGAGTTCAAGTAAGTATTAAATGTCAAAATATTTCAGTTATAAAAAGAACAATTAAATGTTCAATTATTCACTTAATTGGTCATTATTATTATTAATTTAATTAACAGTTTAATAAAGTGAAATAAATGACATACAATTTGTTTTATTATGCACTATATAGTAAGCTATAGCCTACATATTTTAAATTATTATCGTTCTTATGTACTTAGTATTATCAATTAACTGATAGCTGGTGGAGACCCAATTTCGCCGAAGAACCAGATTTGTCATGAAACCATTTCACATACTACGCCTTGAGTTCCCAGAAGTGGAAATCATCATCATCTTCATCATCATTATCATCATCTTTTTCTTTTTCTTTGATTTTAATTTTTAATTTTTTAATTTAATTCATCGTATTCTATGCCTTTCTCGTAATCACTAAAAATAAATATAGGCCTAAATAACAAAATTAATAAAAAAAAACCCTCTGGCACTGCGTGTTCAGCTCCTCCTGCTTCTGCCCTGAGTCCCTCTGGATCCAGACTGATGCATTACAACACAAATCTATTTTTTGATAGCCTGCCCTATAGCCTTCTCTCCAATCAAATACGACATGCTCTACAGTTTCTTTTTCTCTACAAATATGCATAAATCATTTCTAATGATTCCTATTAAAGCCAACGAAGAGTTCAAGTAGAGTAAGCCTTAATCTAGTTATTACAACCTCTTCCTTCCTGTTTCTGCCACATACATTTTTATTGTACATACAAATATATAGCTTAATTTCCATGAATCCCTTTATGTGCTGCTACCCAACAGAATCCCACTGTCCCTTTTTTCCTTTGAATACTATACAAGAGCATGAATATTTTTATTAATCAGATCTTCTCTGGTTGATCTTTGAGTAATGATGTTAATACTGACGAAGAATCAGAACATATAACTACTAAGGTCTTATTTCCATAGCCATGTTAACCCAATTTTGGTGGCAGTTATCTACAGAATATATAGATATATTAGTTGTTAATCTTTTAGACATTTTTACACATATTACTGGAATATACTATTCCTGTGGTTGGATTTCTTCTGCTCCTTCTCATGGGGGTAGACACACACACACACACACACACACACACACACACACACACACACACACACACACACACACACACACACAATGCATAACTAACAATTACGGTACACCTCTGTCCATAAGGCATTTCCTAGAAACAAAAATAAATAACAACACTGTAAGCAATGCATTATATTCAATACATTGGCTAAATATGTGTAACAAAAAGGCATCAGGGTGATTGCATTTCCTTAATGTTGCAGCCATTATATCGAGTTGTAATTTTTGCTTGTGACACTAGAGGGCGTAAATGTAACAGGCGCCACAATGGATGGTCAAACAAACTTTTTGACTTCGCCATTCTTTTTTTAAAGAATTTACACATTTCAAAATATACACCATTTTTTTAAATATATTGTTAGCATATTTATTAAAATGTACCTTAAGAATATTATATATATATATAAATAAAAACAATAAAAAATTGTTCAATAAAATGTTTTGCCCTCCATATATTTCAGTCCACGAAAATACATTCACATCAGGATTATTATAGTTAACTAAAACTAACACCATAAAAAAACAAATAAAAAAACATTTCCATTGCTTTTAAATAAAATGTACATTTACATTTATGCATTTAGCAGACACTTATCCAAAGTGACTTACAGAAGAAGAACAAAGCATTATTCAAACAGCCAACGTTCATTATTGTACAGTAGTTTATCAACATATCCTTAGAGGCAGCCATACCTCTTGTTGAATGGGCCTTTGAATGAAGGTTGTGCACCTCAAAATCTGCAGAAATAGCCTCAACAATCCATTTGCTTATTCTCTGTTTGGATGCTGAGGAACTCTGCCAGGGTAAACCAAAGCACACCAGCAGCTGATCAGTTTTACACCACTGGGCATAACAGTCAAGTGCCCTAACTGGACAAAGCATGTTGAAGGGGTGGTAAAATGCCCTTTTTATAAAATGTAAAATAAGTCTCTGATGTCCTCAGAGTGTGTATGTGAAGTTTTAGCTCAAAATACCCCACAGATATTTTTATATAGCATGTTAAAAAATTGCAACATTTTTGTGTGTGTCCCTTTAAATGCAAATGAGCTGCTGCTCCCGGCACAGGGGGCGGAGCTTCAACCGCTTGTGTCCTGAAAATTTCAAAAACGTTTAGCCTTTTATGTTCAAACCGGAATCAGACAATGATATAGAGACTCAAGAAGAAGTGACAACATGTAGAAGCAACAGGACATTTCTGAATGGTTAGTTGATGAATTTATGTAGCTTAGGTGTAGTTATCTTCTAGTCATTGATTAGCATATTCTGTAATGCTAATCTATAAATCGCTTTCCCGTTTTTTTCTCCTGACCATAGATTACACAGAATCTCATCTCAGGTCCGCTATTTTTAATTTTGTCATTTCATCTGAATATCAACATTTGTGAGATTTAGCTTTGAGATCAATTGATCTAATTTTATGTCTCTGGAAAATAGTGATCTATATGACATTGAATTATGTTGAACAACGTTTTTGTATCGATGTGTTAATGAGGGATTTGTGGACTCAATGTTTTTGGATTTGTAGAGTAAAAGTTATAGGCTAGTTAAGTAAAAAAGATAAAATTAGACCCGGCCTTGGGGTAAGATGAGTCACCCAGAATTGGCACAGAAGGTCCCAAGGGCATTCATAGTGTCGCTATTATGACAAATCTCCAATTAAAATATGGTTAATTAAATATGTAAATAGTCATATGCCTATATACAAGTCATAGTATAATCTTCACCATTTTTTTATTTTATTTATTCTTGAGGCTCTGGTTGTAACATTGATCCACTCAGTAGCGGTTTTTGGCACGGGCGAACCGGGCAATCGCCCGGGGCGGCATTTTTGGGGGGGCGGCGCCGCCGGCACGAGCAGAAGAAAAAAATAAATAAAAATAAAATAAAATAAATAAATCTGTGCCGCGAAGCGGTTTTCTATTATCTATCATTTCACTGTGTGGGGAATTGGCAAATTTGCGCCCCCTGCAGCTGCAGGCGTCCCTGCTTGCTGAGAAGATGCCCTGCACAGAAGCTGTTTATTTGAGAAGGGGAAAGGGGAGGGGGCGCAGAGGCGCGGGCGCGGATGACAGTTCACCTCTGGGTCTCTCCCAAATGGAAAGGACAAGGGGGGGAGACGGGGGGGATCCATATAGTTATCTAAGTCAGTCACACCTCGACTTTCTTCCAAATAACGCACATTTCATTCATAATATTATAAATACAGGCCTCTATATTTCCCGCACATTTTTGTTTTTCTGAATTGTCTGAATGGCTAATAAAAATAGGTAATACAAAACGATTACTTGGTCACCACCACCAAGGTGAATTGGTTTAGTCTTGACTTCTGGTCGTGACTCGTCGTGAGTGACAGTTGGTATGGGGGGGATCAGGGGAAATCTGTTGATTGTCGATGTCGAGTGCCAAATAAGAGATGGACAAGAAAGGTCAAAGCCATCAGGTGCCCAATTTAGAAACGAGCGAAAGATAAAGGTATGCAAACTATGTTTTCTCTGTATGATTACGGTATCCATGTCATGAATGAAGGGGCAATATTAATTGGTGGGTATAATTGGGGGGGGGGGGCGCTCGAAGGGGGTCTTGCCCAGGGTGTAATTCAATGTAGAACCGCCACTGGATCCACTGAAGGCACGTTTGAAGAACCCAAGTGCAGTTTAAAGGGGTGTTTGATTATAATTTCACTTTTCTAACTTTAGTTAGTGTGTAATGTTGCTGTTTGAGTATAAACAAAAAATTCATCAACTAACCATTCAGAAATGTCAGTGCCGGCCCGAGCCTTTTGGGGGCCCTAAGCAGAATTTGATTTGGG
Source organism: Leuciscus leuciscus (assembly GCF_965113295.1). NCBI lineage: Eukaryota > Metazoa > Chordata > Actinopteri > Cypriniformes > Leuciscidae > Leuciscus > Leuciscus leuciscus. The sequence goes on from NC_138739.1 coordinate 9,147,092, forward strand.
GGCCCCCTCCCACCACGCAGTCACCTGTGCTTGACGATTATTGACACAAATTTCACGCAATAATGTTACATTACAAATTAATACAATTAGGTTATGTATTAATACAAAATAAATACTTAATAAAAATAGATACTAAAAAAAGTTAGTAACTTTTTCTTTACTCTTTTACTAACTCTTTGAAACTTCTGAAAACAAACTGTCACAAAACATATAAAAAAAAATTATTTGCAAAATATCCTCCAACGTTTTGCAACACTTTGCAGTTTGAATGATGTCTTGTATGAACATGACAGAGTATGTTTTTATGTTTCCACTGTTCGAGCGCGCCCGCGCCTCACACACACACACACACACACACACACACACACACACACACACACACACACACACACACACACACACACACACACACACACTCACATATTCCAGCATTGCAATCTTCACACCGCAGCCTGTTCGTTATAGCCGTAATAAAATATAATAATAAAATAGTCAACCTAACATAATTATACAAATTACACTGCTCTGTTTAAATAGTCAGTTGAACAATTCATACTATGAATAAAGAATAGTTTACCATCCAAATCCATCGCGAATGTTGAAACATTTTGATTCTAATGAGAGAGATACGTGAGCCCAACGCCGCTTACTTTCACTTTCGCTTTAAATTATTTCGTTTTCGGCTTGTTTATAGTTAGTCTTTTGTTCTTGTTCTGTTCTGAATATCATTACATTTAAAGGATAAATCATTGATCAAATCAAATTTTTGTGACATGGCTTAACATTACCGTGACTGCGCACAAATTGTCTATGCACGCGAGGTTATGCGCATGACTCAAACACTGGCAGACACAGCTGCAGTTGTAGGCAGGTATATTGATCATGAAATCAGAATTTTCTTGTCTTGAATTATTAATCCTTTCATTCATTTATGTCACTTGTTAATTAGGCTATTATGTAAAAAAAAAAAAAAAAAAACTCGATTGGGGGCCCCCTGGTGGCGAGGGGGCCCCAAGCAGCCGCTTAGTTCGCTTATGCCTCGGGCCGGCCCTGCGAAATGTTGTCTACATGTTGTCACTTCTTCTCGAGTCTCTCCATCTTTCTGACTCTGGTTTGAACATAAAAGGCTAAAAGTTTTATACATTTTCAGTGCATGTCGGTGTGAGGTAAAAGGAAACAAGCTGCTGAAGCTCCGCCCCCTGTGCCGGGAGCAGCAGCTCATTTGCATTTAAAGGAACAGACACAAAACGGTTTGTTTTTGCTCACCCTCAACAAGTGACAACTTTAACATGATATACAAAAATATGTGTGGGGTATTTTGAACTAAAACTTCACATACACACTCTGGGGAATTCAGAGACTTATTTTACATCTTGTGAAAAGGGCGAAAACAAGAACAAACATAAAACAAAGGAATGGTATAAAACTCCATTGAAAAACATAACCATGAACATGGCACTTACCAACAGTGGTTACATAAATCAATACTTGACAAAGACACATGGAAAACATGAGGGCTTAAATACAGACTACTAATGACTAAACAAGACACACCTGCGAATGTAATAGAGAATTAATCAATGATTACTTGACACAAAATGCTAGGGAAGCACATAGCAGCACCACATGAGGACCAGGGAATCACATGACAAGACGTGAAACATGACTGACATGAAACATGTCATGTCAGTCAAAACAAGACATGACACTGGTTATGATGTTAATGTGTTTTTTTCCTCCATCTGTCAGAACACAGTTTCTCATCATGGTTTAATGTGCCTGTATTAAAGAGTAAATGGTATTTTTTCTGTTCAGAGTGTTGTAAATTCTATAGTTGAGAGATGATCAGGTGTCAAACTGTGCATTATCAATGATTCTTGAGGGGTAGAATCCTGTTGGACTTCTGAATCTTCTTTGACTGTTTTTAAATATCAGTTTTAATAGACTGATTCAGTACTTTATTACTCTGTAAATCAGGTTTATCTAGATAAGAAGTCAGACTGTGGGGTTCATAATAGCGGGGCAGGAAGAAGCTCTTACTCTACACACAGAAAAGACCTGGCCATTCTCACCCACAAACTATTTGTCCACCGAGAGAACAAAGCATGTTTCTGGAGAAACGCGACCACAGGACGTTTCAGTTTGACTCAGATGAGCTGCCAGTGTCGCACCTCAGCCAGAGAGATGTGAGATGAGAGATTGTTTAACTTTTTGTTTGTTTGTTTTGCCATTCACAACAACTGAATTGAGAATTGAATTATTACAGCTTTTTTTTTTAATCAAAAATCTCTATTTTACCATGAAAAGGAGATTTATCTGACTCTTATACTTTACATATTTAATGTAGTCACTCTTGTAAATGTTAATGATACAAATTAAGAATGTTTTCTATAGGAACAATTCAAGTTTCAATAAGACCCAGTAAAACATAAAAGACATTATCTGTGTGTGTGTGTGTGTGTGTGTGTGTGTGTGTGTTTGTGTGTGTGTGTGGTTGTGTGAGAGAGAGAACTAGGAGGGTCTTCATGTTGTGGGAGGATTCACACACCAGAATGATATTTCCGCTACAGTTTGATTTTCTTTTCAGCAGACAGTCTTTATAGATCAGATTTCCATAAACCGCTGAAGAAAATGTTCGCTGTTATTGTTTTGTTCTGTTTGTGCTGGTGCCATCTGACTGGTAAGTTAAATATATTATTATGGCTCAATGTCATAACAAGCTGTGATCACTTTCAGTTCTTCACAGAAAAATCAAATATGTTATTCGAGTACTATTTCAGATTCAGGTCTGTGTTTTTAAGTGCTCTTAGTCCCACAGTCATGGAAAGTAATGGACATGACTAAAGTGAATTACAATTTCTCTGGCTTTTTCTTTTTTTGCACTGTTATGAACATCTTAATTTTAAAGATGAAATGAAAATCATCTGAAGTGATCTGTAAAAACATTTTTTTTATTTCTTAAATTAAGAAAGAACAAGCAATTTGCAGTAATCATGGACAACTATTAAAGTCACGGAAATCCATTTTCTGGATGTTCTTCACAATTAAATGTTACAAATTGCAACAGAATTTGTAAACCTTAATCTGTGTAAAATCTGTCCCTGTACATCCGTCAGGAGTGTTTGGTGAGTCAGTGTCAGTGATGGAGGGATATTCTGTCACTCTAAACACTTATCTAACTGAACTGAAGGATGATGATGAGACACTGTGGACATTTGGAGCTGAAGACTCTCTGATAGCTGAAATCAGTAGAGCTGATGAAATCTTCTCCACATATGATGATGTTCCTGATGGGAGATTCAGAGACAGACTGAAGCTGGAAGATCAAACTGGATCTCTGACCATCACAAACATCACAACTGAACATGCTGGAGTTTATAAACTAGAGATAAGGGGAATGACACTGTCATCCAAAACATTCAATGTTTCAGTCTATGGTGAGTATTGTTATGAGGTTATGTAATAACTGATGACAGTCCGTTGAATTACAGTTTTTCTGAATTGCTTAAACACATTTCTTGAAACCATCACTCAATTTCTCAAAACCTTAAACACAAAACCACATTTTCAAACCACATTCAGAGAATCTCTAACTCTTCCGTAAGTCAATTGCGCAAGAGAGGGCCCAGCGAGTCAATATTATAAACACTACAGATCATTTGTTAGACACTACATCAAAAAATGGAGAACACATAATCCAGAGCATGCAGTTACAGAAAACAAGTATATTGTATCAAAGTAAACAAATTTTGCAATTACTTAAAGTATTGACAACTTACAGTAGTAAGGTGAATAAATTGTATACTGTACACACTAAAAAAAAATGGTTCTTCAGGGGTTCTTTGCGGTGGTTAAGGTGCTATGTAGCACCACTACCATAAAGAACCTGTTAAGCCCAGTTTGGTTCTTCAGCGGTTCTTTAGCGGTTCTTTGGGGTGGTTAAGGTGCTATATGGCACCTCTTATGGTTCTACATAGCACCATTTGACAAAGGTAGGTGCTATATGGCACTTAAAGTGGTCCCCCTATGATTACAAGCCAATGAACCACTTTTAGTGCTATTTAGCACCATTTTTGTTTAGAGTGTATCCACTGGAAGTGTAGTATTGAACGGCCGATTGAATGTCTGTATATTCAGCACCAACTGCAAAAGCCAAGAAGGTTACAGTAAAAAACTCTAAATGAAAAGCATATTACAGTAGAGTACAGTCAGAAGAGTTGTGCAACTGCAGAATCACAGTCAGTGAGAGATTTATTCTGCTTCAGCATCATGTCTTCATGCTGGTCCGGCCGGAGGAGTTTCTCCACATCTCAGACACTGTCGTCTCTGCAGGAAAAGGGAAAATCCCAAAAGCAGATCCAGCCTTGACAACATTCTCCACATCTGCTCTTCCTCGTCCTCATCCTCTTCTTCTTTGTTCACCACATACTCTTCCTCCTCTCCCTCTTATATTGTTTCCATCCATTATTGGTTTCAACATTCAGTGCAACATTTTGAGTAAATTTAGGGACTCTGAACTGACTTGTATTAGTTGGTTTGGTCACAACATTAGAAATATCTGAACAATTTTGAGTCGTTGTGTGTAAACGATGACAACTGTGTTGTAGTTGTGTTTAACTTTTGCCTGCCTGTGTTTAGTGTTTTGAAACATAAGTGCGTCACAGTGCAAAATGTGTTTTAGCGAGTGAGAATGTGTTTAGAGTTTTGAAAAAAGAGTGCATGAGATTTGCAAACAGTGTTTTAAAGGGATGGTTCGGAGTAATTTCAACCTAGGGTCCTTTGCAGGATTGTTGGCTCGAGATCATGGTGCAAAGGACCTAGGTTGAAATGACTCCGCACCATCCCTTTAACTACCTGAACTTGTTTAATGTTTTACAAAAAGAGTCATTTATTCGACAAATTGTTTTAGACTATTGAGAATTGGGTTAAGAGAATGGGGTTTAGTGCAGTTCAGTAAATCTGTAATATGTGATATGGAACTGTAATGCGGTCGAAACCTGCCTGGAACTACTTTAGCTGTTCATTTCCCAGAAAATAATTGCACGCCAACCAATCAGATTCAAGCATTCAACAGCCCCGTAGTATAAATGTAACTTACATTCTAAAATGATTAAACATATGACAGACATTGTCATCCATATGTATCTTCATTCTCTCATGTTTTCCAGCTCGTCTGCCTGTTCCTGTCATCAGCAGAGACTCTTCAAATTGTTCTTCATCATCATCAAATTGTTCATTGCTGTGTTCATCAGTGGTGAATGTGGGTCATGTGACTCTCTCCTGGTACGCAGGAATCAGTGTATTGTCCAGCATCAGTGCGTCTGATCTCAGCATCAGTCTCTCTCTACCTCTGGAGGTGGAATATCAGGATAAAAACCCCTACAGCTGTGTGCTGAACAATCCCATCAGCAACCAGACCACACATCTGGACATCAACACACTCTGTCACACATGTGCAGGTACGGCAAGTGCTGATGATATTATTGACCCACAGCCAGCCTCCAAATAAGCATCAGAATTTTCTGTTTTGCAAAATTATGATCATTTTCATCTTGTTGAAAATTCTATTTTATCATTGTTTTTTTGTTGTTGTTGTTGTTGTATTTCTTTCTTTTTAAATTTATTTAGAAGTCAACAATGACTGTTGTGGTCCTACTGAAGCTGTTATCCGATTGGCTCTCTGTGCTCTGGTGGGCGTGGCTACAGTGGCTTTTCTACTTTATGACATCAGATCTACAAGAGGAGACAAGAAACTGACAGACACATCATAATAAATATGGTTAAATATTGTGAAGTTTTAGTCTGCAAAGTTGAACAGATATATGCAAGGATTTAAATGAAAATAGTTATCAATAAAATCAACAAGAGGTTTATATTTAGGTGCAAAGTTTATTAATATATATACTGTATATATATATATATATATATATATATATATGCTTACATAGCCTATTTTATATAAGTTGTATTTAGATTTCTGATCAGTATGGAAGCCCGTTTCCGCCACGTTGAGTAAAAAAAAAAAAAAAGATTCTTTAAGTCATAATAATGAGAAACTTTCTCGAAATAATGACTTAACATCTCGTAATAATGAGAAACTTTCTCGAAATAATGACTTAACATCTCGTAATAATGAGAAACTTTCTCGAAATAATGACTTAACATCTCGTAATAATGAGAAACTTTCTTATTTTCTCGCACTTCTACGCATGCGCTAAGCAGCGGAGCAGAAGGGCGTGCCGCACTAGCGACATCCGCTGGTCAAAGCCGTGTAAATGCATCACAGCAAACATGGCATGCTCTGCAAAACAGTTGTTTTCATTAAAGTCAGTGTGATCTACTAAGTGCAATCTGTAGTATCATTAAATAACATCATCAGTAGGCCTATATCTTCCATACTTTTCCATGCGCACGATAAGGTGTGAAAGTGGAATGCAGAAGCAGGACGGTTACTATGGTAACGAAGGACGCCTGCTTGTGCACAGCGATGGAAATTGTTACATGAATTTACAAAACTATCAGATTAAAGTTGGAATATTACATTTATTCGTCAAGTTTAAGTGTAACATCTTCATAAAATATATGGGTATGTGTGTTAATAACACGTATTTTGCAGATGCTTCTAGGATATTTGATGTGCAGGTTCAACTGGAAGATATCAATACAGAAATCACCTTTAAGATGTTTATGACTTTGGGGACATTTACACATAGTTGGGCAGTGGAATGGGGGAAAACGCAAGGTCGAGACGTGTTTTTAAAAGCTGAACTTCTTTTCAATTGAGCGCCGCATTTTTAGAACGCCGTGTCATGCGCGAGACGCTGCAGAAGAGCGAGCGAGCGTCCGTCTAGTGCGCATATGCCTAGAAAAGCAATGAAAAAGCGCGTTCTGTATGAACGGACCCTTACACAGATTTCCAGATAAGTGTTCTTAAATAGATCTGGAAAGGTGTGCTGTCTTATCATTCCTCCATCTATTTGAAATCCATGGATCACCCTTCTGTGTTGCTACTTGTCCATACATACAAATACAAATGAATATTACAAATGAATAAAAGACTACCTAGTATGGAAGCCCGTCTCATATGCTGATCATTTATCAATGTTATTCACTGCAGAGCGTGCCATGTTTGCTGTGATGCATTTACACGGCTTTGACCAGCGGATGTCGCTAGTGTGGCACTCTCTTCTGCTCCGCTGCTTTGCGCATGCGTAGAAGTGCGAGAAAAATAAGTCATTATTACGAGAAAGTTTCTCATTATTATGACTTAAAGAATCTTTTTTTTTTTTTACTCAGGGTGGCGGAAACGGGCTTCCATACTGATCTGAGTAGTGTCAGAGTAAATATTGTGGTGTAATCTGTGATGTGTGATGACCTCTAGCGGTGAGTTTCAGGAACTGTAGATTCTGCATTGGGCACAAAACATTCAGCCAGTAAGAAAAGAAAACCTATAAAAAACGTTTGTAGGTCTATATTGTCTCATTCATCATTGTAGCCTTGTTTAAGTAGATTTCCTGTATATTTATTTTTGGACTGATAGTGATTAATAAAGTAATAAAGTAGTAAAATAATGGTATATGAGAGAGTGTCAGTGGTAATATCATTGTGTTCCTGGTGGTTAGTGTTAGAGGAACGGTGTAACAACTCAGGCTTATGACAGTTAGCCTGCCCTGGACCAGGGGCCTGTTTCAGAAAGGAGGTTAAGTGAAAACTCTGAGTATGTTAACCCTAAAATGAGGGAAACTCTGAGTTTTCTGTTTCAGAATGGGAGGTATGTTAAACCTGAGAAAGCAGAGTAAGTCAAGCCTGTTTCAGAAAGAGAGGTAACTTATACTCAGAGTCAGTTACCATGGTAACTTACTCTGTGAACCTAACCTGGTCGGGAGCAGGTTTTCTTCAGTAAACCCAGAGTTTCTTTCGGTCTCCTCCCCTTTTTAAAGTGGAAGTGGTGTTTAAACACCTCATTCATTCTTTCAGTACATTTTTATTAATAAAATTAATCTTTTATTAATAAATAATATATATATATATATATATATATATATATATATATATATTTTTTTTTTTAAAATAAGATGAAGTCTATATAACTCCTTTACTGGCAACTGAAAATACAGTAGTAGATTAGAGTTACATAATGTAGTTCTAAACAAATTCTACAGAATTAAACTGTGGCATTTACTGAAAATCACTGAACTGTTCATCTGTGCACCAGAAGTTGATGGACCGTCCTCCTGCTGTTCTTCCACACTCTGGGGGCGCGGGGAGAGATAAGAATACCCGTTTATACTTAGATTTAAACTTAGATTCTATAGGCTACTCCACATAAAAATGTGAAAAAATCTGAATGTATAGATTGTTTGATGTGTAGACACATAATATTAACATTACCTCTGTAGGCCTCTCTGTGGCAGCAGAAACTCTTTATCCCCATCGTCCTGTGAAGATGAGCATTTGGTTGAGTACACTTTATAACACTATTTGTCATAATTTCTGGTGTATTGAGTAGGCGACTTACAACTGCCTGGGGTTCTGTTGGGACAGGAGGCTCCAAAAGACAGATATTACCATCAGAATCTATTGGGACCAACAAAAATCCTAACCCAAAGTAAAATAAATGGAAATATCAAAAATAGCCTATATAAAAAATAACACATATGTAAACCTCTGACATTTTATGAAGGCCCTTGGATCTTTGGGACTGGCTCTGAAGTCCATCCAGGAATTCCCTCAGCCGTAAATGCTGCTGCACTGCTAGACACTGGATGCTTTAGTTATTTAATATGTCAAATGTTTGTAAAGTCAGGTAGCCTACACCCATACTATGCTCAAGCCTTACTTGACTGAATTATGTTTTTATATTAACATTTCAGCTGCTGCCATGTTCTTTTAATGCCTGCAGGATTGCACCTACATGAAAATTTAAATTAGGTTGAATAACATACTGTTCTTCCAGTTTCACCTCTGATATTATAACAGTTGGGCAAGTTACTTGTATTACTAACTACAAATGACATCTTCAACAGTGTAATTAGATTAATGTAATAATGACTATCTTTAGAAATTATTGGTCTACTTATTACTAATTACTAAATCCCATGTCAACCTTAAACACTTGAACAATACAAGGAGAGACAAGAAACTGCACTTTTAATGCTTTCAAATAAACAATTGCATGAATTATTCTTGAATTGACCAAAGTGTGTAGAGGGAGAAGGTTACATTAAAAATATAACTTTTAAAAATGTATGTTAAATAGCCTATACAGAATTGTTCTATAGTCTAATACAATTACATCAGATTAAACTTTAAATTACAGAAGAATTAAGAGTAATCCCTTTAATTAAATTACAGTATTTAGATTACTTGGTAATTAATTACACCCATCACTGTATAACAGTAATTAAAATGTGAAGAAATATGAAGACCTCTTTTTGTCTGGCGCTGTTGCCATGGTGACTCATAATATCTGTGATCCATTGATAATGTCTTTTTATAGTTGTGGTGCACGCGCTTAACTCAGAGTCAGTCAACTCAGAGTTGATTGAACTAACTCATTTCAGCTGTTCTGTAACCGAAAACTCAGAGTTTTCCATCTCAGGGTAAGTCAACTCAGAGTTCAAGTTTTAACTCAGAGTTGGTTGAACCTCCTTATTGAAACAGGCCCCAGGTCAGTTTCCCAGCATAAGTTGCCAGAGTAACTGAGTTTGAACTATTTTAAGTTTGCTTTATGAAACAGAATCAATCGACAATAAGTCTGACTAACCAAAATAAGCCTGGCTTGTATTATAATCTTGTTTTATGGAAGAGCCCTCGGGTCTGCATTAATAATGTCATTTAAAAGGCTCTATGTTTTTTTTTAAAGTGAATGTCCTTTTCATTTATGTTTTCACTTTGAAATGACATCCATGCCAGGGTTATTGTTGTTAACTAAAACATTATTATTTGTTTATTTATTTTAACGTTTACTGTAATAAAACTATAATAAATATTTTTCCCTGGTAGTTGTCAATGCAACGTGTATACATTTAATTGAAATATTTTGTATTATTATTATAAAATAAACATATATAACTATATAAAACAATTTTTTCATATACAAGAAAAAAAGAAAAATGACAAAAACACAAATTTATTAAAACTTTAAGATGGAAAATCTAAAAATAATTAACAAATTATTCAAAATATGAATAGCAACTCTAATAGTATATGTTATTTGTACTATTCCATAATGATAATCAATGATACTATATGATCCTAAAATAACACTGGCACATGATGACCAAGCAATCCTTTCAATCAAAATACAATTTGCATAAAAAATAATTATGATCATTTATAGCACTGAAACAGTTTATTTAAAAGCAAAACATATTGTGTTATATTAATTAATTGTATAGTGTAGTGATTGTAGTGATAAAACATTTTTGTCTTTTATAAGGGAATGAAGTTTATGTTGTCTATGATGATTGACATAACAATAAATCAAACATCAATATGGATTCTTAGGGAATTTGTAAATTAAAAACATTTTGTTACTGATGTTAAAGTCGCTTCAACAGAAACACACATACCATCAACTAATAACCTGAGCTCCGGCTTGTCTTATGAATCGAGTGTTTCCATCTTCCTGATTATCACAAAGCATTGGTCGCATAATTCTAGCAAGAAGAATAAATGTTACCAGTAGATTATATGTGATTTAAATGCAAATCAAGTAGTAAAAAATGTCTTGTACTATAGCAAATAAGCTCCACCTGGAGGACTTTATACGCTTAAACTATCAAATACTTAAATCACATCATTTGGGATGTTTAGATGATCACATTACTGTTTTCTGTGCTTTCAGTAACAGATGATTAAATAATCCATAGCTTTCCATAAAAAGGAAAGTGCTTATCATTAATCATGGTGACATGATGTAGAGGAACCCAGTTTGACCCTGTAAAGAACGACCAGAAGTCAAATCTGAAGTTCATTTAGAGTTTATTGAAGACAGTTCTCCACACTTCCAGTAGAAAATGGTATAAAGTAAGACCCCTCCTCAAAATAACTTAAGACACGGGTAAAAACAGTTCTTATAGGCACATGGATGATCAGCTGGCATCATTTCTACAGGTTCGGATACATTAACAGTACAATATCTGAACATAGAGTTTGGTTCTTCACACAAATGTGGACAATATCTTAGTTCAATATCAGTTCTCATGTAACTATCATAAGAGTAACAGGTGTTGTTTACACACTATAAGATAAAAAAAGGCAATATTATTTCTTAGTCACAGAAAAAAAAAATTCACTGGAACAGAACAATACATCCACAGAGTGAACTTGAGCTCATATAGACCCCTTTTCAGTTGGTAAACATGGTGACTTTTTTGTGGGCGGAGCTTAGGTGGAGGCGGAACGATCCCTCCGGCCGCTTTACTAACGTTAGTTTGCAAGTTTTGTTAACTTGTTTTTTTAATAATGACTGGAGAAAATCCGATTTTATCTTAATGTGCAACTGTCCAGGACCGCGATTGTTATTTGCAAAAGTTAATTTTAACGGACATCCCAGATTGGCTGACCCGGCATACACGCTCATTAAATGGATGGATGATCTGACAGGATTAACGTCAACGCTACCTCCGGTTGAGTGGCCTGACTTCTACACCGACCCGATAGAGAAACCGAGGGTAAAGAGAAACTGAGGGCAAATAAAGAGATGCCTATAACTGTACTAAATGGTCACGTTACGTGCAAGACTTGTGTGGTAGCCTACGATCCGCAGTTCTGCCTAGCCAGCGCCACGGCCAGACAGAAGACGACCATGTAAAGAGTGACATTACGGTGCAATTTTAATGATGTGAATATTTTCTAGAAATAAAAATTCCAGATACAGCATATTCATTTAACTATGTATTTGATTAGACTTTCTTACCAGGTTCTTCAAAAGTCTAATCACAATCAATCAAAACAACAATCATAGATGATTCACAAATAATCACAATCATTTAGAAAACATTATGCGATAAAATTTCAAATTGGAGCCTGTACTCCGTCGATTCTAGAACCCAACAAGATGAAATTTAATAATAATAATAGTAATTTAAGCTCCGTATTATGTAGCCGAATCTGTGCTGGTTTGTACTGGCCGCCTCCAGTTTTCCCTTTGTTTTGCCACCAGCTAACGCTGTGACGTAGGCTCAAAATTGGTCTATAAAAACACACTGATACTGATTCACCATCACATTTTAACATTATAATGACCAGTGCTGTCAACTCTAGAGAAAACACATGGCAATTAGAAATGTAGTACATTAGTACCTTCATATGGTCTCATACAGCTAACATGAGAACAGCTAAATAAAAATAAATTAGCACAACACATTAAACTCTAGCCTATGGGCTCATTCAATGATGTTAGCCAACAGCCAATCACACGCCTCGAAACGTGCAGAAGATGTCATTCTCTTCTCGTGAGAGAGACCGCTTGATTTAACTCTCTTCTGCCCAAGATTAAAGAATATAAAGTATATAAGTGCATTTAAACAGCAAGAAGAAACTAGCTTGCTATAACTGTGCAAGGGAAAGTTGTGAAGTTAGTTTAAATAGTAAAAAAAAAAAAAAAGTTGTATATATTATTTACAAAAACTATGATTCCCTATTCATTTTATAATAACAGAGTACTGGATTGTACACCTACATAATTGGTTTACAGCTCAAAAACAATTGTTTTAGAGCACCTAAAAATATTTACTATATTATTAAAATAGTTTGCTATTTTAAAATATAACATTTTAAATAGCAAAATGTATGTTTTACCTACATAATAGTTTTACAGCTCAAAAACACAAGCTCACTTTCCCATTAGAGGTTTTTCCAGTGGAAATGGTCGAGATAGATTAAGCCTGATGTGTGGGATCCTCTCAGATCAAATGACATTGTCTTGTTCTGTAAGAAAACAATGAATCAGAGAAGATAAAGACAGATAAATGAACAGACAGTCATTTAAAAGTTATAAAAACTCAGGAAATCAGCACGTGTGTCATCTATTCGTGAACAAGACTATTCCAACTACTTTGGAAAATAATTACAAACACAAACACAATTTTTTCACAATACAAGCAATGTTTTCCTCTCACTACAGTATCTGTAGGTGATACTTGCCATTTCTTAAAGCTCCTGCAGCGATAGTACATCACACCAGCAACACCAGCAGCTGCAGTTAACAGCAGAACAGCAACAACCATTCCTGCTACAACACCAGCAGACAGGCCTGAACCTGGATCAGCTAAAGACAGACCGTCAGTGAATCTGTCAGATTGACCTAGAACAAACACAATGAGATATCAGAAGGTCTGAGAGAGAACATGTGACTCTCATTCAGTTCAAAGTAGATCACCGTTTCACACAGTGATGTCAGAAGTAGAGATGCTTCAGGACCAAGTCGTCAAGATATTAAAATAAAAAAGATATAATAATAGGCCTACCGTCTTTTTACATTCCTCTGTTAGTATTATCCTTTCAAATGCCCACATTACTCACCAATGACAGAAACACTGAAGCTCCTAAAGATGCTGAATCTATTGTTGATCTTCAGTGTATATTCTCCAGAGTCTGTGTTTCTAATGTTTGTGATGGTCAGAGATCCAGTCTGATGATCCAGCTTCAGTCTGTCTCTGAATCTCTCTTTACACTGAACATCTGTACAGATCTGACTCTGATCTCCAGTGATTTCAGCGATGGGAATGTCTTTAAAATACCATTTCATCAAATCATCTGGGTTTCTTACACCAGGATCTAAAGTGACAGATTCTCCCTCTTTCACTGTCTTTCTCGTCACTTCTCGTTCATCAGCAGGAACACCTGAAACACAAACCAACAGATGCTGGAGGATCTTTTTGGGGAAGAAACTCTATAACAAGAACAAACTATGAAATGATTGTGAATTTTAATTTCCTAGATCTTGAGAAAATCTGTAGAAATAACATCAAACAATAAAATATAGTCAAGTGAATTGTCTATCTTTATTCATAAAGACTTAAAAAAAAAAAAAAATTGTATTAGAAATTCCAACTGGAAGTGTTGGATTAAAAATATATAATTTACTGCATTATATTTTCACTAAGCACTTATTGGAAAAAACTATTATAAATAAATAAAATATTTTGTGATCATATGACAAATTATTTTACATTTTCTTCACTGTCAGTCTGAAAGCAACATTTATCCATATTTTGTGCTAATAAACACAATGCATGTACTTATTTTAAATCAAATCCCCATCACTGTGAACCTCGGTGAACTAAACAGAACAAAAATAAAACTAATGGCTCACTAATGGACAGACAAATCAGTTTAAAATAATTCTGTACTTTTATTTTTTTGCAGGTACTTTTAAATAGAAAAAGCAACTCTGCATAATAAACACGTTAATGATGTGATTTAAATGCATGTAACCTGAATTGAAACCTTCGTAAATGACTCACCATGAACATGCACATTGAAGTATTTGTCACTGTTGATCATAGATTGATGATAAACTCCAGAGTCTGTGTTTCTGATGTCCATGATGGTCAGAGATCCAGTCTGATAATCCAGCTCCAGTCTGTCTCTGAATCTCTCATTACCTTCATCACACTGAACATCTGTACAGATATAACGGAGATCTCCACTGATTTGAGCGATGCGAATGCCATTAAAATACCACATAATTCCGTCTTGTGGGTTTATGGTAATACCAGCACGTAAAGTGACTGAATCTCCCTCCATCACTGACAGTCTGTCACCATCATATGCACCTGAAGAAGAGATAGGCTAAACAAGTTAGGCTAATTATACATTTCTTGTTGGATAGTAGGACTAGGAATGTTCTGTGAAAATGTTTTTTTTTTACATTGTGAGTAGAGAAATATGTCTGGATTCATAACGTTAACATCAGCAGAAGAACATCATTGATTTACACATTTACTCCTCAGACAAACATACATGAGTAGGGTACGGGGCTAAAGGCGCACCGGGGTTAAAGGACCCTTTGATTTCATTTTCCTCGAAAACACTAGATGGCACATATACTTGCCACAGCACTTTCCAAAACATCTGCTTTTCAAGCTGCATGTGGAAATTTGTCTGATCCTTAATGCAGTTTTTAAGTTTATTCTGCGCTAATTTGATCTGATATTTCATGTTTTTTTTGTTTGCTTTTTTTATGTTGTAGATTTAATTAGCAAATGAGAATTGCTCAAATTATTTACCATATTTTGAGATAAATGTCTTAATGATTTTCAGTTTTGTTCAAGGTAATCAAAGCAACAGTTTTTCAATAACGGAAGAATATGTCAAAGTATGATATTTGGGGTAAAAGGCGCTCCTGCTGTTGGGGTGAAAGGCACAATAATTAATGTAAAATATATGATAATAAACAGCTTGCTGACTTTTCCATTTGTTTTCATGACATGGTTCGATATATGGTAAATATCGTATATATAAGCTGGATGTCCACCTTAAAGATATTTAATATATTTATAAATAATATTAATATAATTTCATATTTATAATGAAACAATTATATTTAACCATGAAATTGATCATATCATATAATAAAATAGAATTTAATGTTACTACTGTAAATTTATATTAAGTTAATATGGGATCTCATCCAATGCTTTTACAATACTTTTGTTATTTAATGTAATTTTTTCGATTTTTTGTAATATTAACATGTTAATGACAGTAAGTTTATTTAACAAAAATGAATTTTAACTTTGCTAAAGTGATTATTTTGAACAAGTATTAACTATTATTAACACCATATTATGTTTACCTTAAGTATTTGTATCAGTAATGTGTGTCTTTTGCCCCATCATGCTGGTTTTACCCCGTCTGACTGTTGGGGAAACTTAATATCTCGTTTAACATAATACACCGCATACACACACACACACACACACCCTGATTCGTATATTACATATTGCACTTACATTATACAGCCAAGTAATAGTGTTCATTGCATACTTTTACAGACTCAAATGATGTGCTGCACTTCGACGACAAAACGCTAATAAATTACTTCAAACTCCTAAGAAATGCAGTGATATGATTTTACCTTTTCTACCAAGCTTATAAAAACTTCTCTTTCTGCCGCACTTAATTTAAAACACGTCTATTGTTTCTCCATTTGAATCTGGTGATGTATTACTCACTGTTTTACCTCACAGAAACTTCTGGCTGAATTCGTTGGTTGCTTGGTAACAGACCTGAGACCTGATTACCGAACTCGATGAAGCGATTTAAGATTTCCTAACTAGAAGATACATTAAGACAGTCAGGATAAGAATCCTAAATCGACTAAAGATTTGCTTCAGTAATACGAATTTGTGAAAAACATGTCAGATCTCAATTTATGACTCAAGATAGAACGTTTTCGCCCTCTGATGAAAATTCACAGGACTGGAAAAGTAGCTTAGCTAACTTTATCTTTGTCCACCAAATTAAGACTATTATACATTTCGAGTTTTTATTCAGAGTTATATACTGGTTTTATTTAACAAATTCCCTCACATTTGCGTTTCAACTTTCATTCGACACAGACTGCTCTCACGAGCAGGTTCTCCAGCTGGTAAAACGTGTCTAAAATGACTTAGCCTAGTCATCATTTGTTTGCATTGTTGACATGAAGATGAAATGTAAAATAAAAAAAGCGTCTTACCGTGCACGAGGGATGCAAACACTGCGAGCACGCAAACCAAAAACTTATTTTTCACCATATTTTCTCCGGTGAATGACGTGCCATCATCGTTCCCTCTTCGCTCCTCTTCCGCGTGGTGGACCAATCAAATTGGATATGGCTCTGCACAGGTGTATCCTATCAGAGCCCGTCTACGGAGAGCCTTGGCACTTCCTATTAGCCCCATAGAGCTGGTAAGTCCCGCCCATCCGTAAAACCCCAACCTCTAGGTTGAAAAATCGTCAATGCAAGTGAATGGGAGAAAATTTTTATTTTCTGGTCCCGTTTGAATTGTGCCATGAATGTGAACATATGTTGGCTGTGAATTTTTAATATAATTTTTCATGTTACGAGTTTGACAGTATATTGTATGATTCTTCGGCTAGCAGTTGTGGAAAAGACATAACGAGAAAGACTACATGTCGCCTATGTGACGTCACCCCATAAAGTTGACTTACCCGTGGTTTTCGCCAACCCCAACGATTCTGTCCTCTCCCTGAAAGAAGGCGGTAAAGTGCACCAAAGACACAGTCATGTTTAGCGGGATCTGTGAGCTAGTGTCCGTGTGCGAGTGGTGATGTTTCAAACACGTCGAAAGCAGCGAAGAGTTGTAGTCCACAAAGTGCTCTCACACAAAGTCTAACCGTATCAAACTTCTACCCGCTAAATTATAGAATTCTTTACACAAAAAATTATATTAAAAATTCACAGACTACAAATGTTCACATTCATGGCACAATTCAAACGGGACCAGAAAATAATTATTTTCTCCCATTCACTTGCATTGACGATTTTTCAACCTAGAGGTCCAGTGGGGTTAGCGGGACTACCAGCTCTATTCGGTTGTTAAGTCGTGACGTAACCACTCTCCGATAATACTGTTTCCGGGTCCAAAGTCCAGGTCCTCTCTACCTACCTACCGCTTTCGCTAGTGTTTTGGTTATTATTGAGTGTTTTTACAATGCTGCAGTGCCGTGTCCCGTGTCCCGAGCTAACTCACTTCAACCTCGTAAATCTTCTTTTTCATTGATGCCTGGACTCTACCCTTAATTATGCCACCTGAGTGATGAGCTACACTAACCACTCTGTTGGTGTTAAAGGAATTTAAACCCTTTTTGACCGCCAAGGGTGCCTCACTAAGAAGGACGTGATCGTAAATAAATGTACAGGTTCCGCCATTGTTATTTCTGGACGAGCGGAGCGCTTGGACCCGGAAAAGGCTCAACGTCACGCGTGATGTCAGACTTAACAATCGGATAGTATCGATCTTGGTTGCAGTTCCATTAGAATTCAACTGGAGGTGATCGTGGGCGAGTGCAGACTTAATGGGAGTCTATGGGGCTAGACGGCTAAATTTTTCTCTTTCACCCGATTGCCGTTGAGAAATCTCAGATTTGATTGTAGGTTTTGCAAGTTCAACATGGGTTTTAGGTCAAAAATTGAATGAACGAGTACTTATGTCCTTTCGATTTCTTACAGGTTGAGTTGTTGTTGCCCATAACACGCTAGCATTCTGCTAATGAACGCTGATTGGTCAGTGAAGGAATGATTACGACCAGAGATACCGCTTGATGGCATCGTGGCATCCGAAGCTGGACCAGAAACAAACAAAAACTCTTCTAGCACGTGTATTTACCTGTGTCAGCTGTGTTGTGTATTTACCTGTGTCAGCTGTGTTGTCGATGCCTTGAGAGAAAAGAAAGTGCAGAGCGCGAAAGCACCAATGCGACTGAAGGATTGCCGTAAAGCATACTAGTATCTCTGGTCGTACGATGTGTATGACGTCATTTACATTTTAAAAGACTTTTTAAAGCAAATAAGTGACTCTAAAAAAATCTAACACCCAGCAGTGTGTAATTTCTTTGCATCTCCTTTCGAATACAACATTCAAATTACTAGACAAAAAATTATATCCTGAGAAAAGTGTATTTTGAGGGGTATAGCTCCATAGCCCTCCATTCATTCTGCACTCGTCCTGCGAGCGCCCCCGCATGGACAGAGACGTGTTACTGCAGCCAGTCCAGAAACCGGAAGTAACCAGAGAGTGCCAATTCTCTTGCTATTAGACATTCTCTGATCCTATGATGAAATCTCCAAATACCCACACTTGCTGTCTTTTCACTTGAGCACCTGTCTACTTGCATGACGTATTTCCTCTATTTGGCCCAAGTATTCAAGTAGGCGTAAAGACTGCAAGTGTTTTGATTAGTGATGGGAAGCCGAGGCTTTCTGAACCATTTGAGGTTTTCATCAAATTTTGCAAATGCGCCTTAGTCACATCTGGGCCCTATACCATGAAGCCGGTTTAGGTGGCTAGCCAGCTATGTTTCAGTTCAGTTTAGTTTAGCAAAGAAACATAGGCCTATAGGTGACGTAACTTATTCCCAGTGTCTGTTGCAATGACTTCACCTTTTCTTCCAAATCCGGTGGACATCTCAGCGCAAATTGTTTGACGAGCACTTCGTAAAGAAAGAGTTTTTAGCCAGACAAAATCCCCTTGCCTTTCCTGATAGTTACTTGTATGAAAGATACAGATTTTCCGCGGAAGGAATGTCTTATCTTTGCGAACTTCTTGAGCCGCACATAAAGAATTTAACACGTCAAATTCATGCACTTACTGTACCGCAAATATTGCGTTGCGTTTTCTTGCAAGGGGTAGCCTACATACTTGCACGGTGGGTGACGCACAGAAACACGGTTTGTCGAACCATTCGCAAGGTGGTCCTCGCTCTGCAGGAGTACATGAATAGTTTCATTAATAGTGTTCCCCGGACATTTATCGACCATTTCCATAAAAGAGGGCTTTTATAAAATTGCCGGTAAGTTATATTGATAGGGTGACATCACATGAGCAAATTTTTTTTTTTTTTTTAAAAAGCAAATTTCACAAATGTACTATACAATATAATACATGTTAAGAATTATTTTAAATCTTTATTATTATTCTGTTAAACTTATGATAGGATTCCCTAGAGTCATTGCAACATGTACACTCACCTAAAGGATTATTAGGAACACCTGTTCAATTTCTCATTAATGCAATTATCTAATCAACCAATCACATGGCAGTTGCTTCAATGCATTTAGGGGTGTGGTCCTGGTCAAGACAATCTCCTGAACTCCAAAACTGAATGTCAGAATGGGAAAGAAAGGTGATTTAAGCAATTTTGAGCGTGGCATGGTTGTTGGTGCCAGACGGGCCGGTCTGAGTATTTCACAATCTGCTCAGTTACTGGGATTTTCACGCACAACCATTTCTAGGGTTTACAAAGAATGGTGTGAAAAGGGAAAAACGTCCAGTATGCAGCAGTCCTGTGAGAGAAAATGCCTTGTTGATGCTAGAGGTCAGAGGAGAATGGGCCGACTGAGTCAAGCTGATAGAAGAGCAACTTTGACTGAAATAACCACTCGTTACAACCGAGGTATGCAGCAAAGCATTTGTGAAGCCACAACACGCACAACCTTGAGGCGGATGGGCTACAACAGCAGAAGACCCCACCGGGTACCACTCATCTCCACTACAAATAGGAAAAAGAGGCTACAATTTGCACAAGCTCACCAAAATTGGACAGTTGAAGACTGGAAAAATGTTGCCTGGTCTGATGAGTCTCGGTTTCTGTTGAGACATTCAGATGGTAGAGTCAGAATTTGGCGTAAACAGAATGAGAACATGGATCCATCATGCCTTGTTACCACTGTGCAGGCTGGTGGTGGTGGTGTAATGGTGTGGGGGATGTTTTCTTGGCACACTTTAGGACCCTTAGTGCCAATTGGGCATCGTTTAAATGCCACGGCCTACCTGAGCATTGTTTCTGACCATGTCCATCCCTTTATGACCACCATGTACCCATCCTCTGATGGCTACTTCCAGCAGGATAATGCACCATGTCACAAAGTTCGAATCATTTCAAATTGGTTTCATGAACATGACAATGAGTTCACTGTACTAAAATGGCCCCCACAGTCACCAGATCTCAACCCAATAGAGCATCTTTGGGATGTGGTGGAACGGGAGCTTCGTGCCCTGGATGTGCATCCCACAACTCTCCATCAACTGCAAGATGCTATCCTATCAATATGGGCCAACATTTCTAAAGAATGCTTTCAGCACCTTGTTGAATCAATGCCACGTAGAATTAAGGCAGTTCTGAAGGCGAAAGGGGGTCAAACACAGTATTAGTATGGTGTTCCTAATAATCCTTTAGGTGAGTGTATGTAGTCTATTGCTCCAATCTCCACTGCTCTAGGGGAACATGAGGCAGATTATGTTAATAGGAAGTCCTATCACAGCCTTAATGTTCAGGTAGAGATGATATGAATATGTGAGATGATTATTTTCTGTGAGATGAATCTTTAAATTAATAGTAACATTAACAGATATAACAATGATCTACTAAACATTTCATCTGCAGACAACTTGTGGTGGTCATGAACGTATGATCACAAGTTTGGATGCCAAACGGCCTGGCTCCAGTGCTTGACTCACACATTTTCCGTGAGTCTTTGTTGTGTCGGCACTTTGAGGAAAGCAAGTTAAATTTGGTACAGTACAAAACACTGTTAATTTGAACTGAGATAGAAAAACCTACACAATAACCCCCTATCATAACCCTCAGACAGGGCCACAGCACCGCTTCAATGTGGCCCTCAGTAAAACCAGAGTGAAGATAGAGATAACCTTTGGCCTCCTAAAGGCACGTTTCAACTGTGTTCGGCGCTTAAGAGTCACAAGAGCGGGCATCACAGATAGTGGCTGCATGTGCCATTCTGCACAATATAGCCACCAGTAGAAAGGAGCGAGAAACACCACAAAACCAGCTTCTCCCCGATGAAACTGACCCAATCACACTTGACCACCCAGCTGGTGCAGATGTAGATGCAATCACCATACAGTATTACACTTAATAAAAGCACATTGAAACTGCAGATAGGTCTCAAACTGTTTTATTGGTTTTGTGGGATGAGAGGGAGAAAGAGAGCAAGAGAAAGTTGCATTAATAAATATTCATACTAAAGTGTTACTTGGTTAAATAAGTTCACATACTGAGATCAGTTTTATCCAGCTGTTTGATCTCCAATTTTTTTTTTGGAGCCTCCTCAGCTCACAGTCCAGCTCCTTTAGTGTGCAGTCTAGTTCAAGACTCCTTTAGTGTGCAGTCTAGTTCGAGACTCTTTTAGTGTGCAGTCTAGTTCGAGACTCTTTTAGTGTGCAGTCTAGTTCGAGACTCTTTTAGTGTGCAGTCTAGTTCGAGACTCCTTTAGTGTGCAGTCTAGTTCGAGACTCTTTTAGTGTGCAGTCTAGTTCGAGACTCTTTTAGTGTGCAGTCTAGTTCGAGACTCCTTTAGTGTGCAGTCTAGTTCGAGACTCCTTTAGTGTGCAGTCTAGTTCGAGACTCCTTTAGTGTGCAGTCTAGTTCGAGACTCTTTTAGTGTGCAGTCTAGTTCGAGACTCTTTTAGTGTGCAGTCTAGTTCGAGACTCCTTTAGTGTGCAGTCTAGTTCGAGACTCCTTTAGTGTGCAGTCTAGTTCGAGACTCCTTTAGTGTGCAGTCTAGTTCGAGACTCCTTTAGTGTGCAGTCTAGTTCGAGACTCCTTTAGTGTGCAGTCTAGTTCGAGACTCCTTTAGTGTGCAGTCTAGTTCGAGACTCCTTTAGTGTGCGACTCCTTTAGTGCGCAGTCTAGTTCGAGACTCCTCTTTCTATAATGTTCAGCACCCATTCTGATACACCGGGAAGCTTTGCCCACGCATGTGCATGCATAGCTAAGGGTTGAATGAGATCGGAGCTCTGGCCGTGACATAGTGGCGGCCGGGGAGCTTCGGTATGCTGTATTATAGACACCGCATTTGCAGCGCTCGAGGCGGGGAGTGTGTTGATCACAGCGGGCGGTTCGCCCGCGCTCGGCTCTCTCACGGCAGGTAGCTGAGAGACGGCGAGCGTGGGGGAAACCGAGGGATTCGTCATGTCTGTGAGTGAATGTGGGCGCAGGACAGCGGGCACATTTGCACTGAAAACACCATCGACCTGAGTCGGCTGTATGTGTGTTGGTTTCGTTTTTACAGAAACCGAGAGACATGCAGCGTGTAGTGTTTGTGGGCACTGGGATGTGGGCACGCTCACTACATTCTGTGCGCAATCGACATGAGTCGATTTTATGTGCGCGAGCCCTGTGGGGCGGGCTGTGTCTGTGTGTAGGAATGGGCACTGGGCAGTGGGCATTTTTACTACACTCATAACACCGTCGGCCGTGGCCGGAATACCAGAAAATACACTCTTTACAGGATTTATCTGGGTCTCCGTGAAAACGGCGTTTGTGTACAGGCAAGCGGGTAATGTAACCGACTTGTTTACTGCAGAGTACACTGGAACAGTCGCATGTAATGGAACTGGACGAGCGAGAAGTTTTGGTGGAAACCCGGCCGCAGCGGGGCTTGAACACCGTCGTTTTCCTAAGCTGGCTAGGAAGACTTTGAGACCTCGGGCTTCATCTCAATCTTCGGCCGAGTCCCACGCGGTGGGGGGCGGCGGCCGGCAGAGCGAGAGCGTGGTCTCTGGTCCCGGGCCTGTCGACGCTGTGAGGCGGCGGCGGGGGGCGGCGGCTGCGAGCTGCGAGCAGACGGCTGTTTAGAGCGGCCTGATGCGGAGCTAGAGCGCTTTGG
Organism: Leuciscus leuciscus; assembly: GCF_965113295.1. Taxonomy (NCBI): domain Eukaryota; kingdom Metazoa; phylum Chordata; class Actinopteri; order Cypriniformes; family Leuciscidae; genus Leuciscus; species Leuciscus leuciscus. Next base: position 9,170,461 of record NC_138739.1, read on the forward strand.
CAAAAAGTGCTTCATGGCCTGCGACGTCTTTTGTACCTCGGCGAATCTGTCCGCGAAATCTTTGACGGACGATCCGAAGAGGCCAGTAGCAGAAACGGGGGCGTCGAGGAACACAGAGCGCTCCGAGTCCGGCATTTCTGAAAGCGTCAGCCAGAGGTGTCTCTCAGCAACGGTGAGAGAGGCCATGTTCCGCCCTATGGCCTGTGCAGCGGATTTTGTAGCGCGGAGAGCGAGGTCCGTAGCGCTCCTTAAATCCGCCACGTTGACTGCTTCCGTGCCTTCCTCGTCCAGCTTTCGGAGAAGGTTAGCTTGGAAGATCTGGAGAGTGGCCATAGTGTGTAGCGCTGATGCAGCCTGCCCAGCGGCGGTGTAAGCGCGACTGTGCAGGGTAGAAGTAGCGCGGCAGGCTTTTGAAGGTAGCGCCGTCTTAGTCCGCCGTCCAGCAGAGGGCGGGCAAAGATGGGCTGCTACTGCCTCCTCCACCAGAGGAAGAGCGAGGTATCCTCTGTCTTTGGCACCGTCCACCACGGAGAATGCCGCTGAAGCAGAGGAGCGCAGCCTGGCTGAGAAAGGGGCGCTCCAAGACTTTGCCAGTTCTTCATGAAGCTCAGGAAGAAACGGGGCGGGTCTTGAGGGCGTGGAAACGCGGTCCCCTTGTAGGAAACAACCGTCCAGACGGTTGCGTGTAGGCTCGGCGGGCGCGGACCACTCGAGGCCGAGGCTCTCTGTGGCCTGTGTGAGCAGACGCATCAGCTCAGCTTCAATACTGGCCCGTTTTCCTGACGACTCGCGGGCAGAAGAAGGGGCGAGGTCCACAGAGCTCGCCCAATCCTCGCTGTCCGAAGCCAGGATAGAGCAGTTGTCCTCCTCGAAAACTGCCGCTTCTTCTTTGTCATCTCCGGCGGAAGCGGCGGCCAACGGCGGCCACTGTCCGGGAGTGAGAGACTCGAGTGAAGCAGACGGCGAAGCTGGCAGGCGAACCGGCGAGCTTCTCTCGGTGGAAGGCTCAGGGATCCGCTGAGCACGGCGCTTTTTACGGCGCGGCGTCACAGCGGGAAGTGCAGGCTCGTGGAAGGTTGCCATGCGAGTCCTCAGAGTCGCCATAGGCATAAGCTCGCAGTGAGGGCATCCGCCGTCGGCGAGCGCTAGAGCTGCATGTCCTTCACCCAGGCAGGAAACGCAGATGACATGGCGGTCCCCGTCGCTGAGTGGGGCTCGGCACGAGCCACAGGATGGACGAGACATCTTGAAAAAGACGCTCTGCTCTTTTAGTGAAGGAGTGTGAGTCGCGGCGGCGAACACACACTAGCAATGAAAAGGATATGACGCCGGATAGCGTAGCAGGAACGGCGGTTGAAGGCGGCGCGGCCAGCGACTCCAGGTACCGAACTCGTCCCGCTGAAATGCTTTTTCCACGGCGCGGCTTCTTCTCTCTGGATCCAGCGATGCGTGAGCTCCGCTGAAGAGATGAAAAATCGGTAAGCTAGCCTTTCGATGCTATATTTATAGCCCCAGGCCACGCCCGTTTCGGCGGGACGTGACGTATTGGGCGCGAAGCGCCCCCATTGGTGCTGACGTCACGATAGGGCCTTATCGATAGGCTGCTGCAGTTGCCGCAGGGCAGCCAATAGGCGCGCAAGCTGTCTCGTCTATGTCTGCATGCTGCCGCAACGCGTTTTACATTATTTCAAAATTAAGGATAATTTTTTGGCTTCAGTATCTCGCGGAAAAGAGATTTTCCCCTAGCGTAAGACTTACGCAGTACGAGAGTACCTCTCGTAAGAGAACTAGCATGTTTGAAACGTTAACACATATTCCCTATGTGACGTCTGCTTAGCTGCAGACATGTCTGCATAATCGTACTCTTAACGGCTCTGATCGTAGCCTACTTTGACTAGTGCTGGTTACTTGAAAAATCACATTTCGTGATAGTGTCCTGGACGCGGGGCATTCATTGATAGTAAACGGATGCCCGCACTTCTTCTAGATAGATAGAAGATAGATTAGATTAGAAGATAGATTCTTCTAGATAGATAGCCTCGCACGGGGTAGACACGATGCAAGAAATTACAGGACATACGATTTTGCCTTTTAAAGCACAATTGCGGTGACAAATAGCAATAGGACATAAATAAATGTCATGTAGAATACCAAATATGAGCCCAAATGACCACCCAATATGGAATGGTCCGAGCCTCAGCATCAGCGTTTTCTGCAAATAAAAATCTTGCCATGCAAATTAAAAACTCGTGTAGCTATTTATGGGTTGAACCCAGTTATTCATTTGTCAGCTACTTGATGCTTTTCTGTTCTATCTTGAATAACGTGACGCGTCCATAATGCGCTGTTCCCGAGATGTAAAGGGCTGTTTCTCTGGCTTTTTTCAAGGCTCATACAATTTGTGGCTTGGCTTGACAAGCAGTCTAATGGTGTAATTCTAACAAAATCCAAATGTTAAACATATTTTATGGGCCTTTACGCGTACACTTCCTATTTGAAATGTAGATGAATGATGAATGAGCACAGAGCAAGATCGCCCAGTGTAAAGCCAAACGTGATTGGTTGAAGCGAGAACGTGCTACGATTGGCCAGCTCGATGTGGCCGTTATCTGATTGGCTTGAGTAGGCGGTGGGTGGAGTCCACTTATTTGTGGATCTGTCTGCACGTCAACGCTAGAAGTGTTTCAAAATCCACAAATGCGTGAGGGGATTCACAAATGTGTGCAGCGATTTACAAATGCACAGAAAGCGGTTCACAAATAAATGCCAGGCAGAGTTGTGTTTGTAAAATAATAAAACATTTGTAAATATTTTATTTATTTGCAAATCTCATTTTATTTATTTGTGTATTTTATATTTTTTTGTGAAACTCTTTACATTTATTTGTGGATCTTAATCTATTTATTTGTGAATCCGAAACATTTTTGTGAATCTCTTTACATTTATTTGTGAATATTAATCTATTTATTTGGAATATTGCAACAATAATACCCCCATACAGTTTGACCCCGTAAAGAACGACCGATCCGATCGTTTAATGAAGACCAGAAGTCAAGTCTGAAGTTCATTTAGTTTATTGAAGACCGTTCTCCACACTTCCAGTAGAAAATAGTATAAAGTAAGACCCATCCTCAAAATAACTTCAGACACAGATGAAAACAGTTCTTATAGGCACATGGATGATCAGCTGGTGTCATTTCTACAGGTTCTGATACATTAACAGTACAATATCTGAACATAGTGTTTGGTTCTTCACACAAATGTGGACAATATCTTTGACACAGTTCTCATGTAACTATCATTAGAGTAACAGGCGAGTGCGTTTACTCTCATAAGACAAAAAAAGGCAATATTCTTTCTTAGAGTCACAGAAAATCACTGGAACAGAAGAATACATCCACAGAGAGTGAACCTGAGCTTATATAAAACACGCTGATACTGATACACCATCACATTTTAACATTATAACGACCAGTGCGGTCAACTCGAGAGAATACATATGGCACTTATACATGTAGTGCATTAGTAACCTTCACATTGTCTCATACAACATGAGAACAGCTAAAGAAACATAAATTAGCACAACACATTAAACTCTAGCCTATGGGCTCATACAATAATGGTAGCCAGCAGCCAATCACACGCCTCGAAACGTGCAGAAGATGTGATTCACTTCTTGTGAAAGAGAGCTTGATTTAACTCTCTTCTGCCCAAGATTAAGAGATTAAAGAATATAAAGTACATAAGTGCATTTAAACAGCAAGAAGAAACCATCTTGCTATATCTGTGCAAGGGAAAGTTGTGAAGTTAGTTTAAATTGGGGGTTTTCAAAGTCTAAGACAGTGGGCTTCCCTTTTGACAGAACTTACCAATGCCCCACTGACACACACACACACACACACACACACACTCTTAACTCCTCACTTTTATCATTGTTTGTGTTAACATGAAAAATGCTGAAAAGTGCAGTTCAGAATAATAACAATTTAACTTTAATTTATTAATTTAAACTTTACCACTCTCCGCGCCTCCCCTGGCATGCTCTGGCACCCCCTGAGGAGGACCCCTCCCCCCACACTTTGAAAACCCCTGGTTTAAATAGTTTATTTTTATTTTTATATATTATTATTATTATATATTATTTAGGAAAACTATGATTCCCTATTCATTTTATAATAAAAGAGTACTGGATTGTAAACCTACATAATTGTTTTACAGCTACTAAAAATATAAAATATTAAAATAGTAAAAATTATGTTTTACCTACATAATCATTTTACAGCTCAAAAACACAAGCTCATTTTCCCATTAGAGGTTTTTCCACTGTAAATAGATGAGGTAGATTAAGCCTGATGTGTGGGATCCTCTCAGATCACACCGTTGTCTTGTTCTGTAAGAAAACAATGAATCACAGAAAATATAGACAGAAATTAACAGAGTTTTTTAAAAGTTATAAAAACTCAGGAAATCAGCACATTCGTCATCTATTCGTGAACAAGACTCCGTTAGAAACTTTCGTTGGAAAAGTCAGAATTTTCTACAAGGATACACTAGTGCAGTATCTTCACTCAGTCCTGGACTGGAAAGTAATTACAAACACAATAAACACTATTTTTTTCACAATACAAGCAATGTTTTCCTCTCACTACAGTATCTATTGGTGATACTTACCCTTTCTGGAGCTCCTGTGACGATAGTACATCACACCAACACCAGCAGCTGCAGTTAACAGCAGAACAGCAACAGCCATAACTATTACAACAAACCTAGAAGATTTTCCCTCTTTCACAGTCTTTCTCCTCATTTTATCTCGTTCAGCAGCAGGAACACCTGAAACACAAACCAACAGATGCTGGAGGATCTTTTTGGGGAAGAAACTCTATAACAAGAACAAACTATGAAATGATTGTGCATGTTAATTTCCTAGATCTTGAAAAAAATCTGTAGAAATAACATTAAACAATAAAATATAGTCAAGTGAATTGTAAGAAATGTCTATCTTTATTCATAAAGACTTTTTTTTTTAAATTAGACAATTGTTGGATTAAAAATAAATGACTATATTATTTTTTCACTAAGCACTTATTGGAAAAAAAAATCTAAAATATTTTATTGTGATCATATGACACAAATTGACAAATTATTTTACGTTTTCTTGCCTGTCAGTCTGAAAGCAACATTTATCCATATTTTGTGCTAATAAACACAATGCATGTACTTATTTTAAATCAAATCCCCATCACCTTTGAACCTTCACTGAAAAAAAACAAGTAAAATGTACTTAAAAAATATTTGTGCAAAAACTTGCCAAAGAAAAATTTAGTAAATTTCACACGCATATTTTTAAAGTAAATATTACATATGGAATTAAGTAAACTCTACTTAACTGAAAGTAAAGAAAATAAGTAACTTTAACTTGGCTAGTGAAAGGTTGAGTAATATCTATTTAGTTGAAGGTTCCTTTGCGATACATTTCACTCGAACAACATAGCATTGAATTAAACCACACTTTTAAAGTATATGCTTTACTTAGAAACATCTAAGTAATTATTACAATAGATATTGATTGAGACACCATATCTTCATTTCAGAAGTCATGTGTCACGTGAACGCAGAGACCTCAATACTTGGTAGATAATACACAATGACGGTAACATTTGATGGATTGTTTTTGTGTTTGAATGTGTCATTTTGAGTAGAAAATGAACTCCAAATGTCACAGAATGGCAAGTTACAAATCCTAACAACAAAAGCAATGATAAAACAGTGTAAATACAGCTGGAAAACAGTAAAAAAAATAAAAATAATCAACCTCATTAATTATTCAAGGCCCAGTGCATGATGGGAACACCAGTAACAGAAAAGTTTAGTAATTTTACTTAATTTTATATTGTTGATTTTGCGCTTTCATTTCTACACGATTGAATGAAGTACTAATATACAATTTACTTAGTTTTTGTCATTCTTGCCTGAACTAACTTTTTCATGTAAATTACATTGTTTTTTTTTCTGTAGTATTTACTTCACCACAAAATCATTTTAAGAGTGTTGGTGAACTAATAAACAATGCGTATGAAATAACAGAGGAGTTTAAACAGATGATAAGAAAGGGTGGTCGGAAATGCTACGACGAGAAAATGACCAGAACAAAAATAATACTAACGGCTGGACTATCACCAATGGACAGACAAATCAGTTTAAAATAATTCTGTACTTTTTTTGTACTATTAAATAGAAAAAGCAACTCTGAATGTCACTGTCATTATAACACATTAATAATGTGATTTAAATGCATGTAACCTGAATTGAAACATTCGTAAATGACTCACCATGAACAGACACATTGAAGTATGTGTCACTGTTGATGATCATAGATTGCTGATATTCTCCAGAGTCTTCGGTTCTGGTGTTCATGATGGTCAGAGATCCAGTTTGATTATCCAGCTTCAGTCTGCCTGTGAATCTCTCAGTGCCGTTATTACACTGAACATCTGTACAGATATAACTGAGATCTCCACTGATTTGAGCGATGCGGGTGCCATTAAAATACCACATAATTTCTTCTGCTGGCTTTATGGTAATATTAGTATGTAGAGTGACTGAATCTCCCTCCATCACTGACACTCTGACACTCTGTCACCATCATATGGACCTGAAGAAAAGATAAACAACTTAATTATAAATCTCTTGTTGGATAGTAGGACTATGAATGTTCTGTGGAAATGTTTTTTATTTATTTTTTTACATTGTGAGTAGAGAAATATGTCTGGATTCATAACGTTAACATGTCAAAAACAGCAGAAGAACATCATTGATTTACACATTTACTCCTCAGACAAACATACATGAGTAGGGTACGGGGCTAAAGGCGCACCGGGGTTAAAGGACCCCTTGATTTCATTTTCCTCGAAAACAATAGATGGCACATATACTTGCCAAAGCACTTTCTAAAACATTCCAAACATTCTGCATGTGGAAATTTGTCTGATCCTTAACGCGATCACAGGGCAGAAACGCAAAGTTTATTCTGTGCTAATCTGATCTAATATTTTAGATCAATGTTGTATGTTTTTATGTTTTATGTTGTAGATTTAATTAGCAAATAAGAATTGCTCAAATTATTTACCATATTTTGAGATAAATGTCTTAATGATTTTCAGTTTTGTTCAAGGTAATCAAAGCAACAGTTTTTCAATAATGGAAGAATATGTCAAAGTATGATATTTGGGGGTAAAAGGCGCTCCTGCTGTTGGGGTGAAAGGCACAATAATTAATGTAAAATATATGATAATAAACAGCTTGCTGACTTTTCCATTTGTTTTCATGACATGGTTCTAATCAGATGGTAAATATCGTATATTAAGCTGGATGTCCACCTTAAAGATATTTAATATATTTATAAATAATATTAATATAATAATTTCATATTTATAATGAAACAATTATATTTAAACATATGAAATTAATCATATCATATAATAAAATAGAACTTAATGTTACTACTGTAAATTTATATTAAGTTAATACGGGATCTCATCCAATGCTTTTACAATACTTTTGTTATTTTTTTGATATTTTTTAATATTAACATATTTTAATGACTAAGTTTATTTAACAAAAATGAATTTTATTTATCAAAATATAAAATAGAACAAACTTTGCTAAAGTGATTATTTTGAACAAGTATTAACTTAAATACATTATTAACACCATATTATTTTTACCTGAAGTATTTGTATCAGTAATGTGTGTCTTTTGCCCCATCATGCTGGTTTTACCCCGTTTGACTGTTGGGGAAACTTAATATCTCGTTTAACATAATACGCCGCATACACACACACACACACACACACACACACACACACACACCCTGATTCGTATATTACATATTGCACTTACATTATACAGCCAAGTAATAGTGTTCATTGCATACTCTGCATACTACAGACTCAAAAGATGTGCTGTATGAGGTGCCCCTAGGGACATTATTCAGAATTACCGTGCATATACATGTACTTTTCCTCTCACATACACATATGAAACCAAATTCATTCACATAATATAATGAAATGCTCACACACATACAAGTGAAATGCTTTTACAAACACAAGTGAAACGCTCTCATGCATACAACTGAAAATATTACGCTCACACACACAACTGAAACGCTCACACACACACAACTGAAACGCTCTCATACATACAACTGAAAATATTATGCTCACACACACAACTGAAACACTCTCATACACACAACTGAAATGCTCACACACATACAAGTGAAATGCTTTCACAAACACAACTGAAACACTCTCACACACACAACTGAAATGCTCTCACACACACAACTGAAATGCTCTCACACATACAAGTGAAATGCTTTCACAAACACAACTGAAACACTCTCACACACACCACTGAAACACTCTCACACACACAACTGAAATGCTCTCACACACACAACTGAAATGCTCACACACATACAAGTGAAATGCTTTCACAAACACAACTGAAACACTCACACACACAACTGAAACACTCACACACAACTGAAATGCTCTCACACACAACTGAAATGCTCTCACACATACAAGTGAAATGCTTTCACAAACACAACTGAAATGCTCTCACACACACAACTGAAATGCTCTCACACACACAACTGAAATGCTCTCACACACACAACTGAAATGCTCTCACACACACAACTGAAATGCTCTCACACACACAACTGAAATGCTCACACACAAACAAGTGAAATGATTTTACAAACACAACTGAAATGCTCTCACTCACACAACTGAAAAGCATTTCAGTTGTGTGTGTGTGAGAGCATTTCAGTTGTGTGTGTGAGAGCGTTTCACTTGTAGGTGTGTGAGCATTTCAGTTGTGTGTGTGTGAGAGCATTTCAGTGGTGTGTGTGAGAGCATTTCAGTTGTGTGTGTGAGAGCATTTCAGTTGTGTGTGTGAGAGCATTTCAGTTGTGTGTGTGAGAGCATTTCAGTTGTGTGTGTGAGAGCATTTCAGTTGTGTGTGTGAGAGCATTTCAGTTGTGTGTGTGAGAGCATTTCAGTTGTGTTTGTGAAAGCATTTCACTTGTATGTGTGAGAGCATTTCAGTTGTGTGTGTGAGAGCATTTCAGTTGTGTGTGAGAGTGTTTCAGTTGTGTGTGTGAGTGTTTCAGTTGTGTTTGTGAAAGCATTTCACTTGTATGTGTGTGAGCATTTCAGTTGTGTGTGTGAGAGCGTTTCACTTGTAGGTGTGTGAGCATTTCAGTGGCGTGTGTGAGAGCATTTCAGTGGTGTGTGTGAGAGCATTTCAGTTGAAACGGAAGGTGGTTAAAGTCTCCAGTCCAGTTGGTGGCAGTAGTGCACCTCAAGACGAAGAACTAGAAGCTGACTGTTGAAAGAAAGCATAGTAAACTAGCGCAAGTTGGCCATAAATTCACAGATGCGAACTTCCCGCGGGTCAATAACTCGTGAGCTAAATGTTGTTAATACACAAATAACACCTCGTTTTAATCGTAGTAATGTGACGTGAAGAGTAAAGGCGGCAGAGAGGCAATAATTTCTCTGTTATCAACTATAGTGTCATCAAATTCAGTTCACACATCACTGATGCCCTGATGATTATACTACAACATTTATTTTGAATAAATATATTTTTGAATATTTTTTATGATTATTATTTATGAAAAATATTCAATAACTTCACTGTTATTCACTGTATTGTTGCCAAATTCAGTTCGCACATCACTGCTGTCCTGATGGTTATACTACACTTATTTTTGAAAAAAATTTTTTTAATTGTATACAGTGAAGTTTTGAATTAGAGTGAAGTTACAAACATTTACAATTGTATATACAATTTAAAATAAATATATTTTCCCCAAAATAAGTGTTGTAGTATAACCATCAGGGCATCAGTGATGTATAACCTGAATTTGGCAACAATACAGTGAATTACAGTGGTTACTGAATATTTTTCATAATAAAAATCATCAAATAGAAACTTTTTTTTTTTTCAAAATAAGTTGTAGTATAACCATCAGGGCATCAGTGATGTGCGAACTGAATTTGGCAACAATACAGTGAATTACAGTGCAGTTATTGAATATTTTTCATAATAAAAATTATCAAAAAGAAACTTTTTTTTTTTTCAAAATAAATTGTAGTATAACCATCAGGGCATCAGTGATGTGCGAACTGAATTTGGCAACAATACAGTGAATTACAGTGAAGTTATTGAATATTTTTCATAATAAAAATCATCAAAAATAAAAAAAAAATTTCAAAATAAGTTGTAGTATAACCATCAGGACAGCAGTGATGTGCGAACTGAATTTGGCAACAATACAGTGAATTACAGTGCAGTTATTGAATATTTTTCATAATAAAAATTATCAAAAAGAAACTTTTTTTTTTTCAAAATAAATTGTAGTATAACCATCAGGACAGCAGTGATGTGTGAACTGAATTTGGCAACAATACAGTGAATTACAGTGAAGTTATTGAATATTTTTCATAATAAAAATCATCAAAAATTTTTTTTTTTTTTTTAAAATAAGTTGTAGTATAACCATCAGGGCATCAGTGATGTGCGAACTGAATTTGGCAACAATACAGTGAATTACAGTGAAGTTATTGAATATTTTTCATAATAAAAATCATCAAAAATAATTTTTTTTTTTCAAAATAAGTTGTAGTATAACCATCAGGACAGCAGTGATGTGCGAACTGAATTTGGCAACAATACAGTGAATTACAGTGAAGTTATTGAATATTTTTCATAATAAAAATCATCAAAAATAATTTTTTTTTTTCAAAATAAGTTGTAGTATAACCATCAGGACAGCAGTGATGTGTGAACTGAATTTGGCAACAATACAGTGAATTACAGTGAAGTTATTGAATATTTTTCATAATAAAAATCATCAAAAAAAAAAAAAAAAATTCAAAATAAGTTGTAGTATAACCATCAGGACAGCAGTGATGTGCGAACTGAATTTGGCAACAATACAGTGAATTACAGTGCAGTTATTGAATATTTTTCATAATAAAAATTATCAAAAAGAAACTTTTTTTTTTTCAAAATAAATTGTAGTATAACCATCAGGGCATCAGTGATGTGCGAACTGAATTTGGCAACAATACAGTGAATTACAGTGAAGTTATTGAATATTTTTCATAATAAAAATCATCAAAAATAAAAAAAAAATTTCAAAATAAATTTTAGTATAACCATCAGGACAGCAGTGATGTGCGAACTGAATTTGGCAACAATACAGTGAATTACAGTGCAGTTATTGAATATTTTTCATAATAAAAATTATCAAAAAGAAACTTTTTTTTTTTCAAAATAAATTGTAGTATAACCATCAGGACAGCAGTGATGTGTGAACTGAATTTGGCAACAATACAGTGAATTACAGTGAAGTTATTGAATATTTTTCATAATAAAAATCATCAAAATTTTTTTTTTTTTTTTCAAAATAAGTTGTAGTATAACCATCAGGGCATCAGTGATGTGCGAACTGAATTTGGCAACAATACAGTGAATTACAGTGAAGTTATTGAATATTTTTCATAATAAAAATCATCAAAAATAATTTTTTTTTTTCAAAATAAGTTGTAGTATAACCATCAGGACAGCAGTGATGTGCGAACTGAATTTGGCAACAATACAGTGAATTACAGTGAAGTTATTGAATATTTTTCATAATAAAAATCATCAAAAATAAATTTTTTTTTTCAAAATAAGTTGTAGTATAACCATCAGGACAGCAGTGATGTGTGAACTGAATTTGGCAACAATACAGTGAATTACAGTGAAGTTATTGAATATTTTTCATAATAAAAATCATCAAAAAAAAAAAAAAAAATTCAAAATAAGTTGTAGTATAACCATCAGGACAGCAGTGATGTGCGAACTGAATTTGGCAACAATACAGTGAATTACAGTGCAGTTATTGAATATTTTTCATAATAAAAATTATCAAAAAGAAACTTTTTTTTTCAAAATAAATTGTAGTATAACCATCAGGGCATCAGTGATGTGCGAACTGAATTTGGCAACAATACAGTGAATTACAGTGAAGTTATTGAATATTTTTCATAATAAAAATCATCAAAAAATTTTTATTTTTTTTTTAAATAAGTTGTAGTATAACCATCAGGGCATCAGTGATGTGCGAACTGAATTTGGCAACAATACAGTGAATTACAGTGAAGTTATTGAATATTTTTCATAATAAAAATCATCAAAAATATTTTTTTTTTTTCAAAATAAGTTGTAGTATAACCATCAGGACAGCAGTGATGTGCGAACTGAATTTGGCAACAATACAGTGAATTACAGTGCAGTTATTGAATATTTTTCATAAATAATAATCATAAAAATATATTTATTCAAAATTAGTGTTGTAGTATAACCATCAGGACAGCAGTGATGTGCGAACTGAATTTGTCAACAATAAAGTGAATTACAGTGCAGTTATTGAATATTTTTCATAATAAAAATCATCAAAAAGAAACTTTTTTTTTCAAAAATAAGTTGTAGTATAACCATCAGGACAGCAGTGATGTGCGAACTGAATTTGGCAACAATACAGTGAATTACAGTGAAGTTATTGAATATTTTTCATAATAAAAATCATCAAAAATAATTTTTTTTTAAAATAAGTTGTGGTATAACCATCAGGACAGCAGTGATGTGCGAACTGAATTTGGCAACAATACAGTGAATTACAGTGCAGTTATTGAATATTTTTCATAAATAATAATCATAAAATATATTTATTCAAAATTAGTGTTGTAGTATAACCATCAGGACAGCAGTGATGTGCGAACTGAATTTGTCAACAATAAAGTGAATTACAGTGCAGTTATTGAATATTTTTCATAAATAATAATCATAAAATTATATTTATTCAAAATAAGTTTTGTAGTATAACCGGTCCCTTCGGATCTGCCTCTCTGCCGCCTGCGCATAGTGTTCAATGTGTTTTGTCCACTGCGAGGGAAAGCTCGTTTTGAGGAAAATTAGGTTGCAGCTGCTTGTCTACATTACTACGATTAAAACGAGGTGTTATTTGTGTATTAACAACATTTAGCTCACGAGTTATTGACCCGCGGGAAGTTCGAATCTGTGAATTTATGGCCAACTTGCGCTAGTTTACTATGCTTTCTTTCAACAGTCAGCTTCTAGTTCTTCGTCTTGAGGTGCACTACTGCCACCAACTGGACTGGAGACTTTAACCACCTTCCGTTTCAACTGAAATGCTCTCACACACACCACTGAAATGCTCTCACACACGCCACTGAAATGCTCACACACCTACAAGTGAAACGCTCTCACACACACAACTGAAATGCTTGCATACAACATCATTCTGAAATGCTTTTCAGTTGTGTAAGTGAGAGCGTTTCAGTTGTGTTTGTAAAAGCATTTCACTTGTATGTGTGTGAGCATTTCAGTTGTGTGTGTGTGTGAGCGTTTCAGTTGTGTGTGTGAGAGCATTTCACTTGTGTGTGTGAGAGCATTTCAGTTGTGTGTGTGAGAGCATTTCAGTTGTGTGTGTGAGAGCATTTCAGTTGTGTGTGTGAGCGTAATATTTTCAGTTGTATATGAGAGCGTTTCACTTGTGTTTGTAAAAGCATTTCACTTGTATGTGTGTGAGCATTTCAGTTGTGTGTGTGTGTGAGTGTTTCAGTTGTGTGTTTGTGAGCGTAATATTTTCAGTTGTATGTATGAGAGCATTTCAGTTGTGTGTGTGTGAGCGTTTCAGTTGTGTGTGTGAGCGTAATATTTTCAGTTGTATGCATGAGAGCGTTTCACTTGTGTTTGTAAAAGCATTTCACTTGTATGTGTGTGAGCATTTCAGTTGTGTGTGTGTGAGTGTTTCAGTTGTGTGTGTGTGAGCGTAATATTTTCAGTTGTATGTATGAGAGCATTTCAGTTGTGTGTGTGTGAGCGTAATATTTTCAGTTGTATGCATGAGAGCGTTTCAGTTGTGTTTGTAAAAGCATTTCACTTGTATGTGTGTGAGCATTTCATTATATTATGTGAATGAATTTGGTTTCATATGTGTATGTGAGAGGAAAAGTACATGTATATGCATGGTAATTCTGAATAATGTCCCTAGGGGCACCTCATAGTGCTGCACTTCGACGACAAAACGCTAATAAATTACTTCAAACTCCTAAGAAATGCAGTGATATGATTTTACCTTTTCTACCAAGCTTATAAAAACTTGTCTTTCTGCCGCACTTAATTTAAAACACGTCTATTGTTTCTCCATTTGGATCTGGTGGTGTATTACTCATAGACTGTTTTACCTCACAGAAACTTCTGGCTGAACTCGTTGGTTGCTTGGTAACAGACCTGATTACCCAACTCGATTAAGCGATTTAAGATTTCCTAACTAGAAGATACATTAAGACAGTCAGGATAAGAATCCTAAATCGACTAAAGATTTGCTTCAGTAATACGAATTTGTGAAAAACATGTCAGATCTCAATTTATGACTCAAGATATAACGTTTTCGCCCCCTGATGAAAATTCACAGGACTGGAAAAGTAGCTTAGCTAACTTTACCTTTGTCCACCAAATTATGACTATTATACATTTCGAGTTTTTATTCAGTGTTATATACTGGTTTTATTTAACAAATTCTCTGACATTTGCGTTTCAACTTTCATTCGGCACAGTACTGCATGGTCTCACTGAGCAGGTTCTCCAGCTGGTAAAACGTGTCTAAAATGACTTAGCCTAGTCATCATTTGTTTGCATTGTTGACATGAAGACGAAATGTAATATAATTTAAAAAAAAAGCGTCTTACCGTGCACGAGGGATGCAAACACTGCGAGCACACAAACCAAAAACTTATTTTTCACCATTATTTTCTCCGGTGAGTGACGTGCCATCATCTCATTCATAACGCTTCCTCGTTCCCTCTTCGCTCCTCTTCCGCGTGCTGGACCAATCAAATTGATAGGCTATGGCTCTGCACAGGTGTGTTCTATGCTGAAATCTCCAAATACCCACACTTGCGGTCTTTTCACTCGACCACTATACTTGCATGACGTATTTCCTCTATTTGGCCCAAGTGTTCAAGTAGGCGTAAAGACTGCAAGTGTGTTGATTAGTGATGGAAAGCCGAGGCTTTCTGAACCATTTGAGGTTTTCATCAAATTTGGCAAATGGGCCTTAGTCACATCTGGTGGTCAGACTTGTTTTCCATAACAAATCACCGCAGAGCAGAAAAAGCACGTGACCAAATAAAACTTCGGAAGTCCATGACATACAAGTGTGGGATCAATACAGTTCTATGGTTCTATCTAATCTCATCGACATTAATGTGTGCCAATGAGACCACAGCTCGTGTCATGTGTAGCCTCTAGGTAGCCTCTAGGTATTATAACCTAGCCTCTAGGTATTATAGCCTCTAGGTCACTAAGATCTTGTGATCAGTCACTCTTATCTGTCCCACGCTCCCGATGTAAATCAAAAGGTGATCGAGCTTTTTCTGTAGTTGCCCCAAAGCTCTGGAACAATTTACCTTTAACTATTAGGACCTCTCCATCTCTGGTTGCTTTTAAATCCAGCTTAAAGACCCATTTTTACACTCTTGCATTTGAGTAATATTGTGTATGTTTTTTAAATAACTCGGTGTTCTACGTTATGTATGTACTGTATGTATACACACTGAATGGTTTTGATATTTGATTTTATCTCTCTTTTTTATACTACTACCTTTTCTCTTATTTTGTTTTTATTTTATCTTTTGTATTATACTGTAAAGCACTTTGGATCAACTACGGTTGTGTTAAACTTGTGCTATATAAATAAACCTTGACTTGACTTGACTTGACTAGCCTATAGTCAACGGATTCACATATTGATCAAACATATATAAAATATGCTACATGTGATCATAATTATAGCAATTGAAACTGAAAAAAAATATTTATATATTTTGGGTGTTCTGTTTAAAAAAAAAAAAAAAAAAAATTCATTGTATAGGGAAGTGTAGTGTTAAATAATTAATGCCTTAATTCCGTTTTTATGCATCAGATTAGTGATGGCAGTCTGACACTGAAGCTTTGATACGTGCTTCAAACCATCAACAATTCCACTAGATTAGGAAAGGCACCAGCCTCCGAGGACAAGGCTTCGAACTATAGGTGACCGCGCCTTTTGTTCAGTAGCACCCGGTCTGTGGAATGCTCTCCCTGTCCATCTAAGGGCCCCTCAGACTGTGGACTCTTTTAAAAAAGGCCTTAAAACCCATATTTTTAGAAAAGCCTTTTATGGCTAAAAGTGTTATTTTAATGTTTCTGTTTTTACTCTGTTTTGCATTGTAGCACTTTGAGGTCATTGAATTGATGTAAAGTGTGTTATAAATAAAATGTATTATTATTATTATAGATTTATTTCACTCGTCTCAAAAGCTCCCTGTCCACTATCTGGGATAATTTAGATGCACCATTGGCACTTAACCAGGCGAGGTCGCTGTTACTGAAGCTTCGAGTAATGAACCCATTTTCAAAACAATTATTCTAAGTGGTTGGTTCCATGGTTGGTTCAGATAGTGCTTCACAAAAGCTTCGTTTGCCCATCACTATCAGGTCGCGATTCTCGCGAGGCGCCAATTTTTTTCCAAACCAGCTGTCCCGACCTTAAATAAATAATAATAATACAAGGATGACATGGCAGAGAGAAATGACAAGAAAATATACATATACAAGGAAAGCTTTTAAGTGCATGTATTTACTTTGAATATTTCTTCATAATATTGTATAAATTGTAGGGATTTTTATTATTTATATAACGAAGAGAACGAAGAAGTGAGCTTAATTCAAAGTCAAAATAAGGATAAGACAGAATGTTATTTGCAAATTTTTGTTTATGAATGAAGAATTTTCCGTATAGAATAAAGAAATTAACAACATACTCTAGAGGTTTATTTTTATCGTCATTATAAAGCTGTCCCGACCTTACTGCATGACGTTCGAAGCTTCAAACGTCATCAGTCACGTGGTATTGTCATTTCGATACAAGCATCCATAGACATCATATAGATAGACGCCCTATCGACCATAGATATTATATAGAGACTAGATGCCCTATTGGCCGCTGGGCACTGAGAAATGCGGCCGCCATCTTAAACCGGTCGTACTCCTAGTTTCGTTGCGTGGCAGCAGTTAAGATGCTAGAGCACTGTGGAGTATTTTCCTGTTCTAATCGGCGGACCATCGCAAATAGGGCCTGGGGGATTACTTTTAACATTACCGTACTATTGGTTGTATTTTGTGAATAGAATATTACCAGATAATTGAGAAGGAGCAAGGATCTTTGATATTACTGTACTGAAATCGTAGCCAGCTAACGTTAGCTAGGCATTGTTTACTGCACCAGCCGGTGTTCACCTGACATGGAGAGGTGGGTTAAAGTAATAATTACAAGAACTTCTCGGTTATTTTTAGTCCCGTCCGAATGTGCATCTCAGTAATCATTAACGTTACGGACAATGTCAGTAAAGATTACGGCGACTTTTACCTTCTGTAAAAAGGTCCAGGAAAATTACCTCAGGTAACGTTTATATTAATAGACGTGCGAATAGACCCTCTGTAAATCAAGTAATTTCGTGTTTAAAAGTAGTTTCCTGTGGTTTTTCAAGTATTGAGACGCTTGAAAAGGCATTCAGTTGCGTTCTAGACACTAGGAGAAGTCTCCCCCAAGTGTTTTCTCCCTCCCTCAACTCAAGTCTTTTCCACATACCATTCAGATCAGAAAGAAGTTCGAATGCACTTGTTAGAGGCACGAAACTTACTTTTAGCGCAATCCAATCTGAAGTTAATTCATACATTTTTCGACCAGACATAACTGTTTTATATATATATATATATATATATATATTATATATATAGGTTATTTGTGTTTGCGCACGTGATATCAGGAAACAATGTAAATGTAAAACACACACGTTTCTTCAACTTATTAAAATATCTTACTTCATTGCAACTATCTGTTTCTGCTTCTTTATCATATTTATAGTGTGATTTATAAAATACCTTATATCCTACATCACATATTTTGATTTTGGACGTCTGGTCACTTTATATCTTATATCAGAATATTATATTACTGTTAAGCCTACTATAAATATTAAAATACGCCGAACCATGTGTCATGTATAATAGCTACATGAATGACCTTTGCAGCAAACAAACCCGCGTGAAAATCAGTTCGGTATTCAGTGAGGTATGATTAATTAAATGCGCTGACAGCTCATTGCACCTGCCATACAGATTACACTGAGTGGAGCGGGTGACCGGTCTAAGATGGCGGCCCCACGGCTCGCCCGTGCCAGTCTTCTTATACTGTCTATGGCGCCAGTAGGCAGTGGCGGTCGATAGCATAGACATCATATAGATAGACGCCCTATCGACCGCTACTGCCTACTAGCGCGGGCGAGCCGTGGGGCCGCCATCTTAGACCGGTCACCCGCTCCACTCAGTGTAATCTGTATGGCAGGTGCAATGAGCTGTCAGCGCATTTAATTAATCTTCTTCTTATGCAGTCCATCGATTTCGAAGATGACGTCACTTCTAGGATGCGTTGTTAGAGTGTTGAGGCAGCCGCTGCTGTCGGCGGTGCCATTGAAGGTGGCTGTGAAGCCCAATCCGGGAGCCACATGTCCTGCCGCAGTCGGGACATGTGAGTGCTGAATCTGAGGATGGGTGTGGGTGTGGCTGGACGCGTTGGTGTCTGCGCTGACGTAGCACAGTTCTGTGTTGGGCGCGCTGTGATTCGATCTGTTGGGCCCCCAGACCACATGCAGAGCTCCATGCCTGGCGGTTGGCAGCTGTTGTTTCCAGGACTCCAGGGTTGATGCCGCAGCTTTTCGGGGTCGACTTGAGGTGGTCCTTGTAGCGACGCTTCTGACCCCCAGGTCTCCTGTTGGCTGCGTATATCTGCCCATAGAGGACCTGCCGGGGTAGGCGGTGGGAGGGCATGCGGATAACATGTCCGACCCATCGCAGTTGCCGCCTAGCAAGGGTTGCCTCCATGCTGCTGGAGTTGGTGCGCTGTAGGATGTCCGTGTGGGGGATTTTGTCTTTCCATGTGACACCTAGTATGCGCTGGAGGCATCTGATGTGAAAGCCCTCGAGACACCAAATATGCCTGCGGTAGGGAGTCCAAGCTTCTGCACCAAACAGCAGGGTGGATACGCAGACTGCCTGGTAGACGGCCGCTTTGGTGAAGGTACGGAGATCTTTATTAACAAAGACTCGAGATCGAAGTCTACCAAAGGCAGAGGAGGCGAGGTTTATGCGTGCCTGGATCCCGTTGTCTATAACGCAGGTGGGTGTTAGGTAGGGTTGGGTACCGAAACCCGGTTCCAATAGGGAACCGGTTCCGGCGTAAACGGTAGTAACCAGACCGAATAAGAACGCAACTTTCGGTGCCTGATTTCGGTGCCTGACTTTTTTCACCGCCCCCTATAAAACATCTCGCGGCACGAATGATCCAATAACAAAACATCTCCAGTTAACCAGCAGAGCATACATTTCGTTCGTTTGTTAA
The DNA here is from genome assembly GCF_965113295.1 of Leuciscus leuciscus. NCBI lineage: Eukaryota > Metazoa > Chordata > Actinopteri > Cypriniformes > Leuciscidae > Leuciscus > Leuciscus leuciscus. The sequence continues at coordinate 9,190,052 of NC_138739.1, forward strand.
ATAAGAGACGATCTAGCGCTGAAAATTATTTTCTCTTGTGGCTCGCGCACACCGCACTCGTCTCGGACGCGCGCTTCAATACGTTGCAGAGATCGATCTATTTATGAGGCGCCGTCTATATGAGTAACGTTATGTGCTTGGAGAGTTTGTGTGTGCGTGCTCGCGTCTCAGATGAGTATGTGCGCGAGTTTATGTGTGTGTGTGTGTGTGTGCGTGTGCTCGCGTCTCAGATGAGCATGTGTGTGTGTGTGCTCGCGTCTCAGATGAGTATGTGCGCGAGTTTGTGTGTGTGTGTGTGTCCTCGCGTCTCAGATGAGTATGTGCGCGGTTTGTGTGTGTGTGTGTGTGTGTGTGTGCTCGCGTCTCAGATGAGTATGTGCGCGGTTTGTGTGTGTGTGTGCGTGAGCGACTTTAGATGTGACGTTGTGCATTTCATATAGTTGGAGCATTCAGCAGTATACATGCATGTGTGACGACTTAGTATATGTGTATGCAAGCGTTTTATGTGTGCGTGAATTAAGTTCGATTTAAGCCCTAGACGGCGCCTCATATCTATTCGTTCTGGTGAAATCACAACATATAATGCACACAAAGTGTCCCTGCTTGATATACAACCACTGATGAGCATTATCGGTTTAAAAAAAACTACGCATGCGGATTAGAACCCAAAACCTCTTACATTCTTGACTAAAGTTCAAGTTCAGCTGCAGTGTTCCTCTTCGGGTAAGTCTAGTATTTTAATACCAACTGCAAAGCTTGCATATCAAGTATGAAGTAGCCTATATCAAGTATATTTATATGAGGCTATACTTTGTGTGTTAAATATTTCTGCTCAGTGTCAGATATTTCTCTGTTTTGTAAAAGTCTATAATATATAATATGTAATATAATTGATATATAATATATATATATAATATATATAAATAATATTAGAAGACAACATTTTTATCTTAACTTAAGTGTTTTCGGCTACATCAGCACAATTTTTAATTTAATCAGAAATCAGAAAATCTTTTTCAGAAAACACACACAGATATAATTTTTTTGATAAAGTGTGTGCAGTTTCGTTTTCTTAAGTACCGGTTTAAGAACCGTTTAAGCACCGGAACCGTTTGAAAAATACAGAGTAGGTACTGGTACCGGATAAAACCCAACCAATACCCAACCCTAGTGTTAGGATACTTCCGAGGTAACAGAAGTGCTGAACAACCTTTACTGGTGTGCCATGGATGTAGAATTCAGGAGGTGTAAGGGTGGGGACCGTGGTCTGTGCAATGATCTCAGTCTTTTTGATGTTGACTTGTAGGCCACAAGCTTGGTAGACTGCACATACAACATCCAGTGTGTGCTGCATTGCAGTAGGGCTGTGGGCTACGAGGGCACAGCCATCAGCGTATTGCAGTTCGTGAATTGTGGTTGTGGTGGTCTTGGTGATGGCTTGCAGGCGGCGGAGGTTAAAGAGGTTCCCGTCCAGACGAAACTGTAGGCAAACACCATCGTCGGGGCTGAGGGAATTGCGGGAGAGGAGGGTGACTGCTGACACTCTAGACACTAGGAGAAGTCTCCCCCAAGTGTTTTCTCCCTCCCTCAACTCAAGTCTTTTCCACATACCATTCAGATCAGAAAGAAGTTCGAAAGCACTTGTTAGAGGCACGAAACTTACTTTTAGCGCAATCCAATCTGAAGTTAATTCATACATTTTTCGACCAGACATAACTGTTTTTTATATATATATATATATATATATATATATATATATATATATATATATATATATATATATATATTAGAGCCCGACCGATAAAGGATTTTTAAGGCCGATACCGATACAAATATTTGGTGATTTAAAAATCCGATATTCCGATATATCGGCCGATATATATATATATTTTTTTAATCCAGAAACGTGTAACAAAACATGAACAGATTTTCCCTAACATTAGTTATTTGTAGTTATTTAAGAGTCCTCAGCCTTACTAAAATAATATAATGCAGTTTAAATTTTTTTCAAAAATTTTTTTAATTAACTTTATTGTCACAACAGAACAGAATATATTAAAGTTCTGATAAATATAATGTATATTAAAAATATAAACTTAAGATATGAAACTTAAAGTCCTTTGAACAAAAAAAAATCAACTATTATTATTAATATTGACAGTAATCATTTTTAAAAAATCAATGATGATGATATTATTATTATCTTCATCATTTGTATTATTATTAAACAAGACAAAGGTCACTCCTAATTCTATCCATCTATTCCATCAAGCTAACGTTACAACAAACCATTTTCAATCATCATTTGCTGCCTGCCTTCTAAAATCTACTACTTTGATGTACTAAATACATTATGTGAGGTAATTAACACATGGTTACCGAGTCGATCGTTCCCTGGGATGCGTTTTCATGAAAATCGAATGTAAAGACTTTTATCTCTAAAAACAGATGATCTTATAACGCTAGTATATGGGGCACAGAGTAAGTAAAAGTAAATCGCTAGTTAATACCACTAACAAGGCTCAAAATAGCCTCACACTAACACGGTAGCATAATGAGGGTCCCACATGCAAACCGAAGCATTGAGAACTTTGTAAGTGTACAGACAGTTTAATAAGAAGATACTTTATAAAGACAGTACATTACGCGTTTACAGGCATCATCTAGGAAAACAGTCTCGACTAGTCGAGTCACGAACGCCGTGCTACGTTAGATTTCACAAACGTAATTCCTATGGACCAGCTCACTTAGCACGGCGTTCGTCACTCGATTAGTCGAGACTGTTTTCCAAGATGACGAATGGCTGTAAACGCGTAATGTACTGTCTTTATAAAGTATCTTCTTATTAAACTGTCTGTACACTTACAAAGTTCTCAGTGCTTCGGTTTGCATGTAGGGACCCTCATTATGCTACCGTGTTAGTGTGAGGCTATTTTGAGCCTTGTTAGTGGTATTAACTAGCGATTTACTTTTACTTACTCTGTGCCCCATATACAAGCGTTATAAGATCATCTGTTTTTAGAGATAAAACTCTTTACATTCGATTTTCATGAAAACGCATCCCAGGGAACGATCGACTCGGTAACCATGTGTTAATTACCCCTACAGTAACGCACACTTGGATTTCACACACGTGTAAAAGAAAAGCTAACTTTTATGCACAGGCTAGCTGCTATGTTTGATACTTTTTCTCTGTCTAAATGTTCACTCCTCGCGTGCCTAACTTACGTTTTACAATGCAGGGACTGGAACTACAGATATGCTAGTTATAAATACAGTAATCATTACTTTATTTAGGCAGAATAAGTTCGTTGTGATTTCCAAGCTCATTGATGTTAGCAGTCTTCCTTGTAGAGTGCGCTCTGGTGGACAAACTATGCAGTGCCAACACTCATAACATGGTTGCAGGGTGTTTCGTCCGCTTTTATTTTATTTTTTAAATATTCATTTATCGGCCGTTATAAATGCCGATACCGATAGTTTGGAAAATGCCTAATATCGGCCGGCCGATATATCGGTCGGGCTCTAATATATACTGTAGGTTATTTGTGTTTGCGCACATGATATCAGGAAACAATGTAAATGCAAAACACACACGTTTCTTCAACTTATTAAAATATCTTACTTTATTGCAACTATCTGTTTCTGCTTCTTTATCATATTTATAGTGTGTGATTTATAAAATAGCTTATATCCTACATCACATATTTTGATTTTGGACGTCTGGTCACTTTATATCTTATATCAGAATATTATATTACTGTTAAGCCTACTATAAATATAAAAATACGCCGAACCATGTGTCCTGTATAATAGCTACATGAATGACCTTTGCAGCAAAAAAACCCGCGTGAAAATCAGTTCGGTATTCAGTGAGGTATGATTAATTAAATGCACTGACAGCTCATTGCACCTGCCATACAGATTACACTGAGTGGAGCGGGTGACCGGTCTAAGATGGCGGCCCCACGGCTCGCCCGTGCCAGTCTTCTTATACTGTCTATGGCGCCAGTAGGCAGTGGCGGTCGATAGCATAGACATCATATAGATAGACGCCCTATCGACCGCTACTGCCTACTAGCGCGGGCGAGCCGTGGGGCCGCCATCTTAGACCGGTCACCCGCTCCACTCAGTGTAATCTGTATGGCAGGTGCAATGAGCTGTCAGCGCATTTAATTAATCATACCTCACTGAATACCGAACAGATTTTTACGCGTTTTTTTTTTGCTACAAAGGTCATTCATGTAGCTATTATACAGGACACATGGTTCGGCGTATTTTAATATTCACAGTAGGCTGAACACTAACAGTAATATAATATTCTGATATAAGATATAAAGTGACCAGACGTCCAAAATCAAAATATGTGATGTAGGATATAAGCTATTTTATAAATCACACACTATAAATATGATAAAGAAGCAGAAACAGATAGTTGCAGTAAACTAAGATATTTTAATAAGTTGAAGAAACGTGTGTGTTTTACATTTACATTGCTTCCTGATATCACGTGCGCAAACGTTTCGTGCCTCTTACAAGTGCTTTCGAACTTATTTCTGATCTGAATGGTATGTGGAAAACACTTGAGTTGAGGGAGGGAGAAAACACTTGGGGGAGACTTCTCCTAGTGTCTAGAACGCAACTGAATGCCTTTTCAAGCGTCTCAATACTTGAAAAACCACAGGAAACTATTTTTAAACACGAAATTACTTGATTTACATAGGGTCTATTCGCACGTCTATTAATATTTATAATAATAAACGTTAACGTTACCTGAGGTAATTTTCCTGGACCTTTTTACAGAAGGTAAAAGTCTCCATAATGATTACTGAGATGCACATTCAGACGGGACTAAAATAACCGAGAAGCTCTTGTAATTATTACTTTACCCCACCTCTCCATGTCAGGTGAACACCGGCTGGTGCAGTAAACAATGCCTAGCTAACGTTAGCTGGCTACGATATCAGTACAGTAATATCAAAGATCCTTGCTCCTTCTCAATTATCTGGTAATATTCTATTCACAAAATACAACCAATAGTACGGTAATGTTAAAAGTAATCCCCCAGGCCCTATTTGCGATGGTCCGCCGATTAGAACAGGAAAATACTCCACAGTGCTCTAGCATCTTAACTGCTGCCACGCAACGAAACTAGGAGTACGACCGGTTTAAGATGGCGGCCGCATTTCTCAGTGCCCAGCGGCCAATAGGGCATCTAGTCTTTATATAATATCTATGCAAGCATCGGCACAGACACTGCTTTGAAAACTGCGTCGGCGCTTTAGAGCCCCTCTATCTACCGTCCCATCACTAGTTTGGATTACTGGATGGGACACACTTATAGTCTTGCAAAAAAATGTAAGCTTTACAGAGCTTTTATTTATTATATTTTCAATACTTTGCATTTTTAAATAAACTTCTACATGTCTGCTCAGTAGTCGCTATATATTATTACCAGAAGACACAAATTTAAAATTGTGGTGCTTCTAATTAAAGCTGCAGTCGGCAAGTCTGGCAGATTGGGTCATTAGCATAGACTGGTCATTAGCCAAAATTTTGAATGTTTACAACTCTCATGCCCCTCCCCACTACCAGCGAGCACCCTCCCATCGAGGTCGTGCTCGTCAGTGCGTCACTGTGCGTGTGTACCTGATTTTCTGTGAACGCGTCCGTCTCTTCAGCATCTATCAACACCATGGACTCAGAGGTAGGCTGCCCTGGCTAATCTATCCATAGATAGCAATAACCGAGGAATTGGAAGCTTGTTAGTAGATTTTCTCTCCGCCATCACGCTTCATGCAATCTCCAGGCGAACTTCAGGCGTGGCGTGTGCATGTGATATTAACGTGCGCGAGTGAGGGGGGATCTGTGGCGTGTGCACGACCTGTGATTGACAGTCAGATCTCACACCCCCCTGCGCTGATTGGACCCGATGATCCGGGAGCGGTGGATTTTTGCAAAACAAATAACACGCTCCAGGTGGAGTTAGAAGCTCGGGTTTTTTTCTAAAACCATCTTATTTATGTTGTTCTGTCGGATTATAGTGTCAATTTCACTGAATATGATCAAAAATTTTTTGCCGACGGCAGCTTTAAGTGATAAAAACAGTTGCAAATGTTGTACAAAAAACAGTAGGCCTACACATACCATACTCATCTTTGCACCAATAAAATATGCAACACCTTATGTTTTTTACTACCAAATTATATGTATCTAATTCATTTAAAATATCTTGCAATTTCAGGGCACATGAGTTCCCGAACATAATGCATGATGGCATACGCTTAGACCGATCCGAAGCGGTATTTGGGATAGTGTGGGTTTAGTGTGAATTCAGGGCACTGCACTTTGGTATTTTTAAGACATGGGACAGTCTTTCGCACTTAGTTCCTGTCACGTGCATGTGCTCTCAAGTGACCAAGACCACAAGTGTGGGTTTTTGGACAAGGCAATAGATTCAAAAGCAGAGTGTGCTATCAGCTCTTTAATCACTCTTGCGGTACTTCGATGTAATAGCTAATTTAAGTGGAACAAGCCTTTTATACACACTCAGAACCACTGAATCGAAACAAATGACTCGTGAAGGTTTTGAAGCTTCAGGCAGTGTTTTGAAATCGCCAATCACTCCTTTTCAGGTTAACTGATCCTCTTCAGTCTGTGGAGGTCAGACGTCTGCGAGTGAGAACATGAACACACTACTGCTTTACAGCTGCTTTGTACTTTGCTTGATTTTAAGCAATCTATTTTATAAAGCACTAGCCTAAACAAACGTGTCGACTTTACTAGAGTGCCGAATTGCAGAGCTCGTGCAAAAATATCCATTTTGCTATTATGATCAGATGATATGCTTTATTTTAAGAAATGCTTGCTGTTATCTTGTTTTAGAGAGGAAAGCGTGCAGCACATATTTACATATTCATTCAAACTTTGCTCTCAGTGTGGGCAGCATCATATGTTCACTAACAGTATATCGCTGTTCACAAACCATATTCATATATTTCAACAAGGAATCTTGCACACCTCAGATGAGCACCTTGAGTTCATCGCCTATAGCCGGGTTCAAACTGTATGATTTTGGCCATGATTTGTCCGTCTGAGACAAATTGAGCAAATCCTAAAATATTCCTCTGATCCCTGGCTAAAATCCGAAGTCTTTGAACTTTAGTTTGACATGTTCACCGACAGCCGATTAATGACTTTGCGATCATTTTTTTTTACCTCAGACGAAATTCTGTCAGTGTCAGAAGATTTGACTGTCAGTCCTGCAGTGACTCTCCTACGACAACCGTCAAATTGTCTTCTTTTTTCAAGAAAAGCCATGACCAAAATTAATATTAGAGGTTTCTTTGTAGCCCTCATTTCAATGGCTTCTTGGCTTACAGCAAGGATCATGTTCGTACAGTCTGACAAGCAACAATAGTAAAGGACTATTATAAATCGCGCAGTGTGAACTCGACCAACCTTACTTGGGCCGCGATCATGCAGAGCCCATGCTCATTGAGACAAACTTTCTTTAAAGATAGCAATCCTGCTCCTCATGCTCCCTCATTGTCTTCCTCTCAGGAGCCTCAGTGGAAGGAAGAGCAGAGTCGAGGGTCCGAGTTAGCTCACGTCGGCCACAATCCTGCGTGATGTCAGGCCTGGTTTGGATGCCAAACCTATTCGTGTCCTCACCAAAACCAGTATTCATATGCACACACACCCACTAGAAGACCTCTTGGGGAGTAAATTCCACCTGCACACAGCACCTCACCTTCACTGTATGGTGACTACACACATTTGTAGCCTAATGTACAAAAGAACATTTGTAATGTTGGTTTCCTTTGTGTTGCGCTACTCATATTTATATCTGCACATTAAAATAGCTCCAGGTGTGATCTGTGTGTGTAGTGATACTTAATGTACATTTGTTAAAGGGGTGGTTGAATATAATTTCACTTTTCTAACTTTAGTTAGTGTGTAATGTTGCTGTTTGAGCATAAACAACATCTGCAAAGTTATGATGCTCAAAGTTCAAAACAAAGGGAGATATTTGCTTTTAATGAAATTGCCTTTTAAGGACTACAACAAATGGCTGGTAGAGACTACATGACATTCCTCCAGGGTTAGTGACATCATGAACCCTAAAATTTACATAAACCCGCCCCCAGAACACGATTTATAGATTATCAAGACAGAATATGCTAATAAATGACTAGAAGATAACTACATATAAGCTCCATAAATTCATCAACTAACCATTCAGAAATGTTGTCTACATGTTGTCACTTCTTCTTCTTGAGTCTCTCCATCTTTCTGACTTCGGTTTGAACATAAAAGGCTAATAGTTTTAGAAATTTTCAGTGCATGTCTGTGTGAGGTAAAAGAACCCAAGCTGTTGTAGCTCCGCCCTCTGTGCCGGGAGCAGCAGCTCATTTGCATTTAAAGGAACAGATACAAAAACGTTGCATTTTTGCTCACCCTCAAAAAGCGACAATTTTAACATGCTATATAAAAATATCTGTGAGGTATTTTGAGCTAAAACTTCACATACACACTCAAAGACATCAAAGACTTGACTACCTTGATATTTCTGAGTGTTCTTTTTTAAAACATATAGTGTTTATTACTTTCTAATCATTCTATTTTCTATAGCATGTGCACTAGTATGCAATTAATAAAACTCAATGCAACTCACTTCAAATAAATTTAGATGCAAGTAGTCAAACACTCATTATAGCAATATGGGATATGTTTTTTTTATTTTATTTTTTTTATTCAGGTTGCTCAAATGGCTTATGGGTAAAGAAACCCATTTCCCCTCGGTTTTGTTGTCGGCTCTCTCGCCCACATGGGTGGGTGGCTGAAAGTCCCTTTCGTACTGTAGAGCAGCATGTATGTATTGTCGTTTACAGGTTTGTGGAGTGCTTCACAATAGTTATGAAGTACAAAACAAGCATAAATAACAAAAGGGAGCCTTTAAACATCCTTCATGTTAGGACTGTAAACATATATCAGCACATAGTCCAAATGCATTCACAGTTTTTCAGAGCGTTCCCTCATCACTCAGGTATTACAAGGTAAAGCTACCTTTGTGAGTACGTTCACGGTCACTCTCAGTCTTGTCGTCTCTCTTTCCAGAAAACGGACGTAGTATTTCGCTGAGATGGACCAGAGTCGATCTGGACATCCAAAAGTTATGTCACCATTCCTCAGGAACAACAACTTTATTGACAAACATGTCCCACCAGGCACTAGTTCTTTCTGGTCTAACCCAAAACCATGTTACATGTACACTCTAAACAAAAATGGTGCTAAATAGCACTAAAAGTGGTTCATTGGCTTGTAATCATAGGGGAACCACTTTAAGTGCCATATAGCACATACCTTTGTCAAATGGTGCTATGTAGAACCATAAGAGGTGCCATATAGCACCTTAACCACCCCAAAGAACCGCTAAAGAACCGCTGAAGAACCAAACTGGGCTTAACAGGTTCTTTAAATGGTAGTGGTGCTATATAGCACCTTAACCACCGCAAAGAACCCCTGAAGAACCGCTGAAGAACCATTTTTTTTTAGTGTGTAGGGCTTACGCCGCTTGAAACGAGTTTTGTTGCTGATTGCTCTAATCACAGCTTGCCTCTTATGCATGTAGGCAGACGCACTATTATAAAATACTGAATTTAACTGCACAATGGCTGCTAAAAAACAAAGCCAGCAAAGCTTGCAGTTCAGTCTCCATGTTTTTGTTTACACGGCCGTCAAGGACACAGGAATGAGTGCAGCCATGCCATCGTATCCGAAAGTCTCAGTTTTGGTCCTTTTACACTGAAATGCAACCCCAGAGATTTTGAACTAAAACAGGGTCTTGAGTGGTCCCAAAAGTCTCCGTTTTCGAGGGTCGAAAAAGCCGGAGTAAATGACAGTCGTACCAAAAGTTACGCACTAGTGTAAACAGGGCCTAACTGCCAGGTCTCACTGAAGATAGTGCTGGATCCTGGGCCACAGCTAAAGCAGTCCTGATGCGTCAGGCTTGAAGAGGGCAAGGCTAAAGGCCCGTTCTCACCAAGGATGATCAAAGATATAGTTCTATAAAACACTGACAGCCAATCAGAATCTATTCTAATTTAAGGGCTCGCGCATTTAAAATGGCAGACGACATATGTACATATTGACAATCGACATATTGCAGAAAAGTTAATCACCTAGGTCAAGAAAAATCCACTGTTTGACAGTCAAGCCCCTTTTCAAGAAAATGGAAATGAAAAACAAATTATACCGTCTGAATAAATGGTGAGAAGTATTACCTCAATACCTCATTTTTGTCTTGCTTCCTTTGAGGTTGCGTTGAAAAAGACCAGGTGTTGTTTTTATTCCACTACATTTAATACGTCAGCTAAATTCACTAGCCGCATTTCCATTACCCTTCAAATTGCGCAAACTGAAATTGCGAATTGATTTCGCGAAAACTCCCATTTATCGCAAACAAGTTTTTTACGCTCGCATGAGGTGGTTTTTTAAGCAATTCGAAAAATAAATATTTAGTAAAACTGCAATGGAAACAGTTTTGGTGCATTTACAGGTCACCTGACGTAGATGACGCGGGGTGTTTGGACAGAATACGAGACAGAGCTCTTTATTAAATTCATAAATGACAAAATAATTACAGGAATAATGGATTCTAAACTTCAAAGAAATGCCACAATCAAGACCTTGAAGCAGGAATGAGTGAGAAACACCCAGAAACACCTCGTATGTCGTACATACGACAAAAAACGTACGTTTTTTGTCGACATTTAGAAAAAAGCGCAAGAGTTTTGCGTAAATCTGTAATGGAAACGTGCCTACTGTTAGATTATTAGATCACTAGCTAGTAGCTTCACTCAAAGCATATTTGCTGAGGACATCTGCCGGTTAAAGCATGTGAATGCAAGAACAGCAAAAACATGTTCAATGATGTTGTACACGCTTTGAAACCGAGCTTAGAATAAACATAAGTTATCGTTCGTTGGTGTGGACGTAAATATAGTTATCGTTATAGTTATCACTCTAGATGTGAACGGGCCTTAATTGCTGCCGGACCACCTCCCAAGATGCCTTACGTTTGCCTCCCAACCCCCTTTTCAGTTCCACATGGGGGGCGCTGTGTTTGTTGCGGTTTTACCCTATACATAATTTTTAAAAGGTAGGCTAATTTACAATAAACATTCTAAATGTGTTGTATCTTAGCATAGTGTAGGACATTTATGCTGTGTAATATTAAATTTAATGTCTAATAGTTTCTATTCAAAATTAGGCTCAAAGAGTGAGGCTCCCCAGATCAGACAGTTACAGGCCGACAGTAAAGGAAAGGTAAGAGTAAGATACTGAGGACACACACTGATAGTCCATTGGCTTCAAACTGATAGGCAAACACATCGAGATTATGCAACCTACCATACAAGCAGGATATCCCACTCATGGGCGTCGGAAGAAAAAAAAAAAGTGGGTGGGTCCTTCCCCAGAAAAATGTTACTGGAGTAAATACCATTTCATGTATTCTGGTGCTTTTAATTAAAACAAGTAAACTAAACTCCACTTCACGTCGGGCGGTTCTTTGCCTCCACATCGTGCATTAAATGCACAGCTATCCGTGGATTATCCCGCTAATACCATGGTAATTTGCCAGCAATGACAATTTAAAGCTGTTTTTGATGTTTGCAACGCAATATTTGACTGGAAAGGTACAACGGGCAGTTACTTTCGTCAGTTGCGGCTCGTTGAGAAATATAATGTAGCGATTCAGCGGAAATGGAGTTTAGGGAATTAGAAATGGAATTAGGGAATTCCCTAATAATTGGATTTGACTGACGGCGGCTCTGAAAAGCGAACATGACAAATGCGCTGAATTAGAGACGGTAAAAGTAAGTGGGTCCAATATCATTGGTCTTAAAAAGTGGGTGGGTCTTGTCCCACCCATATACAATGATTCCGACGCCCATGATCCCACTTCATTTTATTATTATTACTTTTTTTTTTTTTTTTTTTTACTCCACCCCCACATAAATTCCTTTTTTTGGATGATATTCTTGTCTCCTCGCAGCAATGTGCTTTTTTCAAAGTTTCTCATTAATGTTTAATGGCTGTAGATTAAAGGGTAAATGGTCATTTTCTGTTCAGTTCAGAGTGTTCAGATTATCAACTGTTGATACCTTATTTAAAATATATTATTTCAAGCAGTTTTGTGTAGAGAGGAAGTCAGAGTGTGAGGTTAATGAAAGTAGGACAGGAAGAAGCTCTCCACAAACTAAAACACACATCGACCCAATGGCCACATACAAACTATTTGTCAGATCAAACCACATTTCTGTAGAAAACCGACCTCAGTAGGTTTCAGTTTGACTGAGTGACGAGCCTCTGGTGTCTAACCTCAACAAGACTGGCAATGAGAAATGGTATGAAGTTTAATCTTGTCTTTTATTTGTACGTTTTGCCATTTAGAACAACTGAGAATTATTACAAATTTAAAATAAAATAAAAATGTACCATGCAATTTTAGGAGGATTTATACAATATTTCATTCCTACTTTACATTTTTAAAATTCCTTTCAAACATAATCAATATTAAATGATAAAAATAATGTTTTTTTATTTATTTATTTTTTATTAAGAACAGTTAAGTCTCAGAAGAACATATGTAGATAACTATACATACTTTCAGTGTGTGTGTGTGTGTGTGTGTGTGTGTGTGTGTGTGTGTGAGTGTGTGTGTGTGTGTGTGTGTAAACTAGGAGGGTCTTCAAACTGGGGAGGATTCACACCAGATGAACAGTTCTGCTGGGTTTGTTTAAATCAGCGGATAGTGTTTTTAGGTCAGACTGTTCACTAAACCGTTAAAGAAAATGTTTCACACGTTTGTTTTGTTGTGTTTGTGCTGGTGGCGTCTGATTGGTAAGTTATAACAGCATTTTTATGGCTTAATGTCGCAATGTTACAGATTCAGGTCTGTGTTTGATATCTTTGTTTAAGTGCGCATGGTCTCACAGGAATATAATGAAAACTATTATAGTGAAATTCAATTTCTCAAATTTAATTTTTAAAGTTTTTTTAAGATTGATGCATTTTTCTCAGAATATCTTAATTTTAAAGATTATTACAGAAACATTTATTTATTTAGTTATTTAGCAGATGGTATGACGTACAAATGGAAATCTGTATAAAACATTTGCAATAATCATGAACAACAACAAACGTCATGAAATTCTTCAGTTCACATACAAACATTACAAATCAAAATTTTAGTCTTTGTAAACCAACAAGAGGATTAATGTGACAAACGTTCATCAGGTGTGTTCGGTGAGTCAGTGTCAGTGATGGAGGGAGATTCAGTCACTTTACACACAGATGTTACTAAAATACGTGAAAACGATGACATACTGTGGAAATTTGGAGCTGAAAACGTTCTGATAGCTCGAATCAGTGGAGCTGCTGGAGTCTTCCCCACATATGATGATGTTCCTGATGGGAGATTCAGAGACAGACTGAAGCTGGACGATCAAACTGGATCTCTGACCATCACAAACACCACAACTGAACATACTGGAGATTATCAACTAGTGATAAGGGGAGTGAAACTGTTATCAAAAACATTCAGTGTTTCCGTCTATGGTGAGTTGAGAGGTTATTTGTAACTTAAAGATTAAACAGACGACAATCTGTTGTTATTAATTTTTATAATCCACATTTCTGTTTATTCTCTCATGTTTTCCAGCTCGTCTGCCTGTTCCTGTCATCAGCAGTAACTCTTCACACTGTTCTTCATCATCATCATCATGTTCATTGGTGTGTTCATCAGTGTTGAATGTGTGTGATGCGACTCTCTCCTGGTACAAAGGAATCAGTGTATTGTCCAGCATCAGTGTGTGTGATCTCAGCATCAGTCTCTCTCTACCTCTGGAGGTGGAATATCAGGATAAAAACCCCTACAGCTGTGTGCTGAACAATCCCATCAGCAACCAGACCACACATCTGGACATCAACACACTCTGTCACACATGTGCAGGTACAACAGCACTGATGATATATTATTGTATTGTTATATTAAATCCTATTTTATCAATTTTTATTTATTTTTTTAGAAGTCCATGACCACTGTTGTGGTCCTACTGAAGCTGTTATCCGATTGGCTCTCTGTGCTCTGGTGGGCGTGGCTACTGTGGCTTTTCTGTTTTATGACATCAGATCTACAAGAGGAGTCAGATAGACACATCATAAATATGATGTAAGGATGTGAAGATTTTGTTCTCTCGAAAACATGGGATTTTGCACTCGTTTTATGTGATATTCCTGAATGTACAATTTGCTTTATATCGTATTTGGTTTAATCACATTCATTTTATAATAGACTCTTGTTTATGGTTTATATAGAATATTTTATATAAGTGGTATTTAGATGTCTGATCTGAGTAGTGTCAGAGTAAATATTGTGGTGTAATCTGTGATGTGTGATGACCTCTAGCGGTGAGTTTGAGGAACTGTAGATTCAGCATTAAACACTGATGCTGTTTGACCATCATAGACTGAACATGCTACACACACACACACACACACACACACAGCACACACACACACACACACACACACACACACACACACACACACACACACACACACACACACACACACACACACACACACACACACACACACACACACACACACACACACACACACACACACACACACACACACACACACACACACAAAACACACACACACACACACACACACAAAACACACACACACACACACACACACACACACACATCTAACTACTACTGTACGTCTGCACAGTGAAATCAAACAGCTGAGAATCTCAAGGTTTCTACAAAGACATAGGCTACTAGTACGGTAAATTACCTTATCCTTGGACAACAGACGCGTTTGCTAAATAAGATAAACACACATACACTAAACATTAATTTGCACAATAAAGAAACATTTTCCTCTCACTCAGTGGTGTAGTGGTAAAAAAAGAGGTGGGTAAACTATAAATTCTGGTGGACCACGACGTGGTCACCCGGTAAGGTGGGCCACTGCCTACCGGTGTACGTGTATCCTGATGACATCGCTATATCATTGGATGGTACTACCAAGGTGTTGTAGTATAACTACAGGACATCAGTGATGTGTGAACTGAATTTGGCAACAATACAGTGAATTACAGTGAAGTTATTGAATATTTTTCATAATAAAAATCATCAAAAAGATACATTTACAATTTTACATACAATTAAAAACTTTTTTTTTTTCAAAATAAGTGTTGTAGTATAACCATCAGAACAGCAGTGATGTGTGAACTGAATTTGGCAACAATACAGTGAATTACAGTGAAGTTATTGAATATTGTTCATAAAAATCATACATTTACAATTGTATATACAATTTAAAATATATTTTTCCCAAAATAAGTGTTGTAGTATAACCATCAGGACATCAGTGATGTGTAAACTGAATTTGGCAACAATGCAGTGAATTACAGTGAAGTTATTGAATATTTTTCATAATAAAAATCATCAACATGATACATTTACAATCAAATTAAAAATATATTTTTTTCCAAAATAAGTGTTGTAGTATAACCATCAGGACAGCAGTGATGTGCGAACTGAATTTGGCAACAATACAGTGAATTACAGTGCAGTTATTGAATACTTTTCATAAATAATAATCATAAAAATTATGCAAAAAGATATTTATACAAAATAAGTGTTGTAGTATAACCATCAGGACAGCAGTGATGTGTGAACTTATTTTGATGACACTATAGTGTGTGACAGTGAAGTTATTGACTGTTTTCGGGTTTTGCACTTTTCAGACGGTCCCTTCGGATCTGCCTCTCTGCCGCCTGAGATCAATGTATTTTGTCCACTGCGAGGGAAAGCTCGTTTTGAGAAAAAATAGGTTGTAGCTGCTTGTCTACATACTACGATTAAAAAGAGGTGTTATTTGTGTAGTAACAACATTTAGCTCACGAGTTATTGACCCGGGAATCTGTGAATTTACTGCCAACTTTACTCAACTCGGCGCGCTGCGCTCTCTGCTCCGTGTTTGCGCGCTGCGCGTTCTGCTCTGTAGTTAACGGCCCAAATGCTCGAATCATGTGCCGATCGGCGATCACGCACTGGAAAAGCAAAGTCCGCTCAAATATCGTGAAATTTAGAGGTGGATAAACGCACTTTGGAGGTGGGCAAACGCTATTTCCAAATTTTGGGAGGTGCGTAAACGGCGTTTACGTGCGTTTAGCCTCCACTACATCCCTGCTCTCACTATAACATCTGTATGTGATACTTGCCTCTTGTAGAGCTCCTGTGGCGATAGTAAAGCACACCAGCTGTTACAGCCAGGAGAAGAACAGCGACACCTGCTGATATTTCTAATATTACAGCAACTGAGAGCGGACCTGGAGCTGAAACAAGAGTTTGTAGTGCGAGTCAGTTTGTCATTGTCAGTCTGATCCATAACGAACAACAAAACCTCTTTAGTCACATAGCCTGTTTTTCGCCTACTATATAGGCTAGGCTACGTTAGTGAAGTATGCGATTCGGATGCAGCCTCTATGAGTCCGATTCAGTTTAAACTAGGGGTATGTTTACACGACAATGATTTACCAGTTAACAGTTTTTCCTTTGCGTTTTTCACGTACAGACAACATTATCAAAACGATCCCGGTTCACATGGATCGACGAAAATGACTAAAAATGATTATTCATGTCAGGCCAGTAGGTGGCGATGTCACTAACACTACGTGCCTATAGACTGAACACATAATAGGACACATGCGCATGACACAAATTCGCCACCTTGGAATTATAAGGTTCTATCTGCATTCTGACTGGTTTTGAGATATTGAGCTTTAAAGTTTTCGCATTCCATTCGACTGTGTAGAAAGAACCTTTTTATTTTCTAAATAAAAAGTTCCAAAATGTACACAACTTAAAAAACAACATCACATAATGTAAAGAAGTGGTCACCGAATAAGAAAATGTGAATAACTAAATTTTTACAAAAATGTCAGATAGAACCTTATAATTCACAATTTGACGTATTTTTTTTATAAATTTTTGTAGTTTACAAAGAGACTATAACGGTATCGATTTCAAAATAGCTAAACATTAAGCCTAAATTGTGGTTAAAGAAATGTCCTTATTCATATACTTGGATTCTCAACTCTGCTGGAATTATTTTTTTGACCACGTATTACACATGTATATGTAGGCTATAATATACACAGTACAATGCATTATCACATTAAAATATAACTTTCCACATTATAATAGGATATTTAAACACTCTTTGAATAATGTAAACTCTTTCCTTACGATCATTATAGGCTACCATACAAACAATTACAAGTTCTTTACATATTTACATAGCCTACTTTAAAAACAAAACATCAAATCCTTATTGGTAGATGTTGAAGAGAACATAACTGTTAAAAACTAATGGATCATCAGTGGAAAAACAAAACAGTTGAAAGTGATTCTGTTCTGTTCAATGACGCAGATCAAGAGAAAAAGCTCTGAATGTCACTGATATAATAAACATGATGATATGATTTAAACATAACCTGCTTTCAAACATAATGACTCACCATGAACAGTAACATTGAAGATCTTTCTAGTGTCGCTGTCCTTGATGATCACTAGTGTATATTCTCCAGAGTCTTCGGTTCTGGTGTTCATGATGGTCAGAGATCCAGTCTGATGATCCAGCTTCAGTCTGCCTCTGAATCTCTCAGTTTTATTATTAATATTACACTGAACATCTGTACAGATATAACTGAGATTTCCATTGATTTGAGCGATGCGAGTGTTATTAAAATACCATTTAATATTTTCTTGTTGGTTAGTTTTAACACTAGTGCATAGAGGGACTGAATCTCCCTCCTTCACGGACACTTCAACTGGATCAACACCAGACACACCTGAAGAAATGAACAGAAAATGATAAATCATGTCTGGGAAAGTGGAAGAACAATATACAACAGGAAAGTGTTTTTTCTACAGATCAAACAAACTGCATAAGTAAATAACTGATTCACACATTCACTCATCAGACAAACCTACATAGATTACACAATGTTTATTGTACATCATAATATACACCATATACAACCCACATATTGATATTGCATTTATTTGTATTCATACAACTATACACCTACACCTAAAAGACTAATTTCAAAGGAGTGAAAAAATAATTTAGTGACATTTTTCAACACATTATTTAAATTAAAACATTATAATATTCAAAATTATATTTAAAAAATTATTTAAGACAGTGACAACGCTTTTTAATATAATTGCTCGGCTACACTGGAGACCAGCCTAAACAACACACTGAGTTTAAATGTTAAATTAAGTGTGTGTGTGTGTGTGTGTGTGTGTGTGTGTGTGTGTGTGTGTGTGTGAGAGAGAGAGAGAGAGAGAGAGAGGCGCGGGCGCAATCGAAAAGTCGCAAAGTGTTTACATTTGTGTGCGTGTGTGTGTGTGAGTGAGGCGCGGGCGCGATCGAACAGTGGAAACATAAAAAGGAAAACAAATATATTAATCTGAAATGTAGCAAATTAATTTTCAATTCATTCAGGTACAATAACCAAACATATCTCAAGGTCTTTTTGTCTTTTTAGTAATTTAATTAATAAACTAATTATATAAAACTATTGTCAGTGCACTACAAATAAACTGGTTCTATGCCTTTACTTTATTAATAAAACTTATTTAAAAAATACAAGGCTTAAGTAATTTCTTTTTCTTTTGGTGGAACAGCCTGAGACATGCACAAGCCTTCTGCATTTTTGTTTTGCTTTTCCCTCCATTGTACCGAACTCGTACCGAACCGTGATGTCTGAACCGAGGTATGAACCGAACCGTGACTTCTGTGTACTGTTCCACCCCTAGAACGTGCATGTTATGTGTACATTATGTCCAGGAGCGAAGACTTTGTCGACATCCGTTGTAAGCAACTCTAATTTAATGAAGCATCTCATGTTTTGAAGAAAATACTTGAGGTACAGAATGTCTACCAGACCAGTTGTCTGACATTTGGAATTTATTTCATTAAGAATAAGACTACAGAGCTAAACACACTTTTTTGTTGTTTAAAAGTTTACTTTTGTTGTGAACAAAACACTTGGAAGTACAGGTTGTTTACTTGACCAGTTGTCTCTGGTTGAGAGAGTTTGATTTAATTTGCATATTTAACTCCATATAAAGAGTTAAATGCACTTTATATGGTGTAACTATTTACTTTTCTTACAAAGATAATGCTTGAAGTGCAGGATAAACCTCTTGCTGTCTGTCGACGTGCAATAAATATCGAAAGTTATGTACAAACACCTGTGTGTTCTACTCATTTCAACTGACTTGTGAAAACTGCTAAAAAAAATCAAAATTCTTTGACATATAGCAATTTTTTTTTACATTTTTTTTTACAGTAACTACTTTTATTATAGAGTAATTCAGTTACTAACTCAGTTACTTTTTGGAACAAGTAGTGAGTAACTATAACTAATTACTTTTTTAAAGTAACGTTCCCAACACTGCAGATATCTGATGTCTGACGAAGAGCCTTTGTGCTCGATACGTTATCGAGTCTATTATTACATATTTCTAGCTATTTGTAAACTAAAAGAAAAGCCTTTATCTGTTCTTGTTTATGTTCTTCATGTGTGTTTGGTGATGAAACAAATGAAATACAGTGAGTGTATGTAGGTACAAGATTACTTATAGTCAACAGAATGTTTTTAACCTATAAAATTTAGGTTAAATGTTGTAGATGCTACACATTCTAGACCACGTGTCTTGTGTAATTTAGAATAAGTGTCTAACTGGAATTAATTTCAAGTTACTTGTGTGAATATGTCAAATTTTTTTGTCTCGTACATGAAACACTGCTATTTCCCATATAGCTGCAGTAAAACCATGTACAGGAGGCCACAATGCGATTCACAAGTGCATTATAATTTTTGAACAGGCTTCTGAGGGCGTGTTCACACTTGACGTCTTTTTTTAAGCTGTTTTATATTATATCCTATGGAGTAAACCATACAGTATATTCAAAAAAGTCCTGGGCGCTGTTTTAACTCATTGTGCTCCAAAACTAGTAAAATAAGTCCATCTACTAGGATCTTCACCATTTTTTCTTGTTTTTATGGAAACAACAGATCTAGCTACTCGCTTTGTCATTGGTCAGCTGTCAAAAAGGCGTTTGATGTAGGGCGTTTTTTTTCAGAAAAGTTTAACTTTATTCAACTTGAAAAGATGCTCTGAGCTGCCGAAAAAAACGTCGGTGGTTGCGTTTAAAGACATGCGCACAAAAAGTGCCCTTATGAACTTTTTCATTCATTTATACCTTTAAAATTCAAATGTTATACTTGATTTAATCTGTATTCTTCTGAAATCATCATGACCAGTATAGATTAAGTTGAGTCTGGTGTCCGCAAATCTGCGTCCAGAACAGATCAAACTAAAGGCCCAATGAAAGGAGCATCTGGCACATCATGTGTCATATCAGTCTATCACTGACTTAGCAAGTTGAAGCATAGTGACTAAGAAAACCACTTTTTTGTATGGACAAGCATGGAGCAGTTCAACTCAAAGATGAGAACTGACGAGTCTGTGTTCGTGAGATCCACGTAACTCGGCTGATGTGAGTCTCTGTGTGACATCGGGTCCCTAATGAACGAATAACTGAAAGTTTCCCAGACAGCTAGTGTACCTCTAAACTGTGGAGTCCCACAGGGATCAATCCTCGGGCCAGTATTGTTTACCCTGTACAAACTACCTCTGGCTTCCATTTTTAATAAATACGGCATATCCTTTCATCTATACGCTGATGATATTTTCCTAAAACATAACGATAAAAATGATTTACAACTCCTGTTGGCCTGTTTATATGAACCTAAGCTTTGGCTTTCAAGTAATTTTCTAAATTTAAACGAAAAATAAAACTGAAATAATTATATTTGGGCCCAAGGAAAACTGTGTGCTTGATGTTGACCGTGGTTCTCTTGCCCCATATCAAACTCAATGTTTAAGCCAATGAGCATTAAGCTGTGTCATCAGCAACCTAGTCTTCACAGTCGAGGGAAAGCAGCCGCCGTCTCAGTAGACTATTTCAAGATTTAAGTTAACATGACATCATAAGTCAAACCCACGCTTGGACACATTTGTAATCAGTTAATCGCTCATCACAAAACAGCATTGTTTTTGGGTTATGCACGAACAGAACATGGAAAAATTTTTGCAGTTTGTATCTTGCGATAAAGCATCCATGGATATATGTCTGTTCAGAGTTTGACCTCTGACTTTTATTTAACTGTTTGCCAAACATGCTTTGATGATTCAGTAGTTGATTACGCTGTCAGACTGTGATGTTCATAAATAGCAGGACAGGAAGAAGACCTTCACCTACAAAAGACATACATAAATAGTCAGTCTCCTGCACAAGATGTTTGTCCAACAGATTAAAAAAACTTTTCTGAAGAAACCAAACCACAGGTTTCAGTTCCTCTCAGAAGCTGAAGTCCATATGATAAGAGTCAGAAAAATATTTATATGTTGCCTAACTACATTTATAACATGTTCAGTGGAAGTGTGTGTGTGTGTGTGTGTGTGTGTGTGTGTGCGTGTGTGTGTGTGTGTGTGTGTGTGTGTGTCGTGGGAGGATTCACACATCAGACGAAGAGCTTGAGTGTTTTCAGTGGATGATCTTCTCACTGAACAACTGAAGAAAACTGTTCAAATGCGTGTTTTGTTCTGTTTGTGTTGGTGGCATATGATCTGTAAGTTATGAAACATTTTTATGGCTTAATATCAGTAACAAGCTAGGATTTATTGTTTATTTGCAGTTCTTCACAGATTAATCAAATTAAACTTATTGTGAGATCTGAATAATGGAAATGACTGTAATGAATTTGCATTTCTCTTCACTTTTTGTATCAGTTCACATTTAAACTTCACCTAACTGACGTTAGGCTTTGTAAACTAACATAGACTCAATCTGTTCTTGTTCGTGTTCTTCAGGTGTGTTTGCTGTTGAAACAAATGAAACACAGTCAGTGTCAGTCATGGAGGGAGAATCTGTGCTTCTACACACTGATGTTACTGAAATACACACACATGACGACATACTGTGGAAATATGGAGCAGAAGAGTCTCTGATAGCTAAAATAAACAGAGATTCTGGAATCTTCTCCACATATGATGATGTTCCTGATGGGAGATTCAGAGACAGACTGAAGCTGGATCATCAAACTGGATCTCTGACCATCACAAACATCACAACTGAACATGCTGGACTCTATGAAGTAAAGATAATCGCATCTGAACTGTCATCAAAAACATTCAACGTTTCTGTCTATGGTGAGTACAGATCATTTTAAGTTCTTCACATTTATTGACAGTAGTGGTTCTATTAATATTAAGGTGAGACAGATTCTGTGTCGTAGCGCTAGTTTATGATTGGCCGCTAGTTTTACATAAACATGCAGACACACTTTGGTAGTAGATGTCATGTCTATTGTATTTGCATAATTCAGCCTGAGGGAGGCGATCTAATGTTGATTGACAGGCTCAGGCTCATAGAAAGGTCAGAATCACATGGATTTATACAGGATGTTGAATGCTTGAATCTGATTGGTTGACGAACGTTCTGAGGCTTCAGTTATTTTCAGGGAAACAGCTAAAGTAGTTCCAGGCAGGTTTTGACCGCATTACCGTTCCATATCACTTCACCAAATTATTTCAGTTCTTTCAAAGGTCCTTACAACCCTTAACAGCAAAATAACCAAAACCCACAGCGACACCAAACAAGCAAAAAATAAAGTAAACAATAGGATAAAAACAACATATTATTTCAATGTTTTTTTTTGTGACAAAATTATGTTTTATTATGTCCAGACAGCACATACTCTCTTTCTCCCACTCAAACGCACGCACACAAACACACTGTACAGATACACACTTACACACAGCAAAATACTCTCAGTGACAATCAGTGTAATTAATCACTTAATTATCTCATTAACTTAAACTGCTTCAGTGTTAATTTTAACACCCTGTAGTGTGGACACATATGTACACTGAGGAGTGTTAATTTAACACTGGGGATTTTGCTGTGCAGAAATGTGTTTTCAGCACTGCTTTGACGATTTTATCAGTAAAATAGTTGAACAACTTTAAAGTTACATGACTTTTCTCATTAGCGAGGGAATAACGGTGCTGTTTTTGAAGCCGATAAACTTACAGTAGAGACGCCGCTGCCAAACACTGTTGACAGACACACAGACTCAGGTAATTCACACACGCTTAATCTCTCTCTCTCTCTCTCTAAAATGACGTTTTGGACTCAGCAACAGAGGCTTGGGATTAGATGCGTCAGAAATTAGTCCTACACACAAGAGTGTTTTAAGGACAGCACGTCCAACAACATTCATATGAGCTCATTTAAACTGAATGATTTATATGTTTACTCATTTGTTACGCTACTCCACACATCCCTCTGCCAACAGACATGTTTACAATCTGACTTACTTGTTGCTGAACTGATAATGGGGTCTGTCCAAATACACACACTTGAGGTTTTAGCCATTTGACAGCGGATGTATGCGACATGAAATAAGTGTGTAAGACTGTCTCAGGTCTGAAAAGTGCAGTACACTTAAAGGGATACTTCACCGTTTTTTCATATTAAACTATGTTATTCCCTTAACTAAGACGAGTTGATACATACCTCTATCGTCTCAGTGCGTGCACTAAATCCCTCTGTCTTGCGGCGAAACTTTGTTAGCCCAGTTCATTTAATATGGGCCAAGCAGAGAAGCTACCAAACACCTCCACGTTTTCCCTATTTAAATACAGTTACTCGCGAAGTGTAACTCGACCTAGGACGGTGACACAAAACAAAACGTTGCGCTTTTCTAAGCGTGTAAAATGGATAACTATTTTGTATGGCGGAATACCATAGCAAGTGCTTGTAAGCACTTCGACTTGGCGCAGTAATATCTTCACTAGAGGGAGCGGGGGCCGGTGAGAGGATTTTTCACGAGTGAAGATATTACTGCGCCAAGTCGAAGTGCTTACAAGCACTTGCTATGGTATTCCGCCATACAAAATAGTTATCCATTTTACAGCTTAGAAAAGCGCAACGTTTTGTTTTGTGTCACCGTCCTAGGTCGAGTTACACTTCGCGAGTAACTGTATTTAAATAGGGAAAACGTGGAGGTGTTTGGTATCTTCTCTGCTTGGCCCATATTAAATGAACTGGGCTAACAAAGTTTCGCCGCAAGACAGAGGGATTTAGTGCACGCACTGAGACAATAGAGGTATGTATCAACTCGTCTTAGTTAAGGGAATAACATAGTTTAATATGAAAAAACGGTGAAGTATCCCTTTAACACACGCTAAATCCACACTCTTTAAGGCCCTGTCACAAATAGTACACTACATGTGTTCTTGCGGTCTTGTGGACTTACAATGGTCACTATGTGCTCACAAGACCCTAGATCAGGGACTCCGGTCCTGGAGGGCCACTGTCCTGCAGAGTTTAGCCCTAATTAAACATCTGAACAAGGCAATCAATGTTTTCAGGATTACTAGATAGATACAGGCAGGTGAGTTTTTATCAGGGCTGAAGCTAAACTCTGCAGGACAGTGGCCCTCCAGGACCGAAGTTGCCTATCCCTGCCCTAGATTGTCCCATTTGTCCGTTTAGTTTTCAGAAGGGTGCCCGCGAGTTCCCCCTTTGCGGCCGATATACGCCCTTGATGCACACTTTTGCAGAGTCGCACTGAAGTGAACTCCACAGACTTCAAACTTACCCGACAGTCAAAGCGGCGTTACGTTATGAAAGTGTGGACTCAGAGGAAGACCGCGAGGGCTTAGGGTGCCATTTGGGACAGGGCCTAATTGTCCTTTAGAGCGGTCTTTGAGGCTAAAGCCCAAACTTAGTTTTTTTGTGTGTGTGTGTGTGTGTGTGTGTGTGTGTGTGTACACAGTGTATGTGTACAGTCAAACGCATAGCCTTTCAAACTATACTCCATTTGATAGCATGCGCGAACGACACGTACGCTCTAGAAAGATTCATCTTTGCCCAGAGTCTGCGCTATTTTTCTCCAAAAGTTATGACTGATAAAAATGTCTTTGTATTCTTTTATGCTAAAGTTGTGGATCTCATAACCTCCTCACACAAGCATGCGGGCGTCTGATGTTATTGTCGTCTCTGGTATTTTATTGTTGTTCTGTCTCTACTTTCATTTTTATACTGTGAAACAACAGGCCAGTGTTGCCACCTTGTGGAACAACTCATTAGTGCAAAACAAATTTTGTGCAACCAAAATACGTGCAAACTAAATTACGTGTAAGCCTACTTTTACATGAGTAGGCTACATTGTAAGTGATGTAGCCTATCTGTACTTTTACTGCATTCATTTCCCACATTTGTGGTCATATAATGCTTGTTTTAATTTAATTTTTTTCCATCAACGTCATGGATTTTATTTTCGACATATTGACATAATCTGTATTTTTATTTTCCGAACAAAGCCAGCTTGTTGAATATCACAATCCTATTGTGTCATTGCTTTTTTCTCCCTCAGAAGTCCATGTTCATTGCTGTGGTTCTACTGAAGCTGTGATCCGATTGGTCCTCTCTGCTCTGGTGGGCGTGGCTACTGTCGCTGTTGTGCTTTATGACATCAGATCCAGAAGATCAAGAAACTGATATCATAAACATTGTGACATATCTCAGAGTTTTAATCAGATGCAAATGGAATTATCAAGTTTATAAAAATATACTTGTGATTTTTTTTATGGAAAAATAAATCACTGTTTGATGAAAGAAATATATTGAAGTATACAGTGTACTTTTTATATGATATTCAAATATTGTTTGCTTCAAATTGAACTTTGTTTAATTGTATTATTCTCATTATATACTCTTGATTATGGTTTATATATTTCATATAAGTGGTATTTAGATGTCTGATCTGAGTAGTGTCAGAGTAAATATTGTGGTGTAATCTGTGATGTGTGATGACCTCTAGCGGTGAGTTTCAGGAACTGTAGATTCATCATTAAACACTGATGCTGTTTGACCATCATCTATAGACCCAAAAAGAGTCTATTAAAGTGACAGAGAAATAATAATATGTCAAACATCTCAGATCAAACTAGAGACCAACACTGATATATAATGAATTATTTAGATTTTTTAGAATAGCTGATCCGAGAAGTAAAATTACTTTAAAAATTAATTCAGAAAAATAAAATGATCAGATAATATTGTATTATTGTAAATATAAATAAACAGAAAAAAAAATAAAACTCTGATACCTGAAACTTGCAGATAATTTCAGCAATAAAAGTTTTACAAGTTCTCAGATCATCCAGAAAAGTTGAAGTTGACACAATGTGAATATGTTTTTAAAGTGTGTTTCTAGATTGTTCCAGAAGTGACTGTTAAAGTCTCTCATATTTACAGTCTTAAATCACACACTGTGTCAAATATGAAACAGTAATAATGTGATGAAAAGCTTCAGGGTTTGAACATTTCTAAGAATTTAAGACAAAGTAAATAAAATAAAAATAAAATAATTCTTACAATAATCAAATCATTTTATGGTAAAATTGTCCTATGTAACTTTTTACATTATAATCACAGAGAATATATATAAAGCTCTATACAAAAATAATTTATAAATATTAAATATTTGATGTTTTGCACGTCATGTGACCATCAACTGACATCAGAGAACTGTGATCATGTAATTGTGTCGTTTAATTATTGAAATTAACTTACCAAACGCTTTAAGTGTGTGTGTGTAGTTCAGTGTGACGTGTTGAAGGTATTTACTGAAATATAATAATAATAATAAACTTATTTTTGATCAGTTAGTTGTCAAGGCAACATTTAGTTTAGTTTATGTTGAAGTACTAAAACTGTATCCATGTATAAATAAAAATTAATAAAACTAGGCATATATTTAAAAGTATATATAAAGATTACGAAAATCAAAATGACTAAAACTTTAAATTAAAATGAACACAGAAAAAATTTAATATTTAATGATATAAAACAAGACTAGCACAATCTTTTCACTGAAAATATAAATTGTTTAAATAATGATAATTCATAACAATGAAATAGTTTATTTAAAATGTTGCATTTATTCACATTCTGGAGTACAAACATGCAAAAGTGACATTTCAAAAGAGCAAAAGTGACATTTCAGATTGTGAGTTGTAATGAACTAAATAAACCAGCTCTGCCTGAATCACAACACAAACGTTGTTTTGAAGCAAAATAATGTGTATAAGTTTTTATACACTTTGCACATTGTATTATGCAAATACAGTACATTGATAACAAGTCAAGTAAAAACTGACAGTTCAAGATGTGTAGTGCAAATACAGTGTTAAATGTTGATTTGAGTGTTTCCATTATAATGAGTCTCTATCAGAATCTTCACTTCAGAAACACTGAACTCCTTCTCAACCTTCAACAAACACCTAATCCATCGTCTGAAACAAGGCATTTATTATAATAAGCATGATAAATGATAAATGTTAATCTATTCCAGGTTTATAAGCTGAAACTGTCAGATAATGTAAGTCAAGTTCATCTAAATTTCCTAAATTATATGTGCTTCCTGTAATCCGTTGGTTAATATTTCCATAACATGTAAATAGTGTTTTATGATGAATATGTATTTCAGGTTAAAGCTGAACAGCTGAAGTGTGTTTTTGCTGATTCTCCTCAATGGGAATAATGTTGCAGATTCACAATGATCCTGTTGGGATTCTCTCAGATCACGTGATCTTTCTCCATCTGGAAACAATAAATTGAATTGAACTGAATAACTGTCACAGAAACTCATGAAATCAACAAATCAGCCACCAATCAGTGAATAATATTCAGTCTGAAATATTTATTTCACATTTATTTTCACATTTTGATGGAAACGCCATTCATTCATGGGGAAGTTTACAGCAGAAGAGCAGAAATGCTTTTATTCATTCAGTATATTCAAATATAGAAGTATTTGAGAGCGTATGGAGACCGACTCGATTACAGCAATTGCTTCCTGGAAGTGGGCGGAGCTAAAGAGATCTTTTGGCACGGCTTGTTTCGACTCCCTGATTGGTGGAATATTTTCTGTACAGCATCATGGGTAATGTAGTTTTACCTTAACAAATTTCGCAGTTAAACATGATTATTTTGTAAATAAGTTGAAATAATGCAGACTGACGGCTTCAACAAAAGCAAATATTATTGATTAATAACCTTGTAGCTCACAGTAGGGCTGTTTTTTAAAGGTTTATAAGTTGGGTACAATTAATGGTTTTGTCATTAAACCTTTTAAATTACAAATAATGTAGCTAGTCCACTGGTAGTGTATAGGAATTTACTCTAATTCTACTTTTCCCCAACAATGACAGAATTTTCCAGCTATCCATGTTTTCACTGTTATACGGTAGGGGGCGCTATGACATCTTCTAGTACAGAATATCCGGATCAAAACACAGGAGAAGAAGCTGAAACAAGTGATAGAAGATTACTCACTCAAATGTAAAATAACGTGATCATCAAACATTAAACGGTGTGTAAATCAAAACTGCTTAATGTTACCAAATGAAATGAAGTGTAACCCATGAAGAGAAAACGACTGTGAAGCTTTGGGGGTGTTGGACTCGATCTACTCCATCTGTTTCCCTTTCGAGAACGGTCACTTCGTATTGCGTAGCTATACGCAGTGGGGAAACTCCTTTTCCTCGAAAAGTCTGAAGCCTAAAATGTAAAACGCATTTGCAGCTGCACAGCTAGCACAGTGAGTGTCTGGCTCACTCATTGGCTGTGCTGCGGCAACTGCACATCCAATGGCGTGGGCGCCTCTAACATGTGCGCCAATGAGCTAGCAGCGCGCCATCACACGTCAGAGCCCGCCAAGGGGGCGTGGCCTCAGCCTATATAGTCCCCGAATCCGCCATTATAGCAGATTCATCTCCTTCAGCGACACACTTCACGTCTCTGAGTCCTCTGCAAAGCCTTCGCCGTCGAATCAAGCATCACACGGTTAGAGCGTGCAGTTCTACAGCGGACTACGCCTTCACCAACCGAAGTCGTCTTCCCCTGTCGCTGCTCTGCTGTCGCTATCCGGCGACCAACGCTATATCCTTTGTATTCTTTTTTTGCTAATTGCTACTGTGTGTTCGCTGCCGCGTTCACACAGCTTAAGGAGCGTGAGCATTGTTACAAACACCTCACTCTACATGCGCCACGTGCGGATGCCATCTGCACGAGGCCGACGGGCACACAAAGTGCGTCACATGCCTGGGAACCCCCCATGCTGAAGCTCCTCTGTTCTGTGACTGCGCATGCGGCTAGCTCTCTGCAAGATGGCGACACCGCTTCTCCTGCTCTTCCTTTTTCTGGAGGAAAAAGAAGCGCCGCAGCCCGAAAGAATGGAGGTGAGCGAGCCCACGCCGGCCAAGTCCCCGCGTGTCTCGTTCTCCCCATCTCAGTCTCACTCGCCGGTCCTGTTCACTCAGGCAGACCTGGGCCCCTCCCTTCGAGCGGGTCTCGTCTTATGGGCCTTTCACACAGGACGCGGTATGCGCGGCGCTGCGCTATAAAACCCATTCATCTCAATGGCTTGCGCCGCGCAAGGACGTTTTGTTGCTGCGTCAACCAAAGCGCAAGCGCAGCGGTGCGCATCATTGGCGTGCTCACGCGCACGCCGTGGTCAAAGTTCAAAATAGTTCAACTTTTGCCTATTGAACTAGTTTAAAAGTTGAACTATTTTGAACTTTGACGCAGCAACAAAACGTCCTTGCGCGGTGCAAGCCATTGAGAAATAGTTCAACTTTTGCCGCTGCGCTCTGTGACGATTACCAGCGCGAGCCTCGACGGAAGAAGCGCGCGGGTAGATGTTCACGCGGCTAGCTCTCTTTACGACACAAGAGAGCTACCCCGCCCTCCATTTTGCACGTCACACAGAAGCGCGTTTTCTCTGAAAATGTTCTCTCTCATGCGCTTGCCCACTTCCTTCCCTCATTAAGCAGCGACGGAAGAAGCGCGCGGCCAGATGTGCACGCGGCTATCTCTCTTTACGACACAAGAGAGATACCGCTCCCTTCCATTCTGTTCATCACGCAGAACCTTCTCTGTAATTCAGACACAACAGCACGGTTTTCATGCCTGGAATCAACCACGCTGAAACTGTTCTCTCTCACTGCGAGAACAAGCCACCATTCCAAGTACTATAAGAGCTCTTTTCTGTCATATGAGTCTTCACGAATCAGTCCGAGTCTGTCATAAGACACGCTCCACTGAAATAATAAATGAGGGCTCGTGTCTCGCGTTAGCCAGACCACCCTCGAGAAAAAAAGAAAGAAAAAAAAACTTTGTGTTCGTCCATCTGTGCAAGAGAATTTAACCCTTAAAGCATGCGCGATATGTTTCAGATAGTAGCCTATGGCAAGTGTAAACACATGCATTGGATGTGGGTCACAATTTAAAGAATGTGTAAACAGTAAAAAAAAATCGGATATAGGCAACAAATCAGAATTGGTCATCAAGACCTGCAGTGTAAACGAGGCCTAAGGGATCTCCAGTCACTAAGCAAAGGCTGTCCAGATGGATAGTGGATGCCATATCTCTGGCATATACCTCAGTGGGTCAGGTTTGCCCTATTGGTACTAGAGCCCATTCGACTAGAGGCATGGCCTCGTCTTGGGCTTGGTCCTCTGGTTTTCCTATTCAGGATATTTGTGCGGTTGGCCGGCTGGTCCTCGTCTTCTACATTTGTGAAATTTTATAATATGGAGGTGCCTTCCCTGCAGGCAAAGGTCCTTTCTGTATGATTTAGACTCGATAGGTGTCTGGTCTTATCCACATGTCGTGTCAATGTCATAAGCACACATTCATTTCATTATAAAACCCGCCTATTGCTGGTTATGATATCCCTTATACATAAAAGATCCGACAGTGTCTGGTCTTTGGTATACTAGGTTGGATGTGGATGTATGGACATACTGTATATACATATATATTATCAGGCCCGACGGTGTCCGGCCTTTTTCAGTATATATTGGGTTCTGGCTTGTTTCTGTGAGCTCAGGGATCTCGAGCCGCAGTAGACAACCAGTTACTTAGTGCGGTGTTTTACATAGCGTCCCCACTGCGTATAGCTACGCAATACGAAGAGACCGTTCTCGAAAGGGAACGTACTCGGTTACTATCGTAACCTTGGTTCCCTGAGAGTTAGGGAACGAGTATTGCGTAGCCGGCCGCTCTATAGTAACATGGCAAGTATGTTGCTTCAGTCGATGTAACCTGCTATAATGGCGTTTTCGGGGACTATATAGGCTAAGGCCACGCCCCCTTGGCGGGCTCTGACGTGTGATGGCGTGCTGCTAGCTCATTGGCGCACATGTCAGAGGCGCCCGCGCCATTGGATGTGCAGTTGCCGCAGCACAGCCAATGAGTGAGCCAGACACTCACTGTGCTAGCTGTGCAGCTGCAAATGCGTTTAACATTTTAGCCTTCAGAATTTTCGAGGAATAGGAATTTCCCCACTGCGTACAGCTACACAATACTCGTTCCCTAACTCTCAGGGAACCGAGGTTACGATAGTAACCGAGTATGATTTTGATCATCGTTCTGATCAAGGCGTTTGATCATCGTTCTAAAAACAAGAATCTGATCAAGGCGTAGTCTTTGACAAAAATGTGATTTTCTCAACTTTTTTAAAATGTTGCCTTTCTTTATGAAACTTACCGACATTGAAGTGTTGATAAAAAAGGATGCATGAAGCTAATAAAATGTTTTTAAAAGTATTTTTCAAGTATAAAAATAACATCTTGAACATAGTAGTATACTGCAAGTGCAAAAATAATATATAAATAGTAAATATAGGTATGATGTTATGTTTACTTAGAGAAAACGATACTTGCAGTATAAACTACTAAACTAGTAGTTTACTGAGAGTACACATCAGTGTGTACTTTCATCAACTAAAAAATTTACTACTTGTATTAAAATAGTAAACTACTAATATACTTATAAGTTCACTTGTAGTACAGATGCATTACAAATGATAAACCTAGATGTGTACTTAAAGTTTACTACATGTATAGTACACGTAAACATATACTTTTTATATACTAAAAGTGGGCCAATTTAGTCCCAAGCAGTATTGAAATAGTACACTTACAAGTTTACTACAAGTACACATTGATATTAGTATACTTAAAAATATACTTGAACATTACTTAAGTATACTTCATAAAATGAGCTTGAATGAGCTATACTTCTTTTTCATAAGGGTTGGTATTGACTTTGAAGTGCTACCGATTGCAATACAATATTGTCACTCTCTACAGCAACGCTCTCCTACATATTACGCTATTGTAACTGCGCTTATTTCCGTCGTTGGTAACAGTGGGTGGTAATAATAAATGTGCAGTTTTCTACCATCTTGCTAATAATGTTTCTTTAGTCATTCGGCAGTCTTGCAGCTTGAACCCCTGCAGGAAATCCACCCTTACAATCTCATAAGATTTTACAGTGAAGTATTTTACCTCATCCTTGTTTTTCACCTGGTCTATATGAAATAATGTAATAATCACACACACACACACACACACACACACACACACACACACACACACACACACACACACACACACACACACACACACACACACACACACACACACACACACACACACACACACACACACACACACACACACACACACACACACACTTTGCATAATAAAGACAATATTTTTCTCTCACTATAATATCTGTATGTAATACTTGCCTTTCTAAAGCTCCCCCAGTAACTGAAGACGAATCTGAAACAAGAGAGTCTTTGTTCACACAGGTTACCTTTAAATTGTCACTCATATCATGTTAAACAGCACTTGTTATGAAATAAAACTTAAAATGATGTATTCTAAAATTCTAATGACTAAATGATACTCACCCATGTCAGAAAGCATCGAATGATCCTGAATCTGCAGATGTTGATCAGTAGTTTATAATGTCCAGTGTCTGTGTCTCTGATGTTTGTGATGATCAGAGATCCAGTCTGATTATTCAGCTTCAGTCTGTCTCTGAATCTCTCTTTACACTGATCATCTGTACAGGTCTTACTCTGATCTTCAGTGATTTCAGCGATGGGAATGTCTTTAAAATACCATTTCATCAAATCATCTGGGTTTCTTACACCAGGATCTAAAGTGACAGATTGTCCCTCTTTCACTGACTTTCTCCTCATTTGATCTCGTTCAGCAGCAGAAACACCTGAAACACAAACCAACAGATGCTGGAGGATCTTTTGAGGAAAAAACTCCACAAGTGTGAAAATAGTTGTGTGTATTCAATTCCTGGATCTTGACAAATTTGGTAGAAACAAAATTAACTGCAAAATTGCTAAATATCAAGTTAATCATGGATGTTTTTATTCGTATAGATTTACTGTTTATATGTCAACTCTGGTGGAGATTTTCTTTTCTTTTTTTACAGATCCGCACATATATTACACACCTACATGTTTATGCAATGCATTACTACATTGAAATACACATTTCTACATTATACTATTCCAAAATAAGCACATTATAATTCTAAAATATTTATAATGATTTGCAAACACTTCTGATCATTATATGAGATAAACTGACAAACTACAAGTTTTTACACATTTATAATTTCTTTGCACTTTATTGTGAACTAAAAACAAGTATGAAAACGAATATGAAATAATAAATGCATGTAATCAGATGCAGGGACGGATTATGGTGATGATGTGCCCTGGGCACGGATGTCTCAAAGGCCCCCTTCACCAATTTTTTGGATAACAGTGTTGCGCCTGTATGCACAGGCGCCGCAATAGGGCAGGCAAGCCAGGCATTTTAAGGGGGCCCCCGAGGGCTGATCATTTAAACAATCAGAAATGTTAATATAAAGACGCAGCAACATCTCTGCATCCCCCTTAGTGGGGCCCCTCTCTCGTTACGCTCGTTATGCTTTTACCTTTTTCAAACTGGTGCAGCGCTTACTCGCGGTAGCTAGAAAATGCATGATTTGATTTGTTAAACATGAAAATGACTTATCCGTCTGGCATGGCAGCTCGCTCTAACTTTAACCTAGATAAATGCATATCCAACGTGTTTGTGCGGAGTGTGCAGCGCGCACTGCATGGCAGGCGTCGGCGCGAACACTTGCATTTTCCTATCAACAGTGGAAACAACTTGAAATACTCAATCTTTCCTAGTCATATACAGAAAAGAATAATGCATCAGTCGCAAGTAGCTACTTTTATTTTTGTAAACTCACAATAACAAGAAACGTTGTGCTTTTGTAAAATAAAATAAAACAAACAGGGCGCGCTTTCATGGTCTCCGTGGCGTGAACTGGAGCGCGTCTCAAAAAAGAACTGAAACACAGTGTATAGCCTCACAGACATGATGAATATTTCTATATAAAGCTTGAAATGTCCACTTTTAAACGAAAAAATTCTAATCGAAAGCAAATACCGGCTGATTAGGCTGATATGATATGAAAGGTGCATTTCTCTCTAAAGGCGCATCCACTTTACAGCGGAGATATAGATATGTTTGCAGCCGACACTGATTTAGAAATATTTTTTATTTATTATTAAACAATAAAAATGGCTAGGTTTTTTTTTTTTTCAGACATATTATCATTAGCCTGCTTTTGCCGGTGCTTTGCGGCAAGATTTATGCATGAAATTAATATTAACGTGAGATTAGTCGACTAATTGCTTAAATGAATGACTAGCCTACTAGTCGACTAGAAAAATCTTTAGTCAATGGCAATTGTTATCAATGCATTTAGGCTAGTTGACATTTATTTAATCAGTAATTCTAGTATCCAGGTCTTTACGTTAAATTAGTTGAGTTAACAATTAGTTAATGAACTAAAATAATAAAACAAAGATTAATTTAAGATGCTATATAGCATTGCTTGTTCCACCACAAAAGACACTTTTTAAGGTGACAATCCGTTACACATTTGAAGATTTACTGTATCTCGATGATTGTTGTATTGTATTTTATCTTCTGTTATAAAGATGAAGATTGACATTTCGTTAAAAAAATAAGCCCATAGGTTTTAAACTCATTTTTGTTTTGGTTTTTGAGTAACCGTCTTCTACGCGTGACTTTTATATTACGCAATGCTTTTCACTCGCCTCTAGATGTCCCT
Organism: Leuciscus leuciscus; assembly: GCF_965113295.1. Classification (NCBI taxonomy): domain Eukaryota; kingdom Metazoa; phylum Chordata; class Actinopteri; order Cypriniformes; family Leuciscidae; genus Leuciscus; species Leuciscus leuciscus. The sequence continues at coordinate 9,225,311 of NC_138739.1, forward strand.
CTCAACAGCGCAGCAACACATTAAAATAATTTCTTTGATTTATTTACTAGTTAATACTTTGCAACTGCAAAAAAAAAAAAAAAAAAAAAAAAAAAAATCATATTATTCCTCAATATTTAACACAATTTTACTGAAAATAAAATTAAAATTAAAATAATTATTTGAAAAGAATAGACACAGTAAATTTGACAGGGCCCCCTGCTGGCCCAGTGCCCTGGGCAAGTGCCCAGTAGGCCCGTGCGTTAATCCGTGCCTGATCAGATGGAAAGAACTGGAATGAACAGAACAAAACTAACTGTTAAAAACTAATGGATCGTCAGTGGAAAAACAAAACAGTTGAAAGTGATTCAGTTCAATGATGCAGATCAAGAGAAAAACCTCTGAATGTCACTGATATAATAAACACGATGATATGATTTAAATATAACACCCCTGAATGTCACTGCAAAAGTATTAAACACTTTAATGATGTGATTTAAATGTACAAGACTTGTTTTTAAACATGAAGACTCACCATGAACAGAAACACTGAAGATCTTTTCACTGTCGCTGCCGTTGATGATCATTAGTGTATATTCTCCAGAGTCTGTGTTTCTGATGTTCATGATGGTCAGAGATCCAGTCTGATGATCCAGCTTCAGTCTGCCTCTGAATCTCTCAGTTGTTTTATTAACTTTATTACCTTCATTACACTGAACATCTACAGATAACACTGAGATTTCCAGTGATTACAGCGATGTTAGTGTTATTAAAATACCATTTAATCTTCTCTAGTTGGTTTGTTTTAGCACCAGTGTATATAGTGACTGAATCTTCCTCCATCACTGACACTCGGTCTGGATCAACACCAGACACACCTGAAGAAGAAATCAACAGAAAATGATGTAATGTCTATGACAAACATCCAAAATAATAAAAGAGGAAGTGCTATAAAAATGTTTCACTACAGATCAAACAAGCAGCGTAAAAACACAAATAACACACACGCACAATGCCACCAAAACAGTAACTATAGTATACAGGATAAATAAGTCATCAAACGTAAGCGGTACCATTGTACATGCTACTTTGAGATAGATACTTACAGCTTTTAAATATGTTTGCAAGCATCACACACAGTGAAATGGCCTTTGTCTGATACTTACTACAAAAAGCATTCTCTCCTCCTAAAAGTCCAATGCAAGGCTGAGGCTCCAGATCAATAGAATGCGCTTCAGAAAGAAATTGAAATATACATTACCAAAATGACTGAATTTTACTACATGACCATAAAGAATAAAACAGGGTGACATTTTACAATTATTACAGAGTGGATAAATCGTGGGATACATTTAATAAGGTTTTGACCTGAACTGAACATGATCCCACATGTTTTCACTAATATTAAAACCAATTTCCTCTTCTCAGTCATGCAGGGGCGTAGAATTTATATCCAGTGACACTGATATGTCCCTATCAATAATTTCGCTCAAAACTTAAAATATATTTATATATAACCACTGTTGTCCCGATTGTGTCTTGTGGTTTTTATTAGACTTATTTAATTTAATCAGGAAACATCTTATTTAGATTAAAATCTCTTACAAGAGCGTTCTGAGAAAAATGCGCAATTCACGGTACACAAACGGTTAATATATCTGAGTCCCGCCTGCTAACACACATCGCTAAACTGATTGGCTTTGTTTTTTCTATCTAACTTGTGAGAGGCTCTGGTGTGAAGCGGCAATGCTCCTCCGATGGAAACCTAGATGCGGTAAGCTAGGGAGAAATCAACAGTTCTGTGCACAAAGATGCGGGACAAATCAGTTTTTACTACTGTATTACAATCGCGGAATAAGTGGCGAACAATCGTTAGTTTGACAATCGTTAGAGAGAGAGAGAGAGAGAGAGAGAGAGAGAGAGAGAGAGAGAGAGAGAGAGAGAGAGAGAGAGAGAGAGATTGTGTATGCTTAAGTGTGTGTGTGTAACACTACATTATAGGACAAAATGTCACCACAAAGATGGCAATATCCGAAATTGTTTGTCCTTGTGGGGATTTATTTATTTATTTATTTATTTATTTTTGGAAAACAGCTGAAAATGTAAAAATGCAGAAAGTTTTCTGTGATAGGCAGGGTTAGTGTACACTGTAAAAATAAAAGGTGCCTGGAGGAACCTTTTGGGGTTCTTCACTTTGCCACACCGGCGGAACCGTCTGTAGATCCTCTAGGCACCCTTTAAAAAGGGGCGGTTCTCTGAGGAACCACATAGGTTTCCTGAGGAACTCTTATATTAGGCACTGTGTGGTGCCTCCAGGAACCAAATTTCAATTTTATTTTATTTGTATTAAATTAATTTCATGTTGTTACTATGGTTACCACCATTAACTTATATTATAATAAACAAACTGAACCAAATACAAAATAAGAATTGTTTATTACATATTTTAGATCCATTTTAATACACTTCCATGCACTTGGGAAAAAAAGCTAGTAAAAGATTAATATCAATGAATACACACACACACACACAAAATAGTATAATACATAAGTAACATGAATAATCAACCATGTGTATACAATAAGCTACACAAGAAAAGACATCTCAACAAAATGCATGGAAAAAACATGTTCCAAGTAATAAATCAATGTAAAAAATAACAATTTTGACTAATTAAAAATGTCCATCTTCACTTAATTTTAAAACATGTTTCAGTCCGATTGTTAAGTCTGACGTCACTGTTTCCAAGTCCAAAAGCTCTATCAGATGCCAAAAACAAACAACAAACAGTGCTAATATACACTCATTGTGCTGTTATATTCCTGAAAATTATGATCCTAACCTTTATCTCTATTCCGAAATCTCAGATGGTTTAGTTATTCAGCTATTTTGAATCATAAAATGTTTAAGTCTGGGATGCCGTGAGACTGGAGACTTATGTACACTATGGCTTTTGAAAAGCTTAAATGTGTGACTTGAATCAACAGTTCCCATAAATGGTTGTTGAGTATTCTCAATATCTAGAAACAAGATAGAGAAAGTAGAAGTAGAGGCTTCGACCCGGAAACAGAATTCCTTATGTCACAACAAGCAGAAAACATTTTCCATTTTAACAGAGTTAAGGTGCAGTAAAATGATCTGTTGTTCTGTGAATGTTCACTGGTGAATTCACTCATTTCAATAAGAATCCACACGTTCAGCAATTTTGTGTGGTGCTTCATACATTACATCACTACACTGCTGACAATGGTTAATGGACATTTTTGCCTGCGTAATTTCACGAAATTCACAAATGTGATGCACCTTTACTCGCTGCAACATAAAATGCAATCAGTTATAAAATCTTCACAAGGGACACGTGAGGTACTTAACGAGTTGGTGCATCAGCTTCATTTTCCTGTTTGTTTTTCCTCTTTTCTGGTGGATGGTCCAGGCACTTCAGTGATTTTCAGGTCTACAGGAGGATTTTTATTCTTGATCAAACTTGTATTTCAGCTTACCGAGATCCCTGCAAAGTACAAAATTTACTGTTAGTAAGGTTATTAAAGTTATTAAATAATTTCCTCAGCCTTGTGACGTTCCAAACCTGTTTGACTTTCTGTCTGTGGAACCCGAAAGCAGATCTCAGGCATAATGCAACCCGTCACCATTCAATATCACTGCATGAAACACAAGCATAAACAAATTGTGTAATTCATTCATGAAACTATTCTTATGTACACTTGTCTAGTTCAATTCAATGCAACAATTTAATTAAAAATGGTTAAGCTCCAAAAATGTCCCAGAAAAGATCCTAAAAATAATCAATGAGTTCACAACTCATGTGTTATGGGTTGTGTTGTAAGTCTTATGAAGCCATATAATAGCTTTTTCCTTTTTTTTCTTTTCGAAAAAGACTAAACTTGAAGTTATAATTCAGGGTTCATATGTCTTATATTCAAATGCATATGATTAAGGTATAGCCTATAAAAAATGCATAGCATTATTGGCTCCAAACCTGTGATATTATTTTTCTGAGTAACATGAATGAGATTTGAGAGCATGAGGGAATATTTTCAGAGAATAACTGATTAAAAAAGTACACAGTCAAACAATACAATTTCACACAGAGAAAGTTCATAGTAATAAAGTACTTGCATGTGGTGTAACTTACTGTAATTCAATGTTGCCTCTGAAATGTTCAGATTATTTTAGAAATGTACTGGTTGTTCTGGGGAAACAAAAGAACAAAGCTGATTATTCACAACATAATATTTATTGACCAGTAAATGGCTTTAAAATGGTATTTGAGAGAATGAGGGCACCTGTAGTAAGTAAAGTTAGGCTAAACAAAAACAGACCAAACTATATTAACCTGCTTTTGTTATTCATAACAAACGTCAATGACGACAGCAGGAATCAGCTAAATTAGTTAGGCTATATCAGCAATTTGAAGACACAGTTCTACAGAATATGTTGAATTGAATGACTAAATCAATCTAAGACAATAAGTCAATAATTTCCATTTGTTCATTAACTTACGTTAGATCAACGTAGCATCGCGGCTAAAACCTTCATACCAGATACTGTGCAATAAACGAGTGGTAAACACTGTAAAAAAGTAGTAATGTATAATAAATTTAGTTTATATGTGTGTGTTTGAATATATAGTGAGTAGACTATGTATTTATATTTATTTGGCGAGTTTACAAACCTTGTAATGGAGAGCCGAACAAACGGCGGAAGCTTTGATGAGAGTAGCCGTTACTTCAAATCCGATGACGTCGATCAGCTGAGCTTTGTTGCGCGCGAGCAGCGCGAGGAACTGAAGCGACGACAGCAGAGGAGAGAGCAGCAGTTTCGTGACAGAATAAAACTTTTCTCCTCCTGGTTCTTCTTCTTCAAATAATAATTTATGAAGAAGTAGGTAAAATTATTAATTTATTACTATTATTTATTAAATAATAATTAATGAATTCTTATTATTAATATTATTATAATTTAGTGTTATTGTTTAAGGTTTAAATTAATCAACAAAATAGGCCTATAGATACTAAATAAATGTAAGCTACCTAGGTGAAAAAGACGTAGGCTACTGTTAAATGTATTAAAAATTTATTAAAGTATATTTGTATTGTAGGCCTACTAAAAACACACTCAAGTACATTTTTAATAGTACGTCTTTTTCACCTGGGCATGTATACTGAATCAAACTTAAGTAGCCTATAATAATAATAATAGGATAATAATAATCTTATTCTGGCCTCACTGAACCATTGGGTTCCTCCAGATGCTGGCTTTAACATAAGAGATCTTCCAGGAACCACTTAAATGTTAAAAGATCTTCCAGTAACCCTTTTATCGCATTCAAGTTCCTCTATTTTCCCTCAAAGCACTTCGAGGTCTCATGGTAATGACAAGGTGACTCCAGAACCTCTGAACTAAATACAAAGTGCTTAAAGGATCCCATAAGTTCCAGCAAGAACCTCAAAGATTGTCAATGCTCCTCCAGTAACCCTACTATAGGAGAAAGAGCTTTGAGGCACTTAAATTACATTTTGAAGTTCCTTGAGTATCCGACAGGATATTTGAGGCTCCTTTAGTTTTTACAGTGTAGGGGGGATATAATATACCGTTTGTACAGTATAAAATCATTATGTCTGTAAAAAGTCCCCAGAAAACATAAAAACACAACATTGCTTGGTCTTGTTGAAATGAGAGGAATGTTTGATGAAGTTGAAACAAAGACAAATTTCCACTACGTGGACAATAAAGTAAAGTAAAGTAAAGTAAAGAAACCCTTGTCATCCCAGTCTCATCAGCTGAGGCTGAAAGAAGTGTCAGTGCTCTTATAGGACACTGAAAACACGGCTCAGAGCAATGGCACAAGTGACACTTAACAGTATTGCTGTGTGTCATGTCCAACAGGACAAACTGGACATTATTGATGTGAAACAAATATGCCAACAGTTAATTTCTGTAAGTTCACTTTTAAATGAAAATTCTGTCATAATTTACTCTCCCTGTATGCATTTCTTTCTTCTGCTGAACACAAAAGAAGATATTTTGAAGAATGTCGGTGACCAGACAGTTGATGGACCCCATTGACTTCCATAGTAGAAAAAAACCCTCAATACTGGTTACCGACATTCTTCAAAATATCTTCTTTTGTGTTCTCATAACAGCACGTACAGCCATATAATCTATATCATCTTACAATCTTTGGATATGTTCATACATAAGCATATAAAATGCAAAAACAAAATAATTATAATAAAAATAATAAAAATACAACAGGGCATATCGAAGTAAATACATAACAGGGACATTTTATAGACCAGTAATCAAAAGGACATATCAGTCTTGTCCACCTTTTCTAGCAGTAATGTGTACAATTTGTTTTGACACACTTCCACTCATGGGATGTACATTAACAATTCTCTCTGAGGTGGGATTCAAAAGTCTGGAATGTGCTTTCCAACAAAGTCTCTATCTCGCAAATAACGGAAAAAATGTGAGGAAACGAAAGCTTTTTTTTTATGTTAAAAAGAGCTACATATATAAATATCCGGAACTGTCTCCATGTGTTTCCGTTAAAAAAAACGTACGTAACCCTGGAGGAAAAGCATGATTACTACAAATTGGAGTATCCACAAATTTTTAAATAAGCTATACCTTAATTTGTTTCCACACTTCAATTAAGTTAGAAATAAATAACTATGTTTCCGTTGATACTTTAAAGATAAAGAAGTCTTATTACAAGAAGCTTTTTCAATTGCTAACCATTCTGGCTTGTCACCTAACTCCACCGAACCCAACTTTCTCCAGCATGCATCTATAATAATATAATAATATTAAATAATATTAAGTTTATTTAGATGTTCTTGTTAATTCTAGATGTATTGATGAAGCTGGTTATAACAGATTATAGCTGTTTAAAATGATAAAGGGGGATAAAGAAAGGAATACAGTGAAATACAAACCAAAATCTAATAAAAAAAAACAACAACAATTTTTATAGTGTTTATCCTGCCAACCAGTGTTAAGACAAAGATACTCAAAGTTTGGTTAATTTGATTCACATTGACATAACAACTTGACAAATTTACTAAAAAAAAATTTTTATTAATAAAGTCTAGGCCTTTTTACACTTTTATAGTTATTATTATAAATTTTTTTTACTTGAAACTAAGAAAATGTTTGTTAACTGTCTTGTTGATCTTTGTTCAGTAAAGAAAAATAAATGAGAAGTTAATATTTCGTTAATATTTAGTCTAGCCTACTATCTTGGACTGACAGGTCCTTGTCTGGATCTGGGTCTTGAATAAATCTCTGGTTTGAGCAGGGAACTCTATAAACTCATTCTTTTTCTTTTCTCTTTTTTAAATCGTTGACCTAAAGAGAAATAAATAAATAAATGTCTTACCGTGCAAGAGGAATGCCAAAACTATGAACAAATAAACGAAAAACTTCTTTGTCTCCATGTTTCCTCTCAATCGTGCTTTGGTACTTAGAATTAATGGAACAGCACTGCTTAAATACAGCAGTATTTATGTCTCTGGTGTGTTGTTGTCAGAGACCACGTGATCATTTGAGATGCCAAACACCTGCAGATTGAAAGTATGAGAAAGAGGTTGCAGTGAGGAGAGAGAAAAAAGTGCAATAAAGACAGTTCTCTCTTCAGGGCTGAGTTTAACTCCACTGATTGGTCAAATGTACATCATGTGACTGTGGTCACTACTCAAGAGCTGGAATGTCTGAGAAACACATGTTCTGTGGTTGTACATGGTAGCCTGGTTAAAACCAGACCATTCTCAGTAGTAACTGAGTTATGGTCTGGCAAAGCTTCTTTAATAACTCATTTCCAAAGGGGCGTCACCAACGGACGTCGCTCAAATGCCTCTGGGCGCAATTGGATAGACCTAAAACCAATCAGAGCGATCGTCATCGTGTAAAGCCATATGCTGCGTCCCAATTCGCCTAAGTTACACTACGCCATCAAAGTGCAACCCAGTCTCAATTGTGAAGAAAAGGTATTTACTTTTGAATGTATAGCAAAAAAGTAGGCAAGCTTTGGGACATACTACTTCGTCATCTTTATCGGACGGATCTGTCGCGTGCATCCTGTCACGTAAACTGCCCTGTCAATCATCTTGTCAGTTAAAATCGAATTTAATTTCCTACCGTTTCGGAGAGAAATGTAGCAGCACGTTCATCTGCCAGTGGGTCTTTCATGGAGACTGTCCTCATGTGTTTGCAATTTGAATATAATAATGCATTTAAAAGTTGGTGCGCTTCACCAACGGACGTCGCTCAAATGCCTCTGGGCGCAATTGGATAGACCTAAAACCAATCAGAGCGATCGTCATCTTGTAAAGCCCGCCTCAACGTTTCTGATTGGTGCCGCGATTTCGACGGATTAGAAAATGGGCTTGAATGAGCTCTTTGCCAGACTACTTGCAGAGCAAATCTAAATTTGCTGGAAGTTGTCTGGGTTTTCCCAGGCTATGTACATGGTTTAAGTCTAATCAAATTGTTAAAATTTTAATTCTAATACAAACTATTTCAATCTACAATATAAATTTGCATTACACCTGTTCATGTGATAATTCAGTTTCATGCAATGATGTGCAAGTTTCTTTGTTCAATTTTTTTTAAATAGTATAAAGTTTTGTTACAGTCCTAATGTTAACATGTTAGATAAAACAGTACAGTAAATTCAGTAAAAGTGGGACATCCTATTAAATACGAAGATACATTTAATACATTTAAAAAGGAACACAGAGCATGAAACATCATCATCATCATCATCATCATCATCAATCCAAGAATGTGTCTGTTTTGATAAATGTAACATTTTGTAACATGTAGCATCAACAAATTATTGATTTACAATATCCTGTTGTTAGCAATAGTATTATCCAAGCACAAACTACATGAAAATATGTGTCCCACTTCACAAACTGCACTTTACCCCATTTACCTGAAAATGACTGTATGAATCTCTGTATATTTGAAAAAAAACAAAACACACACACACAAAAAAAAACACATATTCCTTCAAAACCGTAATTGGAGATTACAGTTAAAAAGAGACCTTGGACATTTTTTTAAAACATTAATAGTGTAGACTAGATTTATTTGCATTTACAGTTTTTCTTGATTGCTTAAACACTATAACCAGGCTTTTAGACTACAATTTTAAAGCCATAACACCATTTATCAAAAAGCACACCCACTTCACTAAACTATAAACACTATTCCCCTGTTTCGACACATGAGTCAGATTTGTTGAACTCTCACTGCAAAACTCTACACACAAATCCCTTCACTTCGCATTGCCTAGACCATGTTATAATTTAGAAAGCACTAGCATTCAATATTGTTCACTCAAGTCAGCACAGCTTCAGCTCAGTTAGCACACAATTACCCAGGTGGAAACACTAAGAGTCAAAACTGAACACACACCAATCAGATCCTTCAATAGACAGATGAAAGGGCCAGAGTCAGTTCATTCAGTTTTGGAACAATGGATCCAGAAAGACATGAAGGAAGAGATTGAGGACACTGGAGGAGGAGGAGGAGGTGAAGGAAGGGGAAAAGTAGGAGATGGAGGAGGAGGAAGAGCAGTAGGGAGTGAAGGAAGAAGAGGATGAGGAAGGTGAATGGGAAGGGCAAGGCCAAAGAGACAAGCAGTGCCACTATAGTTGCCCATGTCTTTGTCAATGGTATATCTGAGGGAGGTGTGGTGGCAAACAAAATTCCATCTCTAAATAAAAGACAAACATTTCCAATAGTCTTTGATGAGGTTTATTTTCTTGCAAGAAAAGGCCAGCAGTCGTACAGTCACACACAGTGGCTGCAGAGTGTGACAGTGAAGACAGGGTGGTCATCTTTTTTTAGTCTTGACTCCCAGAATGTTGTCTCTCTAGGCCAAAGATGGCATTTTCAACCATATGTGGAATATTCTTAGACTTGTTCATCATACTGTGTCCTTGAGTGGAGAACCTCCTGTCACAAACCAACATTCTTTACCATTCCAATACAATTCCATATTAGAATAAGGTTTGTGTGGCTCTTTTACGGTAATATGATGGTCACACACATCTTACGTAAGTGAATATAATTTTTTTTTTAGAGGAGAAAGTAAAAAAAAATATTTGTGTATGTTTTTTTTTTGTTTTTTTTGTGTATGTGTGTGTTGTACTGTCTAGTACATGAAAGAATAAAATGTGCCAATGTATCCATTGGTTGTGTCTTTTGTGTTCATCATGTGAAAAGGTTTGTGAGGAGGGGAACATAAGCAACATAACTTACCAGTTTTGGAAATGTTGTAGTGTGTGTGTTTGTGAGGGCTTGTCTGTCCTGTCTGAGGGCAAAGTTTGGTTTTTCAGCAAGAGTGAATGGTTTTGAGTGTAGAGCTTCATTTTGACCTGAAAATAGGATGTTTGGGGAATTGGGTGAGACATTTTGGATTTGTGTTTACAATTTTGAGAATATGAGGCATAGTTTCAAGAAACGTGTTTAAGCAATCGAGAAAAACTGTAATACACATTTTACGTAGCGGGAGAGAGAGAGGAGCGAGAGGAGCAAGTAAGTAGGTCAAGTGCAAATGACGAACACCCGTGTCTTGTTGCAGTAATCGGCATGGAGAGACCGGATATGCCGACGGGGAGTGAGAGAGAGACAGAGAGGAGGACTGGAGAGGCGTGTGCAGCGTGACAGTTACAAGTGAAAGCTGACAACAGCGGAAAGAGTTTTATGTGAGCCAGAGAAAGCTGATGCAGCGGGAAGAGCTTGTGTGAACTGTCAATTAATTTCATTTTGTGCTGTAGTGAAGAGCTACGGTGAATGCGCAGTGGCCGCACCTTTTGTTTATTTTTCTTTCGCGTTAAATAAAGCGCTGTACGAGTCCCAGTTCACACACTGAACCTCATCACAGTCTGTATATTTAGCACTTGCATAGGTACTGTAAAAATACAGTAGTCCAACTGCAAAAGTCAAAAAGGTTACAGTAAAAAACTCTAAATGAAAAGCATGTTACAGTCACTCAGAAGAGTTAGAAGAGTTGTGCAACTTTTATTGTTAAAGCTATAAATACTGTAACCAAACCCTAACAGAAAACCTTATGCGCTTTTAAAAAGTGTAGAAGCAGGACCGCTCACTCCCTGGACGCATATATGTTTCTGGATATATCTGTCATAAACGGGCCTTCTGTCATCTCTCAATGATATTTCATCTCATATACATGTTTAACGAATAACACATAATTACAAAGTCTGCACTGTATTGTATGTTGTGTGGCTACATCCCAAAACACACATTGAGAACTGTGTTATAAATTAAGACACAGACAGTCACGTTTGGTTAAAATGATTTGCATTTACAACAACACATAAATTTGCAACAAAAATATTACTTTTAGGTATACGAGTCATTCCACCGAAGAGGTGACATTTGCTTGTTGTAACTCTTCCAAATTAGATTTCATTTTTATCTTTTTTCAACACTGAATCTAATAACTTTGCTTCTTCCCAGTCTGCATGAGTTTTAACAGCGGTAGGTCACACAAGTTTACGTGGTGAGTTAATTGAAATCCTTCTTAACGAGTTCGGACTGCTCTTTCTGAATATTTCAATTTGCAGAAATATTCGATTTGCAGTCTTGTGCTTCTTCAGAATGTTCTGAAGTTCCCCGTTTACATCAGAAACTGTTGCGTGAGGAAAGCAGTAGTTGTATCCCTGCTGCTAATGTTTCTGATTATGGTGCCATTTGCTTGTTGCAACTCTTCCAAATTAGACTTCTTTTTTTTTCATCACTTAATAACACACATATTTCATTGTGTGTATCTCTGGTAATGTTGTGGCCAATTCTCTATCTTTGGTTCAGGTCTTCAATGTCTGAAGAAATCTCTCAGAGTCGAAGTTTCAGGTCCCAGAAGAATAAACTTTATTGTACAAACAACAAAGTGAGACGCCGGCTGGCCATCCGGACATCTAATTTTACAATGGTTTTCTTTCAGATCTTATACCTTTTTTCTCATCCCTTGGTGTCCAATTTCCTCACTTGGTGTCCAATTAGCGTTAACATAGTTATCTTTTTCTCTTTGCTCCTCCTCGTCACGTCGCCACGATTAGAAACACCTGCATTAGGGACTTCCGGTTTGGCAATGTGGTGTTGAGACGCACGGTGTCGAAGCTCCGCATTATTTCATGTAATCTCTTCAGAATACACCCTATTCTATCAGCACTTCGTATTCCTTTAATTCTTTTTGTATGTTTGAAAAATTCCGCCTTCGGAATATTTCACTTAAAATGAGCAAGTCTACGAGGACGGGAGGTAAACAGCTGTCTCAAGTTCAACATGCACAGGCCTCTCAAGAAAGCAGCAAAATGGCGGAAAACGAGCCCGAACCTGCACATCTCACAATCGAATCTCTAGTCAAAGAGCTCGAAAGATTCAGAAAAGACATGACCGGGGAGTTTGTTGCACTTCTAAATAGTTCTCTGGAACCAATTCGATCTTCAATTGAATCGATCGGTACGACCCTGACAACACAGGCAGTGACCATAAGCGAGATGGAATCGGGTCTCTCAGACCATAGCGACCGAATAGCTCAGCTCGAGCATGATGTGAGCGCTGTTCAATCAAAACTGACGACAATGGAAAAAGAAAACACGGCGCTCAAAGCTAGCGTAGAAGATCTGATTTCTCGCTCGAAGCGGCAGAATATACGAGTGGTAGGCCTTCCTGAGGGCCTTGAGGGAAAAAACGCACGAGAGTTTATGACTAACCTGCTTTCTGAACTCCTCGGTGACTCCCTTACAGAACCACCTGAGCTGGATCGCGCCCACCGTAGCCTGCGGCCCAGACCTCGCGCAGAGGAATCTCCACGCCCGCTGATTATCAGATTTCATCGTTACATCGTGAAGGAAACTGTCATGAATTGGGCTAAATCCCACAAAGTCATGTCTTACAAGGGCCACAAAATCAAGATGTACGAGGACTTCAGCGCCGAGGTGGCGAAGAAACGAGCGGCTTTCAACAAGGTCAAGAGCCTACTTTATCAGAAAGAAGTGCGCTTTGGTATGCTGTACCCTGCTCGGCTTCGAGTGAGTCGTAACGGCATGGAACGGATCTTTGATTCCCCTGAGGCAGCGGAGTCGTTTTACCATCAAAACTTTCCTAATTAGGTCGTGGGCTATACCCGTGTCCGAATTGGGATGGTTAATTCAACAAGTACAAGCTGCTGTAAATAATTTAAGGACAGCGTTGAGCTCTCACTGTACTTGCGATCAGCCTTGCCCTTGAAGGAAAATTAGTCTGCCACACTACGTCTACGAGTGCATCTGTCTGCTTTATTTAGTTGTTATTCAGGCATCCCCAAATTATATATTTTATGGATTGCACAAGTTATTCGGTTGATGGTTTTAAATGTCATACCACCTGATCCATGTTGGTAATGCCGTCTTGTGGCGGATCGCTTATATAACTTACCAACTTTAACTTTTTTTTTACATTTTTTAATTTTTTTTTAAATCTGTTTTCTTATCATCTACTTGGTTGTTTATTTTTTATTATTATTATTTCTATATTTATATAGTTTCTCGGCGGATATCTAAGCCTTGATAGCTGCTTTAGGTGTATATCTAACTTTTAGGAGTTGACAGTTCTACGTGGTTAATCGGTTGTGAGAATTGTTGTTCTGGCTACTCGTCATGTTCCAAAAGACGAGCATCAGAGTTGTAAGTATAAGTTTTTTTTTTCTTTTTTTTTTTTTCTTTTTTTTCTTTTTTTTTTTCTCTTCTCTCTCTCCTTCTTTCCACACCTTTTATTTACTCGTCTCAGACTCTCTTTTTTTCTTTTTCTCTTTTATCCTCACGATAACAAATGATTAGTCCTAAAGTGAACATAGAGGGGTTGGCTGGTCATAATGTCAAATTTGTTACTTGGAATGTTAGGGGTCTAGGTGGTCAAATTAAAAGGTCAAGGGTGTTCTCACACTTAAAGAGCCTGTCTTCGGATATTGTTTTTTTACAGGAGACTCACCTCAGGGTTAGTGATCATGTAAGACTACGTAAACCATGGATTGGTCAAGTTTTTCATTCAAACTTTAATAGTAAATCTAGAGGCACCGCAGTTGTAATACACAAACGTATAAAGTTTGTCCCACACAACGTAATATCTGATCCTGATGGGCGCTACGTAATAGTATCTGGGATTTTGTACCAAACACCTGTTATATTAGTTAGCGTTTATGCCCCTAACTTTGATAACCCTGCTTTTATGACCTCGCTCTTTTCCCATCTTCCAAATCTGGATACCCATCACCTTATTTTAGGAGGGGATCTTAATTGCACAATCAACCCAAGTTTGGACCACTCACAGCCCAAGTCATCAGCTCCTACGTCAATGTCTAGATCCTTCTCATCTCTAGCAGATCAGACGGGATGTGTAGACCCTTGACGCTTTCTTAATCCAACTGCAAAAGAGTTTTCTTTTTTTTCACGTATTGATTATTTTTTTATTGACAAGGCTCTCTTATCACAAGTTAAATCTACAGAATATTCAGCGATAATTATCTCAGACCATGCCCCACACATTTTAGACCTCTCTTTCCCACAAAACTTGTGTAGACATGCTGGAGGCTGGAAGCTCAATACTGGGTTGTTAGCTGATAAAGAATTTTGCGATTATATTTCCAATAACATTGATTTTTTTTTGGAAACCAACAAATCAGAATCAGTTTCGCCATCACTTCTATGGGAAACATTTAAAGCTTTTATACGTGGGAGGATAATTTCCTTTAATGCATATTGGACTAAAGCTAGGAAATTAAAACAGCAGAAACTCGTTGATAAAATCTTAGAGATAGATAGGCTAAATGCCAGGTCACCAAACCCTGTTTTAGAGACACAACGGCTAAAATTACAAACTGAATTTGACTTATTGACAACCAACAAGGCAGAGTTTCTGCTAAAACGCACAAGGGCAACCTATTATGAGCATGGCGATAGAGCTGGCCGCCTGTTAGCATCTCAGCTCAGACACCAAACTGCTTCTCAGTTAATCACACAGGTGTATGACTCCTCAAATAACCTTATTAATGATCCGGTTAAAATAAACTCAGAGTTTTCTTCTTTCTATTCTAATCTCTACAAATCTGAAGCTAACGTAGACATTGCTGCTATTCAGTCTTTCCTTTCCCAATTAGAGATACCTAAGATTAGTCCTGATGTAGCCAACAGCCTCGACGAGCCTATTAGCCTGGAAGAGATAGCCTCCTGTATCCTAACCATGAAAAATAATAAAGCTCCTGGCCCTGACGGCTTTCCTGCTGAATTTTTAAAAAAGTTTTCCACTCAATTGTCCCCCTTATTATTAGATTTGTACAATCACTCCTTAGATCAAGGCTTCCTATCATCATCCTTAAACCAAGCTTTGATTTCCTTAATATTAAAGAAAGACAAAGATGCTAAACTTTGTGGCAGTTACAGACCTATTAGCCTAATTAATAATGACATTAAATTACTAGCTAAAGTATTGGCCAAACGCTTGGAGGCTCATCTCCAGTCAATTATATCAGAAGATCAAACTGCCTTTATACTTGGTCGTCAGTTGTCTTCTAATATACGTAGACTCCTAAATGTTATCTTTACTCCATCTAAGTCATCAAAGCCAGAAATGGTTATCTCGCTAGATGCGGAGAAGGCTTTCGACCGCATCTATTTATTCATGGTTTTACAAAAATTTGGGTTTGGATCTAAAATAATATCATTGATTCGTCTATTATACTCCACTCCATCAGCTTGTGTGAAAACTAATTCTGAAACGTCCCCTTACTTCTCTCTTTCTCGTGACACCCGTCAAGGCTGCCCACTTTCGCCTCTCCTTTTTGCCTTAGCTATAGAGCCTCTCTCTATAGCATTAAAATCGTCTTCAGTGTTTTCAGGTATTTATAGTGGAGGAAGGGAGCATCGTGTATCACTGTATGCAGACGACCTCCTGTTATATGTCTCAGACCCTCTAAACTGCATAGATAATATAATGCACCTTTTGAATGAGTTCGGATTAATTTCAGGTTATAAGTTGAATTTTGCTAAGAGTGAGTGTTTTCCCATAGATGACTTGGCGAAACAAATTCCTCCAGCTATGCTCCCTTTTCACATGTCCTCTACAGGTTTCCGCTATCTAGGGGTTCATATTTCAAACTCATTCAGGTCATTGCACAAAGAAAACTTTATTAAATTAATGGGCCACATTAAAGTAGATCTCCAGCGTTGGAACAATCTTCCACTTTCTCTTGTAGGCAGGATTGAATCAATCAAAATGAATATTCTACCAAGAATCCTTTTTTTATTTCAGACTATTCCTGTTTTTCTTCCTAAATCTTTTTTTAAATCATTCGACTCCATTATATCCACGTATATTTGGGCTGGTAAGCCTCCGCGTGTAAACAAGTCAACTCTTCAAAGAACCAAACAGGATGGGGGTCTCGCTCTTCCAAATTTTCTTTTCTATTATTGGTCAGCTAATATTCAGAAATTATATGCATGGTGTAATTCTCAGAATATTGATTGGTGTATAATGGAAGCTAACTCCTGCTTATCATCCTCATTATCGGCATTAGTTTTTGATCCCAATTTGAAACGGCCTTCTAAATACACCACCAACCCAATTGTGCTCTCATCACTCAAAATTTGGAAACAGTTTTGTCGTCATTTTAAATTAAACTCATTGTCCACCTTAATGCCTATTTGCGGTAACCATCTTTTTGTTCCTTCTACTTTAGATTCAACTTTTGCCCAGCTCAGAGAGAAGGGCCTTGTTCTATTTCATGATTTGTTTCTTGATGATCATGTATTTGCGTCATTCAACGATTTGTTGAGTAGATTCAAAATATCTAGATCCAATTTGTTCCGCTACTTTCAATTGCGTGACTTTGCTAAAGCGCACTTTAATACCTTCCCTCACCAGCCAATGAAAACTTTAATTGAAAATATAATGTCTCTCCCGAAATCGCATAGCCATATCTCCTCAATTTATGGCTTGTTACGATCTTCGCAATTCCCTCCTCTCTTTGCGCTCAAGGGAACCTGGGAGAGAGAGCTGGGTCTGGAGCTTGACATGGAGCTGTGGAATAATGCTCTAGCTAAAATTAACTCTGTCTGCATTTGTGCTCGCTTGAATCTTATTCAGTTTAAAGTTGTTCACAGAATTCACTTCACCAAAGCTAAATTGAAGAAACTTTCTTTAATAGAAGATGATAGGTGCAATAGATGTTTGCTCTCCCCAGCAGATCACACTCATACATTTTATACCTGTCCTAAATTGTATTCATACTGGTCTTCTTTTTTTGATACACTGTCAAAGGCTCTCAATGTTTCTGTGAAACCCTGCCCAATAATTGCGATTTTTGGAATAACACCTGTTGATGGCTTGTACAACAAACGTCATGCTGATATTATTGCTTTTGCTTCTTTGGTAGCCAGAAGACGAATACTGTTGCATTGGAAATCTTCATGCCCCCCTTCTAATCTTTCTTGGCTGAAAGACTTAATGTCCTTTCTACATCTGGAAAAAATTAAACACTCCATCAGGGACTCTGTTGACTCATTTTATAGAGTGTGGAATCCTTTTATCTCCTTTGTTGAGACTGTACCTTCACTGGAGATTTGATTTTTTTTTTTCGTTTTTTTTTTTTTTTGTGAGTGTATGGGATGTTTTGGGTTGGGTAGTGTTAAGAGTGTTCTGTATATTTGTATACATTTTCTTTACTCATTCTTATGGTTGAAAAAAGCAGGTTGTGTTGTTTTTCATATGTCATGCACATTGTCATTTAAAAATCTGCTTAATAAAAAAAAAAAAAAAAAGAAACACCTGCATTAATGTCCAATTTCTATTGGTGGCCATACTGGTGCATGCGCTTTTTTAAATATGATTTCATATATGGTTTTTTGGGTACTTTTCCACTCTTGTCCTTAGACTACCTTTCACCCAGTTTTTATCCTGTCCTCATACAACCTTTTCCTCGTAAACACTTTTGACAGGTTCAGTGTTTCCCATCATTTTGTCCCCTTTGACCTGTTTTCTCTGTTTCCCATGATTTTAGGCCTTCGTTTCCCCTGCTTTTGGGCCTCCCATATTCTAGGCCTAGTTTCCCTAATATTCATATCATGCATTTGAATAGGATTCATGTGTGACACAGATGAGACAAAGAAAATTCTCCAACAGTAACTGTCGGGCCAAACCGTTCTCATTGCTTTGCTGATACGAAAAGTCCCGCAGCCTTTCAATGAGGGTGTCAAGACTTTTGTGCAATTATGGTGCGTTAAAATCCTCCTGGGAAGTTGTTTACTCATACTAACACACATGCTAACTAATGCTAGCAATGTGTTAAATCATGCTAGCAACATGTTAAAACCTTAACAACATGCTAACTCATGCTACCAACATGCTAATCAAGCTAGCAATATGCTAAAACATGCTGGCAAAATGTAAAAATAATGCTACCAACATGCTAATCATGCTGGCAATATGCTAAAACATGCTGGCAATATGTAAAAATAATGCTAACAACATGCTAATCATGCTAGCAACATTCTAAAACATGTTAACAAAATGCTAAATAATGCTAGCAACATGTTAAATTATGTTTACAAAATGACAATCATGTTAACAATTATGTTAAAAAAGGCCAGCAATGTGTTAAACAATGTTATCAAAATATGATAAAAATGCAATAGGGGCTGGCTGCAGACTTTACTCCAGTGTTGTGATCTAAAGCCTGGAACACACCAAGCCGACGGTCGGCCGACGGGCAGTTTCCGTGCGTCGGCCGACTAAATCTTCTCAGTGTGTTCCGCACCGTCGGCTGAAATTGGTCCTCGTCGGCTTTGTAACGGCCGATTCGACATGTTGAATCGGCGTCGGGCCGTCGGTGAAAGAGGGAACTCTGATTGGCTGTTCAGCTTAGTGACCGAGTCAGTGCACGAGAATAATAGCAAAATAGCGGGCAAAGTCAAAACGGTACAGATAGAAGGCTGTTCTAATGATATGTCATCTTATCTGAGTGTTCCTTGGCGAATATTTCAATATTAACACGAGAGGAGTGGAATAAAGACAGTGTTTAGCAGGATTGATATTCAAAACGGTAAGCACGCACTGCTTTGTTTACGGTTTGTGTAACTGCAGCCGGCAGCGCCGGTTTCCCTTTTTGAATGACGAATATTGACGAATATATCTGCAGAAATAGACAGCTGTCTCATTTACACGCAGGCGCAGAACGCGCATTCTAGCTGACAGTCGGCTGTAGTTCTCTCGGTGTGTTCAAGTGCAGCTTTTTACCCCGACGAGAGGCGACAACACAGTCGGCTTTCATCAGCGCTAGTTCGTCTGCATCGGCTTGGTGTGTTCCAGGCTTAACAGACACCCGGTAGAAGTAACTTGATTAAGTTACAGCAATAAAGTCCAGCGAGATAAAGTTGTTTTATTTTTACTAATATTTTAGTTTGTTTTGTATATTTTTTTAATTAGATCAGATAACATTTTAAGCTGTCATATGGTCATGTTACAATGTGCCCCTCACATGTTACAATGTACCCCACCTATGGGGCATGTTGTCACATTTCACTTCCATTCTTTCAGGGTATATCAAGAAAAAAAAAAATATATACCGTATTAATAAAACAAAAACACATAATTGTACTAGACATGTGGGAAATTAATGTGGGAAAAAATAAATACTCTGAACCATAAGTAGATTTACACAAACTGAGAAAGTCAAAAAGCGTTACTTTGTGCCCCGCTCTCCCCTAATAATAGAACACTTGAATAAACTTATTTTTCATAAGGGAATTATTATCGCTGTGTGACTACCACAGGTGGGTAAAATCCACAGTTGATACAGGAGTAAGTGTAGTCTGTGTCGCACAAAGCCTCAAAGTGGCAATAGGTGTGAAATATGACACTCCTGGATGGAAACTTCTCTCCTCTTAACCCCTCCAATGAATCCACAACTCTTGACACAGACACATGGTTCTAAAGTGTGGAGCAAACACATATAAGTCTGAGATTAGACAGAGACACATGTCCTTGTTGCTTAAGGATAGAAAACTTCAAAATAAAAAAATATATGTAATGTTCCATATAGCCCATAGTCAAGTAATCTTAAGGAGAAAAGATTAATACTCACAGTAACATTTTCTCTGAGAAACACACAAAGTTCAAGGGTGAGAAAAATCTGGTTATCAAAGTTGTGAAGACCATCTTTCCACTCCTGGTACCTATACACCCTGCTGCACTGTGGACATATCCTATGGTATGTTGAAATGCCTGTAAAACACAAATCACATTGATGTTAACCCATCACAATACTAGCCATCACTGATCACAATTGCTCTTTACATTAGTTATACTTCTCTGACTTACTTTCTATCAAGCCCATCATGCTGACAATCCTAGCTTTTTTGGTAACTAGTACAGCCTCTGCAAGTGCAGGATGTCCAGTGCATAACTGGCACACTGTCTCAAGAGGAAAGAATTACTTTGGGTAATCAATTTTCATTATCGGTGTTGTAACTTCGTTTGGCAGTGCTTCTGGAATTTTTTTCTCTTTGAAAATGTACTGCACTGAAAATATGCCATTTGTCTCATCGATAGTAACACTTTGCAGATGACAGGCCTGAGTGATGTCGTGAGACAAATCGGCATGTCTCCTTTAAAAATGTGTGTTATAATTCTTCTTGAGGAGACTAAGATTGCAATGGGGACACCTGACAGTCTTCCCATAAACAAAAAAATAAGGGAAATAGATACGTGTAAAAACCCTTCGACTTTTAGGGTGACAACACACCGTTAAAATGTAAAGAGTGCTGCATCCTTCATGCTAATCCTAGCCCTGGAAGTGAGTGAGAAGTCAGCCTGGGAAGTCACCTCTGGGAGAAAATAAACCGTTTATTATAAACCGTACTCACAAATTCTTAAACTGTTCCCAAGGTTTAAGAAATAATTTCCACGGATTAATGATAGCTTGTAAACCTTTAAAATACAGCCCTATGTGAGCTACAGTTATGATATTTGCTATTGTTGAAGCCGTCAGTCTGCATTATTTCAACTTATTTTCACAATAATCATGTTTAACCATGGCATTTGTTATGGTAAAACTACATTACCCATGATGCTGTACAGAAAATATTCCACCAATCAGGGAGTCGAAACAAGCCAAACGTGTCAGAATATCTCTTTAGCTCCGCCCACTTCCATGAAGCAATTGCTGTAATCGAGTCGATCTCCATACGCTCTCAAAATACTTCAATATTTGAATCTTCTTCTTCTTCTACGCCTTATCAGCACTCAGCTAGTGAGTCCGACGTGGGCTCCAATACGTTCACCTAGTTCTCTCCAAATATTTCTGTCCCATGCCACAATTGATGCTTGGTGTAAACTCATACTTGTCCGATATTCGATCGATCTTATCCATGTGGCCTTCGGTTTTCCTTGTTTTCTTTTACTTTTCCTTGTAATACCGTCCTCGCTATACGCTCTTCGTTCATTCTCAGCACATGCCCTAGCCACCTATGCTGCCTCTCATGTACTACTTGCACAATCGTTTGATGGCACCCCGTACGCTGTCGTATTATCTCGTTACGGATTTTGTCTAATCTGCTAACCCTGAGTATCTTCCTTAGGGCTGCCATTTCGAATACAAGGAGTTTTTTATCTTCCGCTTTTTTAAGGGTCCAAGTTTCACAGCCGTATAGCGCTATTGGCTGGATCAGTGCTTTATACAAGCGCATCTTGGTGTGTATGCTGATTCCTCTGCCTTTCCATGTCTTTTGGAGTATTTGAATATTATTCACTGATTGATGGAAGATTTGCTGATTTCATGAGTTTCTGTGACAGTTACTGCTGTTCATTTCTCTCTCTTTAACAATCTGCAATTGGATGGACCTGTAATCTCACAGACGGAGAAAGATCACGTGATCTGAGAGAATCCCAACAGGATCATTGTGAATCTGCAACATATTACTCGCATTGAGGTGAATCAGCAAAAACACACTTCAGCTGTTCAGCTTTAAAGGGGGGGTGAAAAGCTGTTTCATGCATACTGAGTTTTTTACACTGTTAAAGAGTTGGATTCCCATGCTAAACATGGACAAAGTTTCAAAAATTAAATTGTACGTTTGAAGGAGTATTTCTGTGGCAAAAATTGTCCTTCCGGTTTGTCACAAGTTTCGGAAAGTTTTTTTCGAGTATGGCTCTGTGTTACGTAAGATGGAGCGGAATTTCCTTATATGGGTCCTAAGGGCGCTTCTGCCGGGAGAACGCGGGCGCGCGCGCACTCGTAGACCAGACAGACAGAGAGAGAGAGAGAGAGAAAGTGAGCGAAAGCAGTACATTACCTTATCAAAACGCTCTGGTCAGCTCACCAAAGAAGGGTGTTTTTGGTCACCAGGGCAAGACAACCCTGCACAGATTCCCAAAGAACCCAGCGTTAAGGTAAAAGTGGATGCAGATTGTTTTTCCGGGCCAAAAACGGAGTTGTGCGAGACAAAGCCCAGATCGACGGATATATAAACAAAGCCCAGATCGACGGATTTGCAGATGGTCTAATGCTTAAAGGAGCATTTCACCCATGGGAACATTGATCTTTATTGAAAGTGGGTCATATATGTAGTCGAAATGTAAAATAAATTTTGAATTTGGTGCCTTCTTGGCCGAGGAAAGAAAGAAAGTAACTTCAGGACGCATTTGTATGAAAGACACCAACTCCCACAATGCACCACATTGCACAGCTGCGCAAGCCACTCCCACTAATCCAGAAAGCGCATATCTGCCTATAAGAGAAATAACTCTTCCGTCTACAAGTCGAGCTACCACCAGAGCTTGAAATTCATTTCACACAAAATGTCTAGTTAGTTGGCGAACTCATTAGTGAATTACTCTTCATTTGTATTTCTTTCGAAGTGGTGAATTATTGCATTGTAACGTTACCTGGATGTTCAGTCAGATGCGGTGCGAAACTAGGATAGTTCACAACACAAACGTCCGTGTCCTCGTCTGATTCACAACACAAACGTCCGTGTCCTCGTCTGATTCACAACACAAACGTCCGTGTCCTCGTCTGATTCACAACACAAACGTCCGTGTCCTCGTCTGATTCAGAGATTTCATCCAGGAGAAGTTGTCATTGTTGAAATTCTTTGCCGCAGACGGACTCTATCTCTGTGTTCGTAGCGGTTCGTAGTTGCATAGTGAGATCACCGGCGCCACCAGTCCGCCCTAACTCGAGCCAGTCCGGGCTCCTCGTCCGCGGCAGGCAGGTCTTCTGCTGCCTCGGCTGCTCTGCGCTATAATGCGGCTTGTAAAGGTAGCCACAAACACCTGATTCGAGCATCAGACTTCCGAAATCCTCTTCTTCTACATCATATTGAGTAACGTTACCCTCCGCTATTGTCATATCTTCACATCTGGCTCCACAGCGCCTGTTAGCTTAGCTTCCAAACAAGATGGAGGATATTGCTTTTAGTTTCAGAAAGTCAAGTCCCACCCACTGATCTGTAATAGGCCTGTAGCGTGAGCGGTTCCCGCCCCCTGGGAAAGATGAGGAACGAGTGTCTGTAGTCTCTACACTTTTCAATGAAATGTGACTTCCTGCTTATTATGACGCAAAATGATGATTTTTACGTCATAATAAGCAGGAAGTAAAACACTTAAATCCTTATTTCTCCCATCTCAGGGAAAAATGGATGAAAAATCCACATTTATTATAATATATGACTGGGTTTCTAACAATACAAAGCTTAATGCAAATGGGTGAAGTCTCCCTTTAAGGATCGAGCAGTCACAATGATAAAGGAATTCGCGGTGAACAGGTGGTGAGTAAGAAACTGCTTCAGTTCACATGTCTCTCTCTGTGTTGTTGTTAGCTCGGTTAGCACAGCTTCACCACTGACCGCACGGCCCGCCTCCAGACGCTCGGTTTTTTCCGGAAAAATTCGGTACAGCCTATCTGTCTTTTATAAATATAATAAAACTAAAGACTTTTTGGAGATGTGAAGGATGCAATACTACTCTATAGGTACTCAAGATTAACAGGAGATTGAGTGAAAGTGAGTGTTTCACCCCCCCTTTAACCTGAAATACTTTACTTCTTAATCATACACCCTTTTCACATTTTACATGGAAATAATAACCAACCTGTTACTGGAAGCACATATAATTTAGGACATTTAGATAAACGTTACTTACAATATCTGACAGTTTCAGCTTATAAACCTGGAACAGATCATGCTTATTATAATAAGTGCCTTGTTTCAGACGATGGATTAGGTGTTTGTTGAAGGTTGAGAAGGAGTTCAGTGTTTCTGAAGTGAAGATTCTGATAGAGACTCATTATAATGGAAAACAGGGGTTATTCACTGTAGTTACTTCATTATTATTCAGTTCAACAATAACCTACTTATCTTTATACATCCATAGAACAAATGCTTTATGATATTTAGGAAGATGGAAACACTCAAATCAACATTTAACACTATATTTGCACTGTGACAACTTAAACCTTGGTCACCAAACTTTTTTCTCTGGGGGCCACATTATCGTTCCTGACTGTGATGGGGGGCCGGGGCTGGGTCAGCTATATAACATAGAATTGTATGACCCAGACCAAAATGACCACCAGCAGGCCTCATTGTGTAGTAGAGATTACTAGCCTGGCACAGCCATCCCCACTACTATATCCACACTACTATATCAACACTTGATTCCTGCACATATTTGTTTATCTTTACTAGTGGTTTGCAAAAGTAGTAATTGAGTCTTCACACTTTGTTTTAATTAAAGTTATCCTTCACAAATAATCGTTGGTCCACTGTTCTTTTCCACTGTTCACTCTCTTTTAGGGGTGGAACGGTACACAGAAGTCACGGTTCGGTTCATACCTCGGTTCAGACATCACAGTTCGGTACGAGTTTGGTACAATAGAGGGAAAAGCAAAACAAAAATGCAGAAGGCTTGTGCATGTCTCAGGCTGGTCCACCAAAAGAAAAATAAATGTCTTAAGCCTTGTATTTAAAAAATAAATAAAATAAGTTTTAATAAAGTAAAGGCATAGAACCAGTTTATTTGTAGTGCATGACAATAGTTTTATATAATTAGTTCATTAATTCAATTAATATAAATACCTTGATCTGTTTGGTAATTGTACCTGAATTAATTGAAAATTAATCTGCTACATTTCAGATTAATATATTTGTTTTCCTTAAAAATGTAATTAACAGTAACTTAAACACTTTGCAGTTTGAATGATGTCCTGCATAAACTAAATGACGGAGTATGTTTTTATGTTTCCACTGTTCGATCGCGGCCGCGCCTCACACACACTCATTCACACACACACACACACACACACACACACACACACACACACACACACACACACACACACACACACACACACACACACACACACACACACACACACACACACACAATATAAGTAAACACTTTACGACTTTTCGATCGCGCCCACACCTCTCTCTCAACATATTCCAGCATAGCAATCTTCATCGCAGCCAGCTTCAGAGCTAAGGCGGAGCTACAGATTAGGTGTCCCTAAGAATCCGCAACCCGATCTCACGGGAAAACGTACAAATTCTACGAGGTGGCTAATTCGTACGAATTCATACGACCTCACTCGTACGAATTCGTACGATTTTTGCAAAATCGTACATATTTTACGAATTGCCCAATTCGTATGAATTCATACGAATGACCTATCCCTGACCCCGCCCCTAAACCTACCCATCACGTGGGTTTAGACAAATCGTACAAATTCGTACGAGTGAGGTCGTACGAATTCGTACGATTTAGCCATCTTTTTATCATTCGTACGAATTCGTACGAATTGGTCGTGAGATAGTGTTGGAATCCGCGTATCTAACAGTAGTTCCGCATTACATTAATTAAATTGCACGCAAGTTTTATTTATTTTTATACCGTGTATTCTCCGTGTAAATGTATGCACCAAACCGTGACGCCCGTACCATGACGTACCGTCCATGACGACTTTTGGGGATTGCCTCATAGGGCCGGTTCAAGTAGTGGGGGGCAGAGGGGCTGGGGGGCCAGTCAAGGGGGGGTGGCGGGCCTTAGTTTGGTGACCCATGCCTTTAAGATAAACCGACATGAGCTCTCGGCACAGTCAACATCATCAAGCCAACTTACTGATATTGTACTTAAACTTATTATTATTCTTCTGAGCGGAAAAATTTGAGACACTAACTCCTCCTAGAGCTTTAACTCTACATACTCCAAACTCGGCTCAAACCTTCAAACTGTTCTGACTCGAGTTGCTATATCTTTTCAGACTGATCGGACTTACGGTTTTCCTAAAAATGCCGATCAAAACTCGGAAAAACTCCCATTGACTTACATTGGGGAGTTCTAAAAAATTCAAATCCAGATTCAAACTCACCAACCGACAAAAATTTTAATCTAAACACCTTGAAGACTAAACCAAACTGCCGTTCTATATCCACAACTTTCCTGCGAGTCTTGATGGGCGTCGCCATGACACTCGATACTTCCTGTTGCCGGTATCTCAGTTCCGGTTTAGCGTAACGCTTAATGAAGCTTGCACACAAGGGATACTCGCGTCGCGGTACAAACGGATGAAACTGATTACTGACAAGTAGTAATGCTGACAGATAAGCAATGGCTCCTTGGCTCAACGTGTACCGTTGTCAGGTGCACAAACAACACGTGAAAACTGAAGGATTTTATGAATGGGAGTTGTTTCCAACATAAACGGACCCTCTTGGCAGAAAGATCGTTTCTTGTAACGCTACTTAGAAAAGACTGCAGTACAACTGTATATATATTTTTAAGTGGTATGTTTATTGTTTTCAATAATTTGAAAATTAATTCGAGAATTAACTTGAATGTGCAGCAATTTGTACAAATAGAGAGTATGTAGGCCTACTATATTTGTTGTAGCCATTAAATAAGAGCATTTAGTTTCGTATTTGTTCAAATATTATAATGTAATTTTTTCCATCTATGTTGATTATGAAAAGTGAACACCATGATCATCTTCATCTTTGCAGCAGACACTGACAGAAAACACTAGTTTATTAATAAAAATCAATGCACGCGTGTCACTGGATTTACAAATGCACATCTTGCTTATTGCACGCACACTTGGCACACATATGATGTCGAAATAACGAGATATTGTGTTGAAATAACATTATTAATAATAATAAATCTTTAATAATATTTGATTGAATGCCGAATGTTGTGCTTGTTCAATTTAATCCAATTAATACTTTAATTGTGATCATTAAAATAACTGAATATTAAATATTAAGTGGCCAATTTTTGCTCATTTATTAAAAGTAGTTATGTATATATATATATAATATATATATAGCACCCACTCAGCACACGTTAAAAAATTATCTGGCACCGCCCCTGGTTATAACGGCCCACGTATTAAAAATGATTGGGTCTAAATTGGGCTCGGGCTCATAATTACAGTTAATGTGTCGGGCCGGGCTCAGGTAGGGTCGGGCTTGATTTTTTTGGGACCGATCTAAGCTCTACTCCTCATTATCCAAGCAAATTGTTTGGGCTTGTTGAGGCTCTCTGATAGCGGTATCTTATCTTCAGGCTAACGTAAACCGGAAGTTCGTTACCGGCTTGTTCTACGTTGCCATAGCAATCACGGGAAAGGTCAGAGTTCGGGAAAGTCGTGGATACTATATGAGTCAATGAGACTCATTTAAACTAACAAACTCATCTTTCTATCTACTTCAAACTATTTTAAACTTTAAACTACTTTAAACTTCAAACTAAATTAAACTTCAAACTAATTTAAACTTTAAACTTCAAACTAATTTAAACTTTAAACTAATTTAAACTTCAAACTACTAAATTTACTTCATTTAAACTTATAAACTCTAAACTCATACACTTATAAATTAATTAACTTATAAACTCATGAATTCATAGACTTATGAACTCTTAAACTCATAAATTAATAAACTCTGAACTCAAACTCATTTAAACTTATAAACTCTAAACTCAAAAACTCATACACTTGTAAACTCATCAATTTATACACTTATAAACTCTAAACTCATAAACTCTTGAGTATGCGTGTGTGTGTCTGAGTGAGTGTGTGAGCGAGTTAGTGTGTGTGTGTGTGTGTGTGTGTGTGTGTGTGTGTGTGTGTATCTAACTTATTTATCTATCTATCTGTCATAAACTTCAAACTACTGTAAACTACTTTAAACTTCAAACCACTTTAAACTTCTTACGCTTAAAGCTCCCAGCTCCCAAGCAACTCCATAGCAACCAAACTTGAGTACCCTAGCAACCATTTTGCAAGACCTATATCTCTGTATCAGAACACTCATGCTAGCAAACAGCACTTCCAACATGCTACACATGCTAGCCGTGAATAGCTACATGCTAATAGCAATTAGTTAAGTGCTAAATCATGCCAAGATCATGCTAAGAACTCTATAAAGACTCCATAGTAACCATCTGTGACAACTACCAACCACCTAGTAACACCATAGCAACCACCCAGAACACCCTAGCAACCGCCTAGCAACCACCCAGAATACTCTAGCAACCGCCTAGCAACACCATAGCAACCACCCAGAACACCCTGGCAACCGCCTAGCAACACCCTAGCAACCACCCA
This sequence comes from Leuciscus leuciscus, assembly GCF_965113295.1. Taxonomy (NCBI): domain Eukaryota; kingdom Metazoa; phylum Chordata; class Actinopteri; order Cypriniformes; family Leuciscidae; genus Leuciscus; species Leuciscus leuciscus. The sequence goes on from NC_138739.1 coordinate 9,253,986, forward strand.
AATACCTTAGCAACCGCCTAGCAACACCCTAGCAACCACCCAAAATACCCTAGCAACCGCTTAGCAACACCCTAGCAACCACCCAGAACACCCTAGCAACCGCCTAGCAACCACCCAAAACACCCTAGCAACCACCCAGAACACCCTAGCAACACCCTAGCAACCGCCTAGCAACCACACAAAATACCTTAGTAACTGCCTAGCAACACCATTGCAACCACCCAGAACACCCTAGCAACACCATAGCAACCACCCAGAACACCCTAGCAACCGCCTAGCAACAGCATAGCAACCACCCAGAACACCCTAGCAAACGCCTAGCAACCACCCAGAATACCCCAGCAACCGCCTAGCAACACCATAGTAACCACCCAGAAGACTTAGCAACCGCCTAGCAACACCCTAGCAACCACCCAGAACACCCTAGCAACCGTCTAGCAACCACCCAAAACACCCTAGCAACCGCCTAGCAACCACCCAGAACACCCTAGCAACACCCTAGCAACCACCTAGCAACCACCCAAAATACCTTAGCAACTGCCTAGCAACACCATAGCAACCACCCAGAACAACCTAGCAACCGCCTAGCAACACCATAGCAACCAACCAGAATACCCTAGAAACCACCTAGCAACAGCATAGCAACCACCCAGAACACCCTAGCAACCGCCTAGCAACACCCTAACAACCACCCAGAACACCCTAGCAACCTACTAGACAACCCACAACAACTTTTTAACTTTAAACTACTTTTAAACTTTAAACTACTTTAAACTTTAAACTAATTTAAACTCCAAACTATTTTAAAATTCTTCAAACTTTCTGGTCCGGCTTTCTCAAGCCAATTTAAAGTTTGTCTCGACGAACTTTTTAATTTAGTTTAATCTACAAATGTATTAAATGCACAAATATGAAGAAGATCTGCACTACACATCTTGTACTGTCAGTTCTTACTTGACTTGTTATCAATGTACTGTATTTGCATAATACAATGTGCAAAGTGTATACAAACTTATACACATTATTTTGCTTCAAAACAACGTGTGTGTTGTGATTCAGGCAGAGCTGCTTTATTTAGTTCATTACAACTCAGAATCTGAAATGTCACTTCTGCTCTTATTTGCATGTTTGTAAGTGTATCATTTTTACTGTTGCTTTTAATAATGAGAATAAATGCAACATTTGAAATAACTATATCATTGTTATAAATGATCATTATTTAAGCAATTCATATTTCCAGTGAAAAGATTGTGCTAGTATTGTTTTACATCATTATTATTCATATATTTAATATAGTATATAATATAGTTATTAATAAAATATAATTGTTAATAATTTCTTTATTAGATTTTTAATTATATTTCTTTTTTGTGGTCATTTTATTTAGTTAAAGTTTTAGTAATTTTGATTTTGTCATATATATATATATATATATATATATATATATATATACAGTGAGGAAAATAAGTATTTGAACACCCTGCTATTTTGCAAGTTCTCCCACTTGGAAATCATGGAGGGGTCTGAAATTATCATCGTAGGTGCATGTCCACTGTGAGAGACATAATCTAAAAAAAAAAAAATCCAGAAATCACAATATATGATTTTTTAACTATTTATTTGTATGATACAGCTGCAAATAAGTATTTGAACACCTGTCTATCAGCTAGAATTCTGACCCTCAAAGACCTGTTAGTCTGCCTTTAAAATGTCCACCTCCACTCCATTTATTATCCTAAATTAGATGCAACTGTTTGAGGTCGTTAGCTGCATAAAGACACCTGTCCACCCCATACAATCAGTAAGAATCCAACTACTAACATGGCCAAGACCAAAGAGCTGTCCAAAGACACTAGAGACAAAATTGTACACCTCCACAAGGCTGGAAAGGGCTACGGGGAAATTGCCAAGCAGCTTGGTGAAAAAAGGTCCACTGTTGGAGCAATCATTAGAAAATGGAAGAAGCTAAACATGACTGTCAATCTCCCTCGGACTGGGGCTCCATGCAAGATCTCACCTCGTGGGGTCTCAATGATCCTAAGAAAGGTGAGAAATCAGCCCAGAACTACACGGGAGGAGCTGGTCAATGACCTGAAAAGAGCTGGGACCACCGTTTCCAAGGTTACTGTTGGTAATACACTAAGACGTCATGGTTTGAAATCATGCATGGCACGGAAGGTTCCCCTGCTTAAACCAACACATGTCAAGCCCCGTCTTAAGTTTGCCAATGACCATTTGGATGATCCAGAGGAGTCATGGGAGAAAGTCATGTGGTCAGATGAGACCAAAATAGAACTTTTTGGTCATAATTCCACTAACCGTGTTTGGAGGAAGAAGAATGATGAGTACCATCCCAAGAACACCATCCCTACTGTGAAGCATGGGGGTGGTAGCATCATGCTTTGGGGGTGTTTTTTTGCACATGGGACAGGGCGACTGCACTGTATTAAGGAGAGGATGACCGGGGCCATGTATTGCGAGATTTTGGGGAACAACCTCCTTCCCTCAGTTAGAGCATTGAAGATGGGTCGAGGCTGGGTCTTCCAACATGACAATGACCCGAAGCACACAGCCAGGATAACCAAGGAGTGGCTCTGTAAGAAGCATATCAAGGTTCTGGCGTGGCCTAGCCAGTCTCCAGACCTAAACTCAATAGAGAATCTTTGGAGGTAGCTCAAACTCCATGTTTCTCAGCGACAGCCCAGAAACCTGACTGATCTAGAGAAGATCTGTGTGGAGGAGTGGGCCAAAATCCCTCCTGCAGTGTGTGCAAACCTGGTGAAAAACTACAGGAAACGTTTGACCTCTGTAATTGCAAACAAAGGCTACTGTACCAAATATTAACATTGATTTTCTCAGGTGTTCAAATACTTATTTGCAGCTGTATCATACATATAAATAGTTAAAAAAATCATACATTGTGATTTCTGGATTTTTTTTTTTTAGATTATGTCTCTCACAGTGGACATGAACCTACGATGACAATTTCAGACCCCTCCATGATTTCTAAGTGGGAGAACTTGCAAAATAGCAGGGTGTTCAAATACTTATTTTCCTCACTGTGTGTATATATATATATATATATATATATATACTTTATGTATATTTGTCTATAGTTTCATACATTTTTATTTATACATTTATACAGTTTTAGTACTTTAACATAAACTAAACAAAATGTTGCCTTGGCAAATATCTGATCAAAAATAAGTTTATTATTATTATTATTATATTTCAGTAAACACCTTCAACACACTGAACTACACACACACACTTAAAGGTTTTGCTTAGTTAATTTCAATAATTAAATGACACAATCACATGGTTGATATTTATAAATTATCTTTGTATAGAGCTTTATATAGATTTTCTGTGATTATAATGTAAAAAGTTTGTAAGACTGAAAATACTGGTTGAGGCCTGATTTATGGGACAAAAGGGCCCGGCTGGCTAATTAACATTTGAACTCACAGAAGCACATGAACTAACAACAAAGAACTCACACAAGAACATGGTTTAATGTGAATGTTTATCATTGACTGTTATGCTTTTGGTGTCATTTGAAATGTCTCAAAGTGAGTGGTACAGATATCTCATATCCAGATAGATAAAATAAAAGGAAATAAGGTTTATAGAAGTTCATAGGAAACTGGTTTAGAGATAATGCCAGATAAGGCAACCCCCCTTCTGTGGGATAGAAGCCATTTGAGGGTGGTCTCACCCCATCCCCCTTGTCACCTGGTCAGAGGATAAAGGAAGGTGTTCTGGCTCTCTCTGTCTCTTCTTCTTGGCTGGACGTGGAATTGGATAGGTGGTTTCTCTCTCTCTCTCTCTCTCTCTCTCTCTCTCTCTCTCTCTCTCTCTCTCTCTCTCTCTCTCTCTCTCTCTCTCTCTCTCTCTCTCTCTCTCTATCTCAGGTACAAGCTGGGTAAGATTCTTTGGTGTAACCAATGTATAACCATGTTCTAGATATTTGAATTGATTGTGGAATTGATCTCTGATATCTGAAATATTAAATTGTTACATGTGATTATTATAACTGATTTTGACATTGTTCATTTAATGGTTAAAGGAATAGTCAAACATTCGTTCACTTTTAGTGAGGCAGATTATTAAAACCTTTCATTTATGGAGTCAGATGAATTAACGAGTGAGTACATGATTAATGTATTGCAAATTTAACCAACCAATACTTTGCATGAGTGAGGACAGAACACGTGACAACCTTCCCCGTGTATTGGCGAACCGGCAGATTGGGCCGATATAGCGGGCCTTACAAAATGGTGACCTCGACGTGATCTCAAAACAGATCAAAACAGTTTCACGAGAAATGTCCTTTTCAGCAAGTATTTGGGATTTTAAAATCAACAAGAGGTTTGAACATCTTCTCTTTCTTCCGCCGCGATGGCAAGTAAACTTTTTCTGCCCTTTATAGAAGTGTTGAAGAAATGTTTGCATTGTTTACGGGTCGGAATTAAAGCCCTTTGTTTAGAACGTGATGCGGCAGCCAGATGAAGAATGAAAACCCTTGTGCATTAGATTTTAAAGATCTCCTTGTTTTGCCTAAGCAACAAGAAACGAAACCTAAAGTATAGCATCTTCCAAATAATGAATAATCGATGAAGAGCTAAAAAAGTAAAGCCTAAAAGTTTTAAAATCAGGCGCATGTTTTCCGGCCATTGTTGAAACCAGCAACACTCGAAGAGAATGAGCAAACTAACAGAAAACAGAGAAAGAAAAATCTAAGTTTGTAAAAAATCGGAAAACGCGTGATTTTATAAATAAAAAGGCAGATCGATGCATTGTTTATGAAAAGAAAATTTGGGGAAAACAGGATGATATGATTTACAAGCTAAAACTCAAATATCAAGGCTAATGCTAAGTGCTATTGTCAATGCTAAGCCATGCTGTGCCCAAGGCTAATGCTAAAGGCTAAAGCCATGCTGCGTCCAAACGCTTAAACCATGTTTTGTCTCACTGGCTGACTTGTAGGCCCAAAAGCCACATTGAAAACATTAATATCCTATACTAAACCTAAACTAATCTTGACAAACTCTATACGCTGATTTCACGCAGCCGCCATTTTGAAATCGAAAGTGAGGCTCCGGTGGGAAAAACCCCGGAAGTAAAGATAAACAACAATGCCTTTGGACTACCAACTTGAAGCTGCTGCCGCGATTTACACTATTGAATGTTAATATCCAATATAGGATATGTATATAGTTCATTCCTGCTTCTTTTTTTACTTTTTGAATTATAAAAAAAAAAAAAAAAATTATAAATGGATTTCACTGTATATAGTCTAAAGTATAAAAGAAATGTATGTACAGTTTTAGAATTGACACAACATCATTAAACACAACAATATGCCATCGCATTCAGGACTCTCCTGTGATTAAAGGCGACACTTCCGGTTTTCTTCCCACCGGAGCCTCGCTTTCGATTTCAAAATAACGGCTGCGTGAAATCAGCGTATATTCCATTAAAATCTTAAACTTTGACACAGATGGAATTAAATTAAGTAATTAAATTAAATTTGGCTTATTTAAGTTCCTCTGAGAAGTAAACCCCTAAAGTATTTGATATGCTGGGATGGAGATAGTCTTCTTTCTAAAAAAGATCTATCTAGTCAAAAATCTGGGAAAATTAACTGTAAGCCCATTATTGTGAAATCATGTGTACTGATCATGTCTTGTTTACATTATGGGCCGAAAAGGTTCAGCCTACACTGTACAAACTCAGTAGAAAAGGTCTTAACATGGATGCTATTGACAATGAAATTTTCACTTGGTGGAAAACAGTGGGTAGTAAACAGAAGAAATCAAAACATGGTGAAATAATTGAGGCTTTAAACTTCATAAGTTATAAACGGCTAAATGAGTTAACAAAATGTCTATCTTCGCTTATGGATGCTAAATGTGAAGAAGTGCATTCTAAAAATGCAGAGGCACAAAAGTCTAAGGAAAAGATTCAAGATCTTCAAACACAGCTAGATAAATTACTAGCTGAGCTGTTAGCCCTGACTAAAAAGTGTAAAAATCACAAAGACACCATTGCAGATCTTAAGGCTAAGCTAAATGCTAAAAGCAAGTCTCCCAACAAGCTTAACAGTGATTGGGCTAAAAATGTACACTTCTTAGATGAGGCAGCCTGCTCTAATAATCTTGTATCTTTACAGACAGATGAAGCATGTGATAAAGTTATGAAAAGAGTGCCTGTTTCTGCCCTTAAGGTGATACGGCACCCAAACGGCACAGAGTCAACCATTCGGCGTCCTTTAACAGTAACTGAATGTAGCTTGTTTAAAGCAGAGATCGGACCGTTCCCTTTGAAAGGGCCATTCGAACCATGGTGGAGACACATTGTTAGTCTAAAACATGCATTTCAGCTCGAACCAAAAGATATTTGGCAAATTGTTATCAGCTCAATTCCAGATGTTCTGAACTATAAGATACCACAGGTTTTGATGACAGGCACCATTGTGCAGTCAATGCATCAAAATGAGTCTGAGAGCGAAATCTTGAATAGACTAAAACAATGCCTTCGCGAGCTGCGTGGTTGTAGTCCTGTTGGATGGGAATTGATTTTCAATCGGAAACAGAGTACTGAAGAATCGTTTGAGACATATGCAGAAAATATGTTTGAATTTTTTGAGGAGTATTCTGGAATTGAGGGTGTTCACCACAACAATGTAATTCTCCTTGAATTCCTGCTTACAAATGCAGGGCCGCGTGTACAGCAATCACTCATGTGTGGTGCTTCTCCAGCACAAAACACATTCGAAGGTATAGTTAACTGGGCAACAAGAATTGAGTCACGGAAACAAATGCATGATGAGGTAGCTGTGTTAGAATGTCATGAAGATCCTCCATCTGCAGGAGAATTCAGAAAGCCACACTGTGGCAAACTGAACAGATTCTGTAATTCCTGTCACAAAACAGGCCATACAGAGGAAAAGTGTTGGTCACTGGGCAGAGGCAGACCTCCACCCTATTTCATAAAACGCAGACAATCACAATCTAATGACAAAAACCAGCACTCTGCAAGTAACCAAAGCTCAAATGCATCTAAAACTCTTATTGACCTAACAACTTTGGATGCTCAAGGCCTTCAGCTATTAGCATAATTTGCTAGTCGGGTAGCAGCCCAATAGCAAATAGCTTAATAGTTTAACATCTAAATTCTGCATTTTCAAATTTGAAATTGTGCTTAACACTTCGTGCCCTACACATCGTGCACATAGAACACAATTTGGTTGTTTGTGCTACAACATGCACATAGGCTAATTTAAAGTTTATTGTTTAAACACAGGATTACTTTACTGTAAGTGTAGTTGAAACACTTAGGCAAAGGTGATATAGATGTTGTATTCTATTGTTTTGCTGTGGGTGTATTTGGAACACTTAGGTAAAAGGGTTGTAGATGTTGTATTCTAGGCCATGTGTCCCGTGTAAACTGAAGTAAACGCGTGTGTCTGTGCTGAATTTGATGGCTATAATGTGATTCACAATGAATTTGAAAATCAGAAACAGCGAACGCATCTCATTAATCCTGAAACAAAAACCTTTTCATATTTAAGGCTTCAGAGAACTAAATATTGTTATGTTTGAATGTATTCTGAATTACTCTGAGATTTGTTTTTTCCAAAATAGATGAACGGATTCGTATATTTCCACAAGATTGGGTCAGAGATTGGCGACGGCTAATAACTGATATCAGGAAGTGTGCGGGCGACTTGGATGAGAGGATGGGTTAGTCCGACTAGGATCAGCTTTACGCTGGTTGATTAACCTAGCTTGGACGCTTCCGATGACTTCTGTTCTAATTTAATAGTTTTGGAAAACGGTTGAATTAAGTTCCTGAAGGGCATCCAAGGGGGCTATTGTATATATCTTTGGTTGTTGCGCGTGTACGGCAAAATCCCTAGATATTTAGCCAACTGCCTCAGCTTCTGATCTTCGGGGCTGACCACTTGTGTCGTGCATCCTTGGGAAGGACTGCAAAGCGATATAGTTTTCCTTATCTATAAACGGAAAAATATAAAGTAAGAGTAAATAGAAGAATCAAACGTTATAATGACCATTTAAAAAGACTAAATGACAAGAAAAGGTATTTGAAACCTAGCAAAGGAAAAAAGAAAAACAGCGAATGTACATCTTATCAGCCCTGAGCCAAAAGGCCTTTTAATATTCAAATGTATTGACATGAGAACAAGTAGAGATTTGACTATGCGTTAAGTTGTTCCAGAGACTCTTCAGAGACCGAAAACAATATAATTTGACTTGTATTGTTAAAGAATATAATTATATTATAACTTGAATTATAATAAACATTATATTACACTCGCCGAGCAGGACAATAATTGGAGAAGTGTGACTTTCGTCATTAAAATTGAATTTCTGAAACAGAATTTCATTTGTGTGCTACCCAGTGCCAAAAAGGGGCGGAGTATGCCTTTATTTTTCACCGTTAGAAAACACGGCTAGGAGTGTGGCACAGGTAATAGCACGCTAAATAATCCTTGACTGGGGTGCACCAACTGAATTGAATCTGATAAGATAAGTAAATTTACGAGGAGGGTGTGAAATGCTAAACAGCAGACAGAAGTACCACAGTTTTTTGCAGGTCAAAAAATATCTGCACAAATTAAAATATGTGAATGCATTGCACATGCAGCAGACTGAAGGCTGAACTGAAAAAGCAGCTTCAGGTGTCACAACACACTGAGACAACAGCAACAATTCAGACGTGGTCAATGAAACTCGGTTTCATGTGACATCTGGAATTAAAATTGCTAACAAGTAAAAGAATTCTACACGTCTGAATTTAATGCTTTTGAAATATTGGAATTATCTGTGGTTCTGTTATTATGGGTGATTCCACCCATCTCCTAGACATGAACACTGAACACACCCCTCCCTCACTATACCCTCACAGCAACATCACCTGGGGTAGATGGTCTATCCAGGCTGAACACTGCACATCAGACGAAGATGTGTCATCTTCACACTAACAGATCCAGATAGCTTCACACACACAGGGTGGAGCTGATCTCATGATCATGGTCTAACAGAGACACAGAGAATAGCATACGCTATTCACAACAAACTGCTAACTAATGTAACACACATGAACAACTGAATGGCTACAGTCACAAATCAAGACAAATTCTAAGGCAGACCTGCCATTAAATTTCAAACTCTATGATTGTTGGTGGGAGTTGGAAGATCAGAGGGCCCCTGGTTTCTCAACTTACCACTAATAACAGAAACATAATTAAAATGGATAAATCTGAAGTGAGACCAATTAAATCAAGTACAAAAATTTACAATTCAACTCTGTTATCGACTGTGACTTAGCCAGATCAATACACACACTCTCAAACACACTCTCTCTCACACACACACACACACACACACACACACACACACACACACACACACACACACACACACACACACACACAAAAACACTCTCACAGACAAAAACACACTCTGACATTCTAAAAAATTCTCACACAAACACACAAAACCATTGATTGGTTTACACCGACCTCTTGCTGCATTTCTGAAACCTATTTTGATTTCTGCATTTTTTCCTTTGAGTAATTCAGAAAAACATTTCTGAAACTTATTTTGATTTTAATTTCTGAAACTTATTTTGATTTCCTTTGAGTAATTCAGAAAAACATTTCTGAAACGTATCTGCATATTTGTATATTGTCCATTTTACTTGCAACAATAGCCGCGTTTCCACTGTCGGGCCAGGGCCGGGCCGTGCTAGTGCGTGCCAGGGCCAGTCGCGTTTCCACTGTCACTTCCGGGGCTTGATCGGGGCTTACTCGGGGCCAGCGGCCAGGATTTCTGGCCCGTCGAATACCTTGGGCCAGAGCGGGCCAGCTCGGGCTAGAGGAGTGGTTACGAACAGAGGCGGAGTTCACCTGAGTCGGGAGACGGCAGCGCCGGATGATTCTGTTATAAAATAATTATATATTATATATTATATATTATATGTTATATATTCTGTTTTAAAATAATTTAACTCGCGTTCATCTATGCGCGCTAACCATTACCATAGTAAACATGGTAAACGCTTGAAGATACACATAGTAAAAAAACATAGTGAACGCTTGAAGAAATCAGACCAATCATAAAGGCTACCACAATCATGTTTTTATTTTATCTGTCAGTAGCCTCGTCTCTTTATACCGGACAATACAATAAAGCAACTTTTTTTTCGGGAGCTTCCTCTGTTTCTCTGACGGAAAATATCTGTATGGGAGTCGAGAGAGTGCTAAAGCTCCTCAGCTCGTATTTTTGGTGGCATATATTTGTAGAAATTATCATTCTAAATGTGATGTAACTATGTCCTGTAACTACCAGATAAACAGTAACAGACGCGACTGAAGAAGTAAGTGTGTCCTCTTTCTTTTGTGAAATAGACCTAACAGTAATTTATTTCTGAGTGACTAATGTGCAATTTTGACATAAATTAATTCATTATGATCAATGTATCACTTTTTATTGTAAACCTGTGGTAAAACATCGACGCTTGTGTTTTAAATATTCAAGTAAACAACAAAAATGCCAGCAAACGGCCGCTTTTATCATGTTTGTTTTCAACGCTGTTTCCAGTGATTTCTGATTAGTTTTCTGATAAAACTTCCATTTGTTGGTGAATGGGTTAGTGTGACGTTGTTCCAGAGAGGCGTGTTACGGGCGTGTTTTAGTGAAGCGCTGTGGAGCTTCTGGCCCGACAGTGGAAACGCAGGCCCGGTGCTATTAGCCCGAGGCTATTAGCCCGGCACGGCCCGTTTAAAGCCCTGGCCCGACAGTGGAAACGCGGCTAATGTATTTGGACATCAATTCAATTGAATCTCTATGTTTGGTTACACCAAAATAGCACTGGTTGTTTTGTTAGAATGCCATTTATTTAAATGTTTCTAGAAACAGGGTAAGAGCTTGTAAGATCTTCCTTTGTCCTTCCTTGACCCTCTATAGGAGTACCATTGGCGTGGTAATTAAAAATCAGGTAATTAATGAGACCAAACGTACCACTCACAATTGCTGACATGAACATGGTATTTTACATTGAACATGACATGATTTTTCCTTATTGCATTATGCGTTCCTATGCATTTCCTTACGACTGTAAGTTCATATGTGCTCAATCGTGAAGCGGACATTTAAGATGCTTTTCAGGTGTCTCACACAAAGCCGTGTGGACCAAAGGAGAACCCCTTCATCCACTGAGGTCTGCCCAGACAACCGTACCGCTGGAGGTGACAGGATTGGTCAAGAAGGGTCAGATCATCATCGTGGAGAAGGTGCCAGGGAAGCGGAAGTTTCTCCATGAAGGAATGACACGTCAACTGAACAAGTCACAAAAGGTCCAGATTGACTCTATGAACTTTGCTCACGTCACAGGATTACAGGAAGAGAACCTGAACGCATTCATCCACCTGCTGGACTCAAGCTATACACCTGGTGGGAACAGGTGTTCTGCAGGTGAACACCGCCCACTGAGCTTCTACAGATGCCAACATTGCAAAGACAATTTTTGTGCTACATCTTCAAGGATTATAAACAACTGTGACCCCGTAAGTGTTCATCAGAATGTTACCCACGGGATCAAGGAGGGAAACTGTAAGACTGAAAATACTGGTTGAGACCTGATTTATGGGACAAAAGGGCCCGGCTGGCTAATTAACATTTGAACTCACAGAAGCACATGAACTAACAACAAAGAACTCACACAAGAACATGGTTTAATGTGAATGTTTATCATTGACTGTTATGTTTTTGGTGTCATTTGAAATGTCTCAAAGTGAGTGGTACAGATATCTCATATCCAGATAGATAAAATAAAAGGAAATAAGGTTTATAGAAGTTCATAGGAAACTGGTTTAGAGATAATGCCAGATAAGGCAACCCCCCTTCTGTGGGATAGAAGCCATTTGAGGGTGGTCTTACCCCATCCCCCTTGTCACCTGGTCAGAGGATAAAGGAAGGTGTTCGGGCTCTCTCTGTCTCTTCTTCTTGGCTGGACGTGGAATTGGATAGGTGGTCTCTCTCTCTCTCTCTCTCTCTCTCTCTCTCTCTCTCTCTCTCTCTCTCTCTCTCTCTCTCTCTGGGATATCTTCTAGATATTTGAATTGATTGTGGAATTGATCTCTGAAATATTAAATTGTTACATGTGATTATTATAACTGATTTTGACATTGTTCATTTAATGGTTAAAGGAATAGTCAAACATTCGTTCACTTTTAGTGAGGCAGATTATTAAAACCTTTCATTTATGGAGTCAGATGAATTAACGAGTGAGTACATGATTAATGTATTGCAAATTTAACCAACCAATACTTTGCATGAGTGAGGACAGAACACGTGACAACCTTCCCCGTGTATTGGCGAACCGGCAGATTGGGCCAATATAGCGGGCCTTGGCCTTACAAGTTATAATGGACAATTTGACCATGGAATAAATGATTTGATTATTGTGAGAATAATACATTTTTTCTAATATTTATGTCTTAAATTCTTAGAAACATTCAAACCCTGAAGGTTGTCACATTATTACTGTTTCATATTTGACACCGTGTGTGATTTAAGACTGTAAATATGAGAGACTTTAACAGTCACTTCTGGAACAATCTAGAAACACACTTTAAAAACATATTCACATTGTGTCAACTTCAACTTTTCTGGATGATCTGAGAACTTGTACAACTTTTCTGGATGCATGTTTCAGGTATCAGAGTTTAGATTTTTCTGTTTATTTATATTTACAATAATACAATATTATCGAATCATTTTATTTTTCTGAACTAATATGTTAAGTAATTTTACCTCACTGATCAGCTATTCTAAACAATCTAAATATATGGTTCATTCCTGGGATTCGGTAATATTTCAACTTGGATTTATTTATTTTTTTTTCCATATAAATAATTTTCTAAATAGCCCACATATTAAACCTCCCAAATTTTTTATTTATTTTTCTCACCTCCGGTATTTAAAATCTTTTATTAATATCAGTGTTTTTCAGATTATTCTCAACCCCGTAATGGACTTGTTTTAAAGAGGATTTTACACAAAACTTGCTTTAAAACAAACATCTAGGCTACTTACTGTTCATGTGTCCAACTACAAATTCATAAGTTCAACTACAAATGTAATATTTATGATTTTTTTTCACAATTTTTTGAGACTGAAGTTAAAAAGACAAATTGTATGTCCTTGTGTTTTAATTTTTGTAACACATATTGTAAATTCAGATGTTTAACTAAATCCACAATTATATGTTGTTAGGTCTAAACATGTCAGGTGGTAATCAGCGAGAAATGCATTCATTTTTTTGCCTTCCCTATTTCTTTTTTCTTTTTTTTTTCTAAAATATCAAGGTTGAGAATAGTGTGACAGGGTTGAAGACTGTCACTGGTTTGAAGGAAGCATTGCCTTCAGTTTTATATATGTTGTATTATTTTATTTTTTTTCTCATATTGTGCCCTTCTTTCTGGATCAACATATCTGCAGTTGTCATGAATTTGGTAAATATAGGCTCTCTTTACTGAAACATGACTATTTTAATTTTTTTTTAATTAATATTATCCATAAATGAAATGGAACAACTCAACCCTGTCTCAGTTTTCAACCCCTGTAGGAGAGTAGACCATATAAAGCAGCAATGAAATAAGTACATTGTATATAGATACTTTTTTTTTTTTTGCAAATAATAATTTTCCATCTTAATTTGACAGCTTGAATATAATTGGATATTATATATAATTGGCCAAAAAAATAAAAAGTTTGATATACTTACCATCTTATGAAACACTGTTAAAGAGGCCTTTTTTTTTCTTTCTTTTTTTTTATTGTACAGATATAACCGCAAATACAAAGTTAAATCTCAAAACAGAATCAACCAACAATAATATAATTTTAAACAGTAGACAAAAAGCCAGTGAAAGCAAGTTAAATAAAAAGCAAGTAAAATAAACATTCAAAATAAATAATAATAAATTGAGCCAGGTGTTGTCAAAGAGGCCTAAATTATATAATTTCTGGTAAATTATGTCACATATGGGTTGAGAAAATTTGGCGTGACGGGATTTAATTCAGACTGAGGGACATCACTTTATAGTCTTTTATTTTTATTTTTAATCAAATATCAGATCTTGCATTTTTTTTGAAAAACATTTTTCACAAGAAAGTAACAAATAAAACCTTTCAAAATTGCCACAAAACAATTACACTGTGTACAATTTTCTAAGTACAAATTCAGTGAAGTATCTCAGGGACCTGACAAAATGCTTAGTAATAGAATGGAATAATAGAAATATAAGACATTATTTTATGATAAATAATTTTGTATGCATTATAATGGACATGCCAAAGTATTGTGTAAAGCTTTTAATATTTTATTTTGGTGAACCAACACTAATAAGTCTGGGGGACTGAAATATTACCGAATCCCAGGAAAGACCCATAAAACGTTAACGCAGTTTAACATGGGTACGGGAAAAAATACGCACCGCAAACGGAGTATGTGTGAAACGGGCGCAAACAGAACCCGGAAAAGACTTTCGTTTTGTAGTTAGATAAAAACGTCACTCTACGTCATCGCGGTACAGCGCGTAAGGAGGAGCCTCCCAAATGATTACTTTCATTTTAACTCGTGGCGTCGCCACCAGGGGCGATTATAAGGTAAAATTGGGTATTTTTATTTAAAGGAATTCATTAATTATAAAAGCGATTTAAGTGAATAAAAAAAAGAAAGGCTTATTGTATTAGTGAAATAATTGTAACTATTTGCAAATAATAATTTATTTTTTAATTATGCATGCATTCTCTCTAAATGAATCAAGGGAATTATAGCATATTTTCAATTCAAAAAGGCAAATTTTAATAAATAAATAAAAAAGTTGAGTAATTTGCGTCACCGGACACTGTCGGTAGTTGAACATTTCTATTTTAAAACAGTCAAATGTTAAATGTTTATCTACTTACATTTTACCAGGCATTCGTTCACTTCTTTAATCATTTTTGACATTGATGAGCTAGACCGCTGAACTTTGTCATCCTAACAACAAACAGAGCAGTGCGCAATGAAGCACATCAGAGCAGTATCAAGAACATCAAATACATTGGAGTGAATCCTTTATTTGCATCTTAAGTTTATTGCCAATAATGACAGGTTTGCGAAAGTGTAGAACTCGGTGAGCTCGCGCAAAACACAACTTCAGCACAGAGACTCATTTAAACGCCTCTGATTGGCCGATGCGTTCAACAGACATGTTTGTGATTGGCTACAATGCTCAACACTGCAAACGCACGTCGTAAGTTCCTTTAAAGCCACACTAAGTAGAAATTGTGTTTTTGTCAAACAGCGACCCCTAGAGTCGCTGTGGAATACTTGCACTGTCGTAAATATATTATATTATAACGTTTTTACATGATTGCAGCTAAATCACAAGTAAATAGTCTAGGCCTACTGTATAATTTAATTTGTGTTGTTTTTATTGGAATGTAAACATTACAAAATGCCAGATAACATCAATTAAGTTAAATGTAGGCTACATCGCATTATTTCATAACATTGGCCGTTATGATGTCATTAGACATGATTATTGCAATTTATCATAATAGTTTGCAAATTGTGCTCGTTTACACTATTTACAACCTCTACGTTAGGCTTATTTATGATAATTATGTGAGATATTGAAAGCTGTTCTCATGATAATCGCAGGAATCAATCAACAGCGTCGTCTGATATCCCTCAGGACTACGTGATAAATACACCTCACAACACCTGAATTCAGCAGGCAAACTAATTCGTGAGGCATAGCTATTTGATTTATCAAAACGATTCCATTTACACCTGGTCACATAAATGTATTTTTGCGAAACGGATTTAAATTCGATCTTCAATTCTTGCGCTTTATGCAGATTTAATGGAGTTCACGTCACCGAAAGCAACAGATATGAGCTGCATTTTATAGATCATCAGCTAAAATTTCAAAATCAAAGACCGCAATAAAGAGAGAGCAGTCACAGCCCTGGTAAGATCATTTCGTTTCTTTACTTTTAATGATGAAGATTGTGTGTTAAGCGTCTGCGACTTACTTTCACTTTGATTTGCGATAGTTTGCACGTTGGCTTGATGCAGTTGCTCATCTGCGGTGATGCGTGTTCCAGCGCGTCGTCATATCTGGATATAACATAATAGCCTATAGCCTACAACGCTCTCACACGTTTTTTGTTTGTTTTTTTAGCATTTTTTTTAGCATTTTTGGGAGGAGTACAATTTACATATGTGGTTTCAAAAACCATATGCATTTACACTTGTCCAGGTTCGTCTGGAATGCGTCTCAGATCTCCTCCTGAAGTGGTTTGAGGGATCGGATTCAAATCCGTCTCAAATGCGTTTCGGAGGGCATTTAAACCTGGACTTTTCACGATCGGATTGCTATCCGATCTGAGAAAATGCATAAAGTGGCCAGGTGTAAGCAACCCCCATGACAAAAACATGCGCACGAAAGCCGAAAACAAATGCTGCTCACGTCCAAATTTGACGAAGTGGTGGGGGAAGTGACGTATGCCGTAAAGCAGTCGAATTTTGTAGTTCTTTTTGTGCTCTGGTTACTACCCGAACACCGAAGTTACATAGTGCCAGTAAAAGCGATACAGACCCTGTCAGGCTATGGCAGACGTGTCATTCAACCTATTGTAAGTCGATGTACCATCACAAGGATCTTGGAAATATATTATGAAGGTTGAAAAGTTACATAGTGTTGCTTTAATGCAAAGGGGAAATTATTGTAGTAAACCTTTCTATTTTAAAGAGGTTTAACCAAATTTGATGGAGGACAGAGGGTACATCACAAACCAGACTTTATGGAAAAATCACTTTATTGACAAGTTCATTTAGAAAAATATACTCATTATGTAAAGCAGCATTTAAAGAAGTTTAACAAACATTTACTCAGTACGCTCCCCTAAGGCAAACGGCGATACACAAGTGAAACTCCAAAACGTCACTACACTCCAGTGGTTATCCTCAGCCCCGCACGGCACAATAGAAATCGTGATCAAACAGCAATCAATTTATCAAGTGGGAAAATCAGCGCGTCCCCCCTCCAGCGTACCCGAAGTATAATGTCCATATAACTTCTAACACTCAAAACCACAACAATCACATTCACACCACACATAAATAATTAAAATATAAAACACTTCCCCGTTTCCAGGCAACAAGACCCCACCCCGGGGTCTAGGGAAAGGAATCCACCGTACCAAATTTGTCCACAGCGAAAGCACGCGCTCTACGAGTTATTCCCGTCCCCGCAGTCGCAACGATTACTCACAATGGCACTGACATTAATTAGTCCTCTTTGTGCAGCGCGCTTCTCTTTGGGAATCCGTCCCCGCAGTCGCAGTGATTACTCACAATGGAACTGGCATGAATTAGTCCTCTTTGCGCAGCACGCTTCTCTTTGGGAACCACAATGTCTCTTTGCGCGACACGTAGCTCTTAAATCCGCTCCTGGAACATGTGGCCAGCGCTCCTACACACCCCGTCCCACTATTATCTAACTACACCGATACGATCTAACTAGCTAGCTATCTTCGTTGCCGGACAAACCCTAACATTCTCGAGCAACACCAAGCGTCCCCATTCCTTTGCCGAGCGCAGAAAGCCAGTCACGTTCACCACTGTCAAGCCCCATTCTATTTCACTGTTACAGACCGCCAGAGACGGTCGAACATAGTGGAAGGAGTCGCGTCTCGCGAGCCATATCGAGAATCTCGTATTGATTTGTCACCTGTGACCCTGACCGATGACGTGTTGGAAGCTATATCCGCTCCATTCATGTCACGGTCGTTCTCTTTGTCATTCTCGCGAAGAGATCTCGCTCGAGCGTGCACAGCGTTTTTTGGTGAGCAACTGCTCCCCGCTACGGCTGTGTCTCGGGAGAAATATTTGGATTATTTTTGGATTATTATCGCGCGCATCGGACCATAACGTTATACCCACTGGTTGTCCAGGGTTTTTGTTTTGGACCGATCGCTACTAGCAGTGTTGAGGTGAGTACTCATTTGAACTTAGTGGTTAACCAAGGTTCATTTAGACTGCGTGTAGTATTGTTTATTGCCTAAACAGGGTTTGTTTGGAACCGATCGCTACTCACGTGAACTTAGTGGTTAACCAGGGTTCATTCAGACTGCGTGTAGTATTGTTTATTGTCTAAACGACTACTATGTGTATGCTCATTGGTTAACCAGGGTGATACATTGACAAGGCTTATTGTAGCAACTGTAAGCCTTTTTATTTGGAGTGGCTGTTTTTCTTTCTGCCTGTATTGTGATTATAATCCCATTGGTTGACCAGGGTTTTTTCCAACTACTGGTCTGGAAGTTATGGCAGCTTCATGCACCATCTGCTCAGGTCCAATGGATCTCATGGATGCTCATACGCAATGTCCCACTTGCCTAGGCATTGATCACCTCCGAGAGGCTTTAGTAGACCCATGTCCTGAGTGTGGTTTGATGTCCTTGGAGATGAGACGACATCGGCTGGCTGAATTAGATTCTGAGTTCCGGGATTCTGCTCCATCAGTTGGGGCAGCGTCACATGTGAGTAGCAAGCGCGTGGCCAGCAAGCGTGTGGCCAGTGGGACTGGAAGGCCTTCGAAGAAAATGCGAACCTCTTCGGAGTCAAGTACGTTGACCCAGCAAGTAGCTGAGCTTGCGAACGCTGTTCAGGGTATTAAGGCCTTATTATCTGTACCCGCTACTCGTCAGAATATGAGTGAGGGGAATATGGGTGTTTTAGCTCCTCCCTTGCCCAGGTGTGAGCTGGCGTCCAGTTTTTCCAGAAGAGAATCAGACACCTTATCTATTGCGGCCTCTGACTCCTTAGACAGGGAGGAACAGGATTATTATACGCCCATGCAGGAGACCATACCCTCACATTCCCAGTCCCAACGTTCCCATAGCGACGACGGTTCTAGCCTTCAGGATGCGCCTTCTTCAGTGGTTTTCTCTCTGCAGGACACACTCAAGATGGCGCTCGCCAAGCGGAATTTGGATCCTCCACTTCCTGGGCCAGGCCAGTCAAACCTCTTGCGTCGCTCAGTTTCCCAGCAAGAGGATTTCCTAATGCCGAGTTGTCCTGACTTCACAGATGTTGTCTCTTCTGCGTTTCGGTCAGCTCCTTTATCCAGACCTGATCGTGTGGCTCGTACACTAGCGGCAATGGCTGAAGCCGAGGAGAAGGGCCTTGGTAACATGCCTCCAGTTGAGCCATGCGTTTCTTCACTGATAGTGTCACCAGATGAGGCTCTTAGACAGAACCTTCGCTGTCCTAACCCAGAGTGTAGACGCACAGATGATCTGTTGGTGAGGATTTATAATGCTGTCTCAGGCTTGGGTCGTGTGGGGAATTCCATGGCTCATCTTCTGTTGGCACTTCATTCCGCTTTAGGTGCTAATCCACCAGATGGTACTGCATCAGAGTTACTTGAGGCCTCCTTACAGGCCTTGGGTTCAATCGCTTTCTCTAGTGGAAAGGCTCTTGGGCTTACAACACAGGCTAGGCGACAGGTTTGGCTGGCACAGTCTAAACTTCCAGAGGCTTGTCGTAACAATCTTCGTCAACTACCACTGGTACCTGGGCATGTTTTTGGTCCAGCCGCCCAGGAAGCTCTTGAGCGCAGAGTTCGTGCAGTGGAGTCTCGGTCCCAGCACTTTGAGCGCAGTGTGAGTTATGGGCCAACCTCACATCGAATGCCTGTTCGTCAGGCAAATCCACTCCAACACAGGCAGGGACAGTCTTACAGGCCTGTACAGCAGGTTACTCGACCTGGGTATGACTCGAGAAGGGAGGCATCCCGTGCTCGTAGACCACCTGCTCGCCCTGTGGCAACTCATCGTCGCCCCCCCAGGGATAAGGGAACCGCTCCCCATCGTCGGTGATGGTCCAGGGTCTGTGATGGGACACTTTTCAACCTCTCAACTACAGCTTTGGAGAGGGATTACAGACAACAAGTGGCTCATCGACACACTCGACAAGGGCTACTGTCTTCAGTTCCGTCACAGACCCCAATTATGTACACACACTCGGCCCACAGTGGTTCGGGACCCTCGTCAAGCTCTTGCTCTATCTCTCGAGGTCCAGAAGCTACTGGAAAAGGGTGCGATAGAGCTAGTAAACCCCCAGGTCCATCCGGAGGGATTTTATTCAAAGTACTTCCTAGTTCGCAAGAAGGATGGGAGTTTCAGGCCAATCTTGGACCTCAGACGCTTGAACAGGAGTCTCAAACACCTTCCTTTCCGCATGTTGCGTGTCAAGGATGTCCTACAAGTAGTCGAACCCGGCATGTGGTTTACGTCTGTGGATCTGAAGGACGCATATTTCCATATCCCCATTGCACCTCATCACAGACGGTTTCTTCGGTTCACATTCCAGGGCAGGACATACCAATATCGAGTCCTACCATTTGGCCTCTCCCTCTCTCCCCGTGTATTCACACGATGTATGCAAGCGGCACTAGAACCTCTACAACGGGAGGGCATGTTGATTCTCCCTTACCTGGACGATTGGCTGCTTTGTGCCAGCTCACCTCAGCAAGTGGCCAACAACACACAGCGCCTACTGGAGCATGTTACTGCTTTAGGACTGAGGGTAAACCTAGAGAAAAGCTGCCTTACTCCATGCCAGTCAATATGCTTTCTGGGTTTGCAGCTGGACTCCAGAGTAATGAGGGCTACCCTCACAGCACGCAGGACGCAGGCTATACGGGGAGCCATAGCGAGGTTCCAGGTTCAGCGCAAGCTACCTTATCTCCACTTCTTACGGCTAGCGGGCCTTCTCACGGCAGCCTCATCGGCCATTCACTTGGGGCTTTTACACCTTCGCCCCTTTCAGCGTTGGTTGATAGCCAGACGGTTGTCAGCGGTTCACAACCGTCATGTCCTTGTTTTGGTGACAACCAGTTGCTCTGTCTCCCTGAGGCTTTGGAGACGGGAACAATTTCTACAAGGGGGTGTACCAATGGGACCACCCCCATCCCGCAGAGAAGTGGTGACAACAGATGCCTCTCTCTCCGGATGGGGAGGGCTGTGGCAACACCGGGGCGTACAAGGGAGCTGGACCTTGCAGCAGATGTCATCTCACATCAACATCCTGGAGCTGTGGGCAGTGCTTTTCACCCTAAGGCATTTCATACAGGAGTTATCAGGGAAGCACATCCTGGTGCGGACCGACAACACCACAGTGGTGTTTTTAATCAATCACCAAGGGGGCACGAGGTCTCTACCTTGCCTTCGTCTCTCACGACTGCTGCTGTTGTGGGCAAACCAGCACTTCCTGTCGATCAGGGCAGCACACATTCCCGGTCACTGCAACAGAGTGGCAGACTCACTCTCTCGATCGGGTCCGAAGCCAGGGGACTGGTGTCTGCACAAGGCGGTAGTTCAGTCAATTTGGGGACTTTATGGGACCGCAGCAGTCGACCTCTTTGCCAGCAGAGAGACGACACATTGTCCGCTGTGGTTCACAGAACAGAAGGAGCAGGGATCACTAGGCCAGGATGCCCTGGCACACAACTGGCCAGACCTCCTCCTCTATGCCTTCCCTCCAATTCCACTTCTCTGGCCTGTGCTGAGGCGTGTGCAGGAGAGACAACACAGGCTTATTCTAGTGGCACCCTGCTGGCCAGCAAGACCGTGGTTCAGTCTGCTGCTGACCCTTACGACCGGTCCACCGCAACCATTGCCAGTTCGGAGGGACCTACTATCACAAATGAACGGGGAGCTTTGGCACCCCTCACCGAGCAAATTGAACCTATGTGTATGGCCCCTGGGGTTGAGCAGGAGCTCTCACAGTGCTCCGCAGATGTGAGAAACACTGTCATGAATGCAAGAGCCCCATCAACACGTCGCACTTATGCCAGTAAATGGAAGATTTTTGTTTCATGGTGTACAGATCGATCTGTCAACCCAGTCACTTGTTCCATCAGTTCAGTGTTGGAGTTCTTACAACATTTATTGGACACTGGGCGGTCCCCAGCAACTCTAAGGGTATTCGTGGCAGCCTTGTCAGCACATCGGAATCCCTTGGGGGGGATATCGATTGGTGCGGAGAAATTGGTGGCGGCTTTCCTTAAGGGAGCAGTACGTCTTAATCCACCGGCACGGATAGTGCATACCCAGTGGGATCTTCAAATGGTGCTTAACAGCCTGCGTTTACCGCCCTATGAACCACTTGAACAAGCTGATATTAAGAGTCTCTCGATGAAGACTGCTTTTCTCTTGGCTATAACATCAACCAGAAGAGTAGGTGAGCTTCATGCCCTCTCAGTGAGTCCACAATGTCTCAGATGGGGGCCCGAGTACAATCAGGCTACACTCTGGCCGAATCCAGCTTTCCGACCTAAGGTGTTGTCTGATCGCTTTGTGAATCAACCCATTCAGCTTGCAGCGTTTAATCAGGAGGCTTCCCAGACAGCTGTGTGTCCAGTGAGAGCATTGCGACAGTATGTGTTGAAAACTGCTTCGTGGCGCACCACTGATCAGCTGTTTGTCCGTTTTGATGCCTGTCAGAGAGGCTCACCCTTGTCGAAGCAGAGATTGTCTCATTGGGTGGTGGATACCATTATACAGGCATATGAGTCAGCTGGTCAGACAGTTCCAACATCTATTAAATGCCATTCAACTCGGTCAGTTGCTACTTCCTGGGCAGCACTACGTGGGGTGCCCCTTTCCGAAATATGTGCAGCGGCTACATGGACATCACCTTGCACGTTCATAAGATTCTACAGGATCAATGTGGCCCCTATTCCTTTGATCAGTTCTGCTGTGTTAGCGGACAGTATCTAGGTGGGTGGCCCTCGTGACTTGGTTGTATTCGTCTTCCACTATGTTCGACCGTCTCTGGCGGTCTGTAACAGTGAAATAGAACGTCGGTTACTGGTGTAACCTTGGTTCTATGAATAGTGGAAGACCGCCAGAGTCTCTGGTCACTCGGACTGAGAGAATGACTTCAGAGAACGACCGTGACATGAATGGAGCGGATATAGCTTCCAACACGTCATCGGTCAGGGTCACAGGTGACAAATCAATACGAGATTCTCGATATGGCTCGCGAGACGCGACTCCTTCCACTATGTTCGACCGTCTCTGGCGGTCTTCCACTATTCATAGAACCAAGGTTACACCAGTAACCGACGTTCTCTCACCTCTTCTCTCTTAAATGTTCTCCACTCCAGGTGAAATCAATTATCCCTGCCTTCAGGTAATACGACAAAGTGCTGCAGAAAGGTTCAGATGGGCGGAATCAAACCCAAACACAAAGATAAATCCCCGCATTCATCACATTATAAATAAAATTGTAATATTCATGGTAATCGCGGCTAATGTAATCTTATTCACATTTTTTTTCTGATTAATTGTTTTGCTCTATGAGAAAGACAAGGTAACAAAATATTCGGGGATTTACTAAAAACATTCGGGGCTTAAGCCCCCTATAGCCAGAGATGGGCATAAATACATGGAAATGTATTTAAAATACAAATACAAAATACTGTGTGGAAAAATGTATTTAAATACAAATACAAAATACTGTGTGAAATTTAAAAAAAAAATACAAATACAGTATTTTGTATTTTGAAAATACACAAAATACTTGTGATATAGGCCGTCCAGTGCAGGTATAGGTCACAGTGAATGAAGAAACTACATAGGCCTACTGACTTATCATTCCTAACCTCATCTCTGCCCTCTCTTTCTTTCTTTCTTTCTTTCTTTCTTTCTTTCTTTCTTTCTTTCTTTCTTTCTGGCAATTACAAATAAACTTATGCAAAATAGCAGCCATTTATATACTTATTTCTGGTTACAACTTGTGGTGAACACAATTAAAAAAATCATACTGTATGTAAAACTGTGGGAACCTTTTCTGCTAATTAGCAAAGAATATGGATGGGCGATATGACCAAAATCTCAATTTTACTTCACAGTAACAATATCATGGTTTCACAATTCTCCATATCAGTTTTGATTCCACAGCATAAACTGATTTTCAAACTCTTTTGAATATTTATTTTATTTTATTTTTATTTTATTTTTTGCAGGTAGTCCAATGCTTTTTAAGTAATTTTATGTAAAGTTTATTTGTTTCTATAAGTTTATTCAAATTAGAAAGTGTATCTAAAATTTTTAATTAGAATTAATTTAGATTCATTTGACACTATTTACCCCTTTTTTATTATTATTTTTTTATGTAGGCTACAATAAAACTAAAAGCTGAAGATTTTTGTGGTGTATCATTCATCAGTGTTTGTTTTTCCACTCCAATGTTCCAATAATTCCTGCCCACTAAAAGCTGCACGGATAAATTTGCTTACCCCACAAATAGGCCTATCTATGTAAACGATTTAGAAAAAGTTCCATCAATTCACACTTTATATCATCATTATGATATGTAGGGCCCTATTTTAACGATCTGAAACATAAGTATCAAGCGCGAAACGCAAGTAACTTTGTGGGATGCAAATCTAAAATGGGTTGGTCTGAAGTAGCTACATTACTCATAGGTGTGGTTTGGGCGAGCGTGAAATAAATAATCAGAGCGTCATCTCACATTCCCTTTAAGAGCAGGCGTGCTTGTTCCATGGCGGCTTGCTATTATAACGGCGGATTTGCTAGACGCACGCCAGGAGCGGTTCACAGCCGAGGAGACCGACGTTCTCGTCAGGGCCGTAAAAGACAGAGGGGTGACATTGGGGATGGAGAAACACACCCAGATTAGCTTCGGTTAAACAGGCGTATGATAATTTGGGTAAATGTGTAAACTAGATTTATGCCTATTTTTTCACATCTTCATGGACACAACAATGATTTCCCCTGAAGTCCACTGAGCGCGTAGCCTGGGTTTCCCGATGCTGCCTTGCTCGCAGCGCGATTTTATTCACGCTGCTAGGCAGCCTGGACACCATGGACCAGATTTTCCCCTGAAAAAGGGAACCAATCACAGAACGGGGAGGGAGCAGCAAGACGATGACGACACCAAAGCAGTTTGTTTATATCTATGGATCCAACATGGCATCATACTCGACGTTACCTTCTACCATCATGTTTATCTTGCACAAACGGTAATATTCGCTAAACGCCATCATGTAAATCTTTGACCCATCGTCTTTTTCCTCGTCGAATTTCTGTCACTCCATATGTCATCTGGTATAATTGAAACGATTGGCTATGAGCTACGTACAGGCGCATTTGATAGACATTCATAGCGCCCAATAAACGGCTCTGGGCATTCGTAAACCACGCCTCAAATACGAGAAAATGAACATGTGGTTCCCAGACCAAGTCTCAAATGAGACTTGGTCTGACGTTAGCCAGGCTACTGAGCGCGGGTGCAAAATAGGAATGATACATGCATCGGTGTACAAAGTCAATTGTGCTGGGAGCAAGATAGGGCCCGTAGTGTCATATCACCCAGCCCTAACATGCAGTAATGCTTTAAACACATTTGACAAGCTAGTTGATAAAAATAAACAACCAGTCAAGACTGATTGGCTTACGCTATTTTCCCACTTGTCTCTGCTCTTTTATTCTTTCATGTTAACTGAAGTGAATAATGCACTATTTTAACTTTAATCAACAAGTAGAATTGATCATGACATTCTCACCTTATTCAAAAAAAAAAAAAAAAAAAATCACTGATCTAATGTTGAGCTAGTGAATGTCTGAACTAGTTGATGCACAAAACCAATACCCTGATAAAGAGGTTGACTGGCAAAAAGTATTTTATGTATTTTGAAAATACAAAAATACTCATCTTAAATGTATTTAAATACAAATTACATTTGATTTTTTCCAAAGGCTTTAAAATACAAAATACAAAATAGTATTTTGTATTTCAAATACGTATTTTAAATACATGTATCTGAAATACTGCCCATCCCTGCCTATAGCCCACCCCTAGCGCCGCCCCTGAGTCGCCACTAATGCAGAGTAACAACAGATCACTTTTACTTCACTGAATCTGCGTTCATCTTTGGGCAAAAATTGAAAATGAAGCATGTCTCTATTTCTTTTCTTTTCTTATTGTTGACGAGCTTACGCCTGCATGGTAAGACATGTATCCTACATTAATATCTCTTTCCCCGGTAAAACTAACGACAAAGTTTCATAATATGCTCTATTAGCTTTATATTCGACGGATATTCATGCATTTTTTGTATTTTACTCCATCAATGTAAGACGTGTGTCTGATCTCTTTTCTGGTCAACGATATGGTTCTATAAACGATATAGTAATTATAACTAATTACTGTTAGTTAGAAATAGTGTGGGAATGTGCGGGAACTGCTGGATTTTAAGTGAGAGAGTCAAGTGACTCCTCGCAACAGTGCTAAAAATAAACGAGTGAGAGCGTGTTATAGCCAGATATGGTGACGCTACTGCAACACGCATCACGACAGATGGGCGATCTATTCATAGACATCATATAGATAGACGCCCTATTGACCGCTACTGCCTACTGACGCGGGCGAGCCGTGGGGCCGCCATCTAGACCGGTCACCCGCTCCACTCAGTGTAATCTGTATGGCAGGTGCAATGAGCTGTCAGCGCATTTAATTAATCATACCTCACTGAATACCGAACTGATTTTCACGCGGGTTTGTTTGCTGCAAAGGTCATTCATGTAGCTATTATACAGGACACATGGTTCGGCGTATTTTAATATTCATAGTAGGCTTAACATTAATATAATATTCTGATTTAAGATATAAAGTGACCATGCAGACGTCCAAAATCAAAAATATGTGATGTAGTAGGATATAAGGTATTTTATAAATCACACACTATAAATATGATAAAGAAGCAGAAACAGATAGTTGCAGTAAAGTAAGATATTTTAATAAGTTGAAGAAACGTGTGTGTTTTACATTTACATTGCTTCCTGATATCACGTGCGCAAACACAAATAACCTAGGCCTATATAAAACAGTTATGTCCGGTCGAACAATGTATGAATTAACTTCAGATTGGATTGCGCTAAAAGTAAGTTTCGTGCCTCTAACAAGTGCTTTCGAACTTCTTTCTGATCTGAATGGTATGTGGAAAACACTTGCGTTGAGGGAGGGAGAAAACACTTGGGGGAGACTTCTCCTAGTGTCTAGAACGCAACTGAATGCCTTTTAAAGCGTCTCAATACTTGAAAAACCACAGGAAACTACTTTTAAACACGAAATTACTTGATTTACAGAGGGTCTATTCGCACGTCTATTAATATAAACGTTACCTGAGGTAATTTTCATGGACCTTTTTACAGAAGGTAAAAGTCGCCGTAATCTTTACTGACATTGTCCGTAACGTTAATGATTACTGAGATGCACATTCGGACGGGACTAAAATAACCGAGAAGCTCTTGTAATTATTACTTTACCCCACCTCTCCATGTCAGGTGAACACCGGCTGGTGCAGTAAACATTGCCTAGCTAACGTTAGCTGGCTACGATTTCAGTACAGTAATATAAAAGATCCTTGCTCCTTCTCAATTATCTGGTAATATTCTATTCACAAAATACAACCAATAGTACGGTAATGTTAAAAGTAATCCCCTGGGCCCTATTTGCGATGGTCCGCCGATTAGAACAGGAAAATACTCCACAGTGCTCTAGCATCTTAACTGCTGCCACGCAACGAAACTAGGAGTACGACCGGTTTAAGATGGCGGCCGCATTTCTCAGTGCCCAGCGGCCAATAGGGCATCTAGTCTCTATATAATATCTATGGATCTATTCATCAAGCCAACGCGCAAACTGCCGCAAATGAAAGTTTAAAGCAAGTCGTAGATGCTCAACACACAATCATATTCATTAATAGAAAAAAAAAAAAGAAATGATATTAGGCTACCAGTGCTGCTGTTGCTCTCTCCTATCGCTGATTTTGAAATGAGCTGATGATCAATAAAATGCTGCTCATATCTGTTGCGTTTGGTGACGTGAACTCTGCATAAGCCTACATTAAATCTGCATATAGCGCGGGAATATGAAGGTAAAATAGTAGCAAAACTCGAGAGCACGTAGATGTGAATTTGAGAACTTGTACTATAAATATTCGTACTTGTACATGAACATTTACACTCACAGCTCCAATGTGAAAACCTGTAAAATAAAAATCTGAAGTTGAATGAATGTTGAAATTTGCACTCGCATACAATAGTCACAAACCTGTATTCTGAATCTGAAGCTGCAGACAAGTAGACCCAAATGTGTAAAATGCCATTCACAGAAATACAACTACAGACACAAACTTGTAATATATATTTTGCGTTTAATCTTACGTTCACATTCGCAGTACAACCTCAAATAGGCACTTGCAACTTCTCAAATATGTCACTGCAATTTCAAATTTCGCGCCTTGACTTTTGCTACTCTTTTCGCCATATATCAGGTGCAAAACTAACTTGTGCACTTGAAACTCAGAGGCGGCGAGAGAGAAGGGGGCGGGAGTGGGGGGTTCAAAGGAGCCGTTTTATTGGTTGGCAGCTAGCCAATGAAATGGGACTTCGATGATGTCACGAAACCTGCGTGCACTGAAACGCTAACATGGCTTAATGCATTAGACTGATATTAAAAGAAATAAACGATATTATCAAACTCAGTAAAAACAATGCTTATAATGCATAGGCTACTACAGAAAAGCAGATGAGCACAGAATATGACAAAAGAAAGCAAATGTATTTTCAGTGCAAATATAAACGTGCCTGTGTTTTATTAATAATGTAACGAATTATGTGGGGGTTTTTTTTGTTTAGTTTTTTTTATTTTATAACTGTTGGTCCATTAAGCCTCATTAAGCGTTTTCTTGGTTTTCTATGGGAGAAAAACGAACAATTAAACGCGTTGTGTTCATATTCTGTGCTCAATTGCTTTTCTGTATGCTTTATTTGTATGGTGTTTCCTGAGTTTGGTCTTTTAATACCACTGTCTCAATTAAACGCGTTGCGTTCATATTCTGTGCTCATCTGCTTTTCTGTAGTATGCATTATAAGCATTGTGTTTACTGAGTTTGATAATATCGTTTATTTCTTTAAATATCAGTCTAATGCATTAAGCCATGTTAGCGTTTCAGTGCACGCGGGTTTCGTGACATCATCTAAGTCCCATTTCATTGGCTAGCTGCCAACCAATAAAACGGCTCCTTTGAACCCCCCACTCCCGCCCCCCTTTCTCTCTCGCCGCCTCTGAGTTTCAAGTGCCAATTTATACTTCTGCGTCGAGTGTACGCCCTAGTGTACGTCGTAGGCTACGCACGTAGGCGACGCCGTCGTGAGCATTTATACTTCTGCGAATGTCTGTGTTGCTCTGCAGTTGCACCGCCGAAACGCTAGTTGGCGCGGGTGGGTTTTAATGTTCCACTGTGTTTACATTCCTCGCGGCTGTTTTGAGTTTAGGTTTCTACGAGCAATGGCGACTGAAGGAGTCATACAGATGGCTGTATTTCCGCACTTCTTCAAGCAATCTCTCGGTCACTTGGTCTATTTCCATGGCTCTTCACTGATCTTCGGAATTTAAAAATGGCGGGCGGGCGGTGCAGAGTGCAGAAGATCATTCCGGAAATGCGTAGGAGGAAACGCGATGCTATCCAGCCGACCAATCACAGATCTTGCGGTCCGCGTTGCCGCGACGCGTAGTTACATTTTTGAGGAGGTGCGCGTCAGGGTACGGCGAAGGGTACGACGTATGGTACACGTCAATGCGTATGCTACGCCGTACCTTCTACGCGCACCCGACGCAGAAGTATAAATTGGCCTTTAGTTTTGCACCTGATTTATGGCGAAAAGAGTAGCAAAAGTCAAGGCGCGAAATTTGAAATTGCAGTGACATATTTGAGAAGTTGCAAGTGCCTATTTGAGGTAGTACTGCGAATGTGAACGTAAGATTAAACGCAAAATATATATTACAAGTTTGTGTCTGTCGTTGTATTTCTGTGAATGGCATTTTACACATTTGTGTCTACTTGTCTGCAGCTTCAGATTCACAATACAGGTTTGTGACTATTGTATGCGAGTGCAAATTTCAACATTCAACTTCAGATTTTTATTTTACAGGTTTTCACATTGGAGCTGTGAGTGTAAATGTTCATGTACAAGTACGAATATTTATAGTACAAGTTCTCAAATTCACATCTGCGTGCTCTCGAGTTTTGCTACTATTTTACCTTCATACTGGAATATATCCGATTTATATCAGTTTTGCGAACACACACTTACTTGCAAATGAGTAGCCTATAATTTTTTTATTAGCAGTGTTTAGTTCTCACCAGAAGACCAAGAGCAGAAACTGAAGTTACGACCAGAACAGTCGAGGACAGGAGGAGCTCTTAAAGTAGCCGACTGCAACTGCAAAGGAAAAAAGCAAGCAAGCATTTGTTTTGTTTTTAGCACTTTATACTTTATTGAGGTGTCCATTCTTTTGTTTTATATATTGTGAAGTAGGCTAAAAATAATAATTGCATAATTATTAAACAGGTAGTTCACCCAAAATAGAAAATTCTGTCATTTATTTCTCTCCATCATGTCGTTCCAAACCCGTAAGACTTTTACTCATCTTCGCAACATAAATGAAGAACTTTTTGATGAAACTGAGAGATTTCTTTCCCTCTATTGACAGCTACACAACTACCACTTTGATGCTTCGAAAAAAGTTCATAAAAAGATCATGAAACTAATCCATATGAATTTATCAGTTTAATCAGCTTTTTTCACTGTGCTCCTATATTTCTTTGTGTGCTCCTAAATTTTTTCATTTAGAAGCACATGTACTCCTTGGGGAAAAAGTTAGCGTAGAGCCCTGTACTGTAGGGCTGTCAAAATTGCTCAAAAATGACGTTCGAATATTCCCTCTAAAAAACACACGAATATTCGAACTATTCGAACATCTGGTTGCGCATTTTTTCAATGACGTCAATAACAGGACAAATTAATACAAAGAGACATACATAACTTGTATAGGTAGTTAATTTAAGTTTAAACATATTCGACAATGTATTACCAACACAAAACCAAGTAAATAAACTAATGGCCAAGACCGCAGACCTCAGTCTCGCTCACTCGCAGGCACTCTCTCTCTCTCTCTCTCTCTCACGCCCTCGCGCTCACGCTCTCTCTGCTCACGCTCTCTCTGCTCATAACGGTTTAAATGAACAACAATAAGCACATGTTGAGTGCTGATCAGGAGTTTTGTGCAAGCAATTTAAGGTCGCGATTCTTGCCCCAAATATAGCAGGCTTCATTCAGTGATTGAAACAAATGTATTAACATTAATTGAAGTTTTACAGTATAGAACCGACATTGAACGCTCCGAGCGAGCTGTGGTAAACATGGAACTTTTCTGTTTAACTTTAAATAAAATGACGCACACAATTCCGAGAAATGTGACAACAAAGAACTTTTATCCTGAGGTTCATAAAAAATAAAGTGCTATTAAAAAAGAAAAAGGCTACTTGCATTATTGGTGCTTGTATTAAAAAAAGGAAAAACTGACTGCAATTTATTCCATTGTCTTTTAGTGCACTGTCAACTTTCAGCAGTGACGCTGTGCTAGACAGTGCGACTCGTGACCTGTCCCTCAAGTCTTGTTTATACTCGACGCGTCCGCACGAGCGCGAATCGCACCCTATCGTTTCAAAGAATAGTACAACGGCGAGCGCGTTGAGTATAAACGCCTCGTCCGTTTGGGGGAGGTGCGCGCGCAGTCTGCGGAGACTCGAGCTGTGGAGACAGGCGAAAGTATAAACAAGGCTTCAGGCAGCGCGCGCGCCCACTCGCAAAGCAGACAGCCGCGCCTCTGCTTCCGCGGGCGTGTTTTTCCATATTCGAAATTCACATTCGAATATTAATTTTCACGTTCGAATTTCTGTTTTTTAAAACTATTCGAATATATATTCGAATTTAGAATATTCGTTGACAGCCCTACTGTACTGTGAGTAAATGTTGATACCTGTGCATAAACTGAAATGTGCATTTAATGTAGTGTAAGTAGTTAACATGCAATTTGATTTAAGTGTAAGATTGAAACAGTAAAAATGATAAAGATTAAAATGATAAACGTTCCATTATACCTTAATGTTTTGGGAAAGGGCACAATTTTCTTACATATTATTATGGGTAATACTCATAATATTCATGTGTTAAGATAACATAAGTTGAACATAAGTTGTTCAAGATCCTCCATGAGACTCGTGTATTTTTGTCTGATGAGTGAAAGTGTAAATCAATGATGTTCTTCTGTGTTAAATTATAAATCCAGACATCTACTCACAATCTTTATGATATGTAGAAAAACATTTTCAAAGCACTATTATGCATTTGTTTGACTAATGTGAATTGTTTCTTCTTCAGGTGTGTCTGGTGTTGATACAGAAGAAGTGTCAGTGAAGGAGGGAGATTCAGTCACTCTAAACACTGGTGTTCAAACAAACCAACAAGAACTGATTACATGGGATTATAATGGCATTCGTATCGCTCTAATCACTGGAGATCTCAGTGAGATCTGTACAGATGTTCAGTGTAATGAAGGCACTGAGAGATTCAGAGGCAGACTGAAGCTGGATCATCAGACTGGATCTCTGATCATCATGAACACCAGAAACACAGACTCTGGAGTTTATAAACTATGGATCGACAGCGACACTAGAAAGATCTTCAGTGTTTATGTTTATGGTGAGTCTTCATGTTTAAAAGCAAGTCTTGTCCATTTAAATCACATCATTAATGTGTTTAATACTTTTGCAGTGACATTCAGGAGTGTTTTGTCTTTACCTGTATATTAATTCACACACAGCATAAAGATAATTTCTACCAAAACACATTTATTGTTAAAGTGTAATTTATAGCTTTAACTTCATATTCAGTGCATTATGATTTAAAAGCGTACTTGTTCTTCTATTGGTGGTAGTTTAACTGTTTTGTTCTGGTGAAGATGTCAGTTTCTCATCATATCATCCACACATTTCAATGCATCTATTATTTATTAGTCCGTGTATCTTCAGATAATTAGTTTTCTCATTTTTGTCTTAAACGGAAAAACAAAGAAATCGTTAATTTATCACATATTCGACCCTTCTCATTAACATAAAGAAACTGCAAAAAAAAAAATCTTCATATTTTTGTTTGTGTTTTCATCAAACTTTGTTGTAATCCGCCAAATGGAAAGACAATAAAACCAAACTGGATACACACGTATTTTCCATCTCTACACGGGCGGGAATAAAACGCCTCTTTCCGCTGATTGGTCAAGCAAAGATCAAGCCGTGATGTCATCAGTTGTTACTAGTGTGAGTCACTGTGGGGGAATAAAAGTGTTATTTAAGTGTAAGATTAAAACTGTAAAATAATAACAATAAAACATTTTATTCTTCCCTTGTATCTTAATGTTTTGGGAAATGGCACAATTTCCTGGAGTATCATAATATTCATGGTTGTATGATGTTCATGAAGTGAATGTTCACCGTGAATCCAGACATATCTCTCTACTCACAATCTTTATGATATGTAAGAAAGCATTTTCAAAGCACTATTATGCATTTGTTTGACTAATGTTAATTGTTTCTTCTCCAGGTGTGTCAGGTGTTGATACAGACGGAGTGTCAGTGAAGGAGGGAGATCCAGTCACTCTAAACACTGATGTTATAACAAACCCACAAGACCTGATTATATGGTTTTATAATGGCATTCGTATCGCTCTAATCACTGGAGATCAGCGTGAGATCTGTACAGATGTTCAGTGTAAAGAGAGATTCGGAGACAGACTGGAGCTGGATCATCAGACTGGATCTCTGAGCATCATGAACACCAGAAACACACACTCTGGAGTTTATAAACTAGTGATCATCAACGGCAGATTCAGTGTAAAGATCTTCAGTGTTTCTGTTACTGGTGAGTCTTCATGTTTAAAAGCAAGTCTTGTCCATTTCAATCACATCATTAAAGTGTTTAATACTTTTGCAGTGACATTCAGGAGTGTTTTCTTTTTCTTTTCCTATATTTATTTGAAACACAGCATCTACACTACCAGAGAAAAGTTTTGGATCAGTAAGATTTTTAATGTTTTTGAAAGAAATCTCTTCCGCTCAACAAAGCTGCATTTATTTGATCAAAACAAAACAAAACAAAAAACAGTAATATTGTGAAATATTATTGCAATGTAAAACAGCTGTTTTCTATGTGTTTTTGTTTCTATGTGTTATTTATTTCAAATAAACGCTGTTCTTTTGAACTTTACATTCGTTAAAGAATCCTGAAATAAAAATGTAAATCACTGTTTTCAACATTTATAATAATGAGAAATGTTTTTTGAGCATCAAATCATCATATTAGAATGATTTCTGAAGGATCATGTGACACTGAAGACTGGAGAAATGATGCTGAAAATTCAGCTTTGATCACAGGAATAAATTACACTTTGAAACATATTAAAATAGAAAACAGATATTTTAAATTGCCATAATAAAAATATATATATATATGTTTTTAACCAAATAAATGCAACCTTGGTGAGCAGAAGAGACTTACTTCAAAAATATTAATAATCTTACCAAAACTATCGACTGGTAGTGTAGAAAAACACATTTACTCTTAAAGTGTAATTTATAGCTTTAACTTTAAATTCAGTGCATTATGATTTAAAAACAAACTAGTTTTTCTATTGGTGGTAGTTTAACTGTTTTGTTCTGGTCAATATCATCTCTTATCACCTTTTATTATCATCAGTTTAAATACATCTATTTATTTTTTAGTTCACCAAGAATCCAAAGTGCAGTGGATTTGAAGTTAACAAAAAAATATGTTCATAAAATGTTTAAATCAACCCAGTAAATGTTTTCATTGAGGTCTGTTTGACAAAAGAATTCTTCACATGCAAAAAAAAAGTTATTAACTAATGTTATTAAGATGAAAAATGAATGTATTAATAGTCAGTGTTTCTGTGCTGGTGTTTCCAGTTGATCTCACAGTTTACCAGTTAAGTCAACATCATACAACTGATGACCAAAGTAGACACGTGTAGAAATAAATATCAGACAAAAATACTTTTGAATTATCAGTCACTTTGTAAATAACAATGACTGTCTGTCTTTAGCTCTTCCAGGTCCAGATCCGACTGTATTCCAGCAAGGAATAAATGTCGCTGTTGCTGTTGCTGTTGCTGTTGCTGTTGTTCTTCTGATTGTTGCTGTGATTTACTGTTACAAGTGCAGAGCAAGAAGGAACGGTGAGTGTAACATACAAATGATTTAATAAGATGGAAATATGAGATTTAATATGAGATGAGATCTTTAAAAGATGTGAGAATTTTACATTTTTTACTCTAACTTAAGTATAAATAGTCTTTAAATAGTGTTTTACCTGCTAGTTCTTCAAAAACACACAAGATGGAGCCATTGACCAGTTAAATCATCATCATACAACTGATGACCAAAGTAGACACGTGTAGAAATAGATATCAGACAAAACTATTGTTGAAGTTGATTTATAAGTTACTTTGACAACAAACAATGACTGTCTGTCTTTATCTCTTCCAGATCCAGATCCAGATCCATTCCGGCGAGGAATATATGCAGCCGTTACTGTTATTTTTCAGATTGTTGCTGTTCCTGTTCATCTTCTGATTGTTGCTGTGATTTACTGTTACAAGTGCAGATCAAAAAGAAACGGTGAGTGTAACATACAAATGATTTAATAAGATGGAAATATGAGATTTAAAAACATCTTTAAAAGATGTGAGAATTATCAATATTTTACTCTAACCAAAGTAAAGTGTTTAATAGAGTTTGTTGTTTTTCCTCCAGAAGCGAACAGGACGAAGCGCGATAATCAGGTGAGAAACTACATCAACTGAATCTGTCTGACTGCAAAACAGATTCACATCTGTGCGCTGATTAAATGTTTGTGTGTGATTTACATTTTATATTATTATATACTTATTTCAATATTTCAAGCATTTAAATGTGCAGGTCGTTTAGGAAACATGAATTATTCTAATAAATGTGAAGAGAAACATCCTACATTTTAAGATATTTAGTTATTTTTTGCAATTCCAAGCCTTTGTGTAACTCAAACATCAGTCCGGTTTATTTCTTTTTCTTTCTGTTTATCTGTGTTTTTATATAAACAGGAAAGTGGAGCTGAAGACTCGTCCCCTGATCAGAGAGACGCTTTTCTAATGAAGAATCTCAGAGACTCGAACCTTAATCAGACTGAGGCTGAGGCGGCCAATGAGACGCCCACATAACACTATTGTTTAGATACTTTCATTAAAAGAGAAGATGGGAAACAAGAGAAGAAACTCACATCGCAGAGAAAGAGTTTCACGATACCAAGATTTCTTTACTTGGCACTAGAGAAATTTCACCTTGACAGTTGACACCAATTTTAACTAATTCAAACTAGTTTGTTTATTAGTTATTTAAATAAGTAGCCTAAATATTGCTTCAGAAAAGACAAACGGTTAATTAGTAAGAAACAAAGGAGAACATTAGCTCCAATAGTTCTGTTGTGTGCCGGAGAAAGCATGCGGAAGCAAGGATCTATTAGCAGGGTTTTAATGAAGAAACACGTAGTACAAATAATAAAGAACACGAAGGACAAAGAAACAAAACCATAAGAAGGACCGAACTAGAAGCACCCATACATGTACAACAACTGACAAAGTAACAAGTGAAACACAAGGGCTATAAATACACAGGGACCAACAAGCTAAACAAGATAACAAGGGGGTGTGGCTAATTAGAAACACCTGGGGATACTAATAAACTAGAAAAACTACAAAGGACTACAAGACATGACACAGAACAGGAAATAACTAAAGTCCACACAAGACGAGGGAAACACAAGACAGGAATCATTACAAGTACAGAGAGCGCTTGAGGATTTTCAGGGTATTTAAATGATTATTAAAGCTGCTAAATTGATTCGGACAGAAACAGTCAGGACGTGATTTCTCAGTTTCTCTGTAATCATTAAAGGTCCCCTGAAATAATAATTGCGTTTTTTAGCTTTCAGTATGAATATGTTAGCCTTAAGGTTAGGAATAAGTTAATGCGCTCCGGAAGAATGGCAAAATTTGCATTTAGGAGATATAAGCTTCCCAAACTTACAGTCTCTCACTTCCGCTAAAATGGATCACGGATTTTTATGACATCACCGTGGACTTCAGCTTCTCATCACATCTTCTATATGTTGGAGATGTGTGTTCACTTACTCAAACGCTCAAGTTTTATTTAGTTTTTTATTCTGTTTTTCAACTGAACGGTAATTAAAGGTGCTGTATAGCTTTTTTACCAAAACAAATTCTTTTTTTATTGCCTGTGTGTGAAGGGGTTGTAATCTCACATTAAAATTATCCACTTTGCGGGTTTTGCTATTACCTCTGAAAGCAAGTATTCTTATTTTTATGTGAAGGTCCCGGGTCGGATTTACCGCCAGTGACGTGACCTGCACGCGCGCTCCCGAGCCTCTCGCCTCGTCTAGCCTACTGACTTTGCACTCAACAGCGACGACACTGAAACTTATGACATGGACTTATGACTTATGCAACTTATGACATGTCTGATAACACTAAGAAACGACCTGCGCCCAGCAAAATACCAACTCCAACACAAACTCCACATATTAATAATAATAATTAAAAAAAAATTATAATAAAAAAATTCTGCTGAAGCTCGTAAGGCCAGACGTGAATCGGATGAACTTCGGGTAAAAAACACGGATCAACATCGGCAGGGCATTTGAATCATGGAGAAACCTTATCTACAAACCTAGAATGTACATTTCCTGAAGAAAATGTGAAGTGGTGCTTGCAGTGGCAAAATTCAGCACGGTTGATAGGGTTCCATACTTATCATGGTACGAGCATGAAGCATTAGTTCAACGTCAAGCTGATAAAAGTAGCCTATTATTGTAACGTTGCAGTGGGAGTTTACCTGAGTTTCCAGCATGTTGTGGGATGCTTTGTGTGTTGCGTCTCAGTCTGGCCGGTACCCACATTGCTCGCTCATAAATTCAAGCACGTGCTTGTAAACATATTGGTTGCAATCTTGAACATCACCGCTAGAGGCCGCTGAAAACTACATACAGCTCCTTTAAAGGAACACTCCACCGTTTTTTGAAATGGGGCTTATTCACTTTCTTTCCTACATTTAGATAGGTGGGCAAATGCATTTTTGTCTCAGTGCATGCATTGTTTTAGTTTGACAGGGTCGGCGCTAGCTTAGCTTAGCACAATGAATGGAATCCTTTGTTGCCAGCTAGCATGTCCTGAGTAAAAGTGATATAAATTTTTTTAAAAACCCACCTAATTACTTCTTGTGGCCTGCGTATTCACAACAAGTACAAATAGCGATGCAGATTAACACTAGGCGATTTCCTATGCAGATATTGACTTATATATTAAGGACTATATTAGGGGGAAGCACAGGCGAAGCACTGCTACTTGGGCGTGATATCTCTGTGCCCAAGTAGCAGTGCTTCACCTGTGCTTCCCCCTAATATAGTCCCAAGTCAATATCTGCATAGGAAATTGTCTAGTGTTAATCTGCATCGCTATTTGTACTTGTTGTGAATACGCAGGCCACAAGAAGTAATTAGGTGGGGGTTTTTTATTTTTTATATCACTTTTACTCAGGACATGCTAGCTGGCAACAAAGGATTCCATCCATTTTCTGATGCTGTTATGCAAAATTTAGGCAGTACGTTTGTAAAAATAGTAATGATTTAGCTGTGAACTTTAGAAAATCTTGCAGTGGGTCAAAAATAAAATTGATAAACATTTTATTTTAATAATAATTTAAAAATGTTAATTAGCAGTATCTATTAGAAAAAGAAGAATGAGCTTAATGGTAATTTAATAACATTTATAACTTACGGTTTACAAGGTTAAACCCTTTTAATTTATGGAGTCAGATGAAATAACGAGCAAATACATATGATCAATGTATTACAAATTTAACCAACCAATACTTTGCATGAGAAAAGACAAGAAAACGTGATACATTCACGGTGTATTGGCGAACCGGCAATTGGACCAATATATCGGGCCTTACAGTATCCAGGAGACTGCAACCCTCTGAGCCTGCCTGGTGTTGTGGGCACCTCTGACTTGAAGAGGTCTCTTTGGGTTTGAAAAAGATGCCACTTTGAGATGTATATGTGTGGACAAGATGTCCGTGGCTTTGTGCAGGGACAATGCCAGGTGTTCCTTTGAGTGTTATAGGTGACCATTATCCTCCCAAGTCGGCTAAAACTATGAATGTCTGGCTCATGGATCAACAGGCATATTTGTGAAGGAGACCCACCAAAGTCCACAGGCACACAAGAGGAACATGCGCTGCACAAGCAGCCTTTTGCCTCTTCTCACATTAGCTGATTTTGCCTCTCCAAATAATTTTACAGCATTCATATCGCTCAGGACGTCTTCTCTGAGAAATGTCTCTGCAGCGATCTCGCTACAGTAGTCTACAGAGCGAATGTGAGAGCACAAACTGTAGCTTAATCCACTCCGCTGAGCCAACAACTGATACTGCACACATTCCTCTAGCTCACATATAACTTGATGTATTTTCCCCCATGTTTTTCTCTGGACATGGACTGGCACAGAAAACCCATTTCCAGTTTTTTGCACAGAAAATATGCCATTTGTCTCATCGACAGTAACACTCTGCAGATGACAGGCCTGAGTGATGTTGTGAGACTCGGCTGATGGAGTGGCACGAGGCGGGTCAGACTCGGATGATGGAGTGGCACGAGGCGGGTCAGGCTCGGCTGACGGAGTGGCACGAGGCGGGTCAGGCTCGGCTGACGGAGTGGCACGAGGCGGGTCAGGCTCGGCTGATGGAGTGGCACGAGGCGGGTCAGGCTCGGCTGATGGAGTGGCACGAGGCGGGTCAGGCTCGGCTGATGGAGGGGCACAAGGCGGGTCAGGCTGCATAGACTGTGAGATCAGTTGATTATAACACAAGACCAAATGCCTTTCCATGTCCACTCTTCTTATAACGGTCCGTGAACAGTGAGGGCAGTGGTAATGCCACACAGCACGGCATGGTAATCTGCATCTGTGTAAAATTTGGCAAAAAATTTAAACAACTAACAGAACAAAAAAATAAGGGAAATAGATACGTGTAAAAACCCTTCGACTTTTAGGGTGACAACACACCGTTAAAATGTAAAGAGTGCTGCATCCTTCATGCTAATCCTAGCCCTGGAAGTGAGTGAGAAGTCAGCCTGGGAAGTCACCTCTGGGAGAAAATAAACCGTTTATAAACCGTAGTCACAAATTCTTAAACTGTTCCCAAGGTTTAAGAAATAATTTCCACGGATTAATGATAGTTTGTAAACCTTTAAAATACAGCCCTATGTGAGCTACAGTTATGATATTTGCTATTGTTGAAGCCGTCAGTCTGCGTTATTTCAACTTATTTTCACAATAATCATGTTTAACCATGGCATTTGTTATGGTAAAACTACATTACCCATGATGCTGTACAGAAAATATTCCACCAATCAGGGAGTCGAAACAAGCCAAACGTGTCAGAATATCTCTTTAGCTCCGCCCACTTCCATGAAGCAATTGCTGTAATCGAGTCGATCTCCATACGCTCTCAAAATACTTCAATATTTGAATCTTCTTCTTCTTCTTCTACGCCTTATCAGCACTCAGCTAGTGAGTCCGACGTGGGCTCCAATACGTTCACCTAGTTCTCTCCAAATATTTCTGTCCCATGCCACAATTGATGCTTGGTGTAAACTCATACTTGTCCGATATTCGATCGATCTTATCCATGTGGCATTCGGTTTTCCTTGTTTTCTTTTACCATCTACTTTTCCTTGTAATACCGTCCTCGCTATACGCTCTTCGTTCATTCTCAGCACATGCCCTAGCCACCTATGCTGCCTCTCATGTACTACTTGCACAATCGTTTGATGGCACCCCGTACGCTGTCGTATTATCTCGTTACGGATTTTGTCTAATCTGCTAACCCGGAGTATCTTCCTTAGGGCTGCCATTTCGAATACAAGGAGTTTTTTCTCTTCCGCTTTTTTAAGGGTCCAAGTTTCACAGCCGTATAGCGCTATTGGCTGGATCAGTGCTTTATACAAGCGCGTCTTGGTGTGTATGCTGATTCCTCTGCCTTTCCATGTCTTTTGGAGTATTTGAATATTATTCACTGATTGATGGAAGATTTGCTGATTTCATGAGGTTCTGTGACAGTTACTGCTGTTCATTTCTCTCTCTTTAACAATCTGCAATTGGATGGACCTGTAATCTCACGGACGGAGAAAGATCACGTGATCTGAGAGAATCCCAACAGGATCATTGTGAATCTGCAACATTATTCGCATTGAGGTGAATCAGCAAAAGCACACTTCCGCTGTTCAGCTTTAACCTGAAATACTTTACTTATTAATCATACCCCCTTTTCACAATTTACATGGAAATAATAACCAACCTGTTACTGGAAGCACATATAATTTAGGACATTTAGATAAACGTTACTTACAATATCTGACAGTTCCAGCTTATAAACCTGGAATAGATTAACATTTATCATTTATCATGCTTATTATAAGAAGTGCCTTGCTTGAGACGATGGATTATATGTTTGTTGAAGGTTGAGAAGGAGTTCAGTGTTTCTGAAGTGAAGATTCTGATAGAGACTCATTATAATGGAAACACTCAGCGGCGCTTATTCACTGTAGTTACTTCATTATTATTCAGTTCAACAATAACCTACTTATCTTTATACATCCATAGAACAAATGCTTTATGATATTTAGGAAGATGGAAACACTCAAATCAACATTTAACACTATAGGCCCTATCTTGCACCCAGCGCAATTGATTTTATACACCGACGCATGTATCATTCCTATTTTGCACCCGCGCAAAGCGCGCTTTTCCCTCCACAGAAGCACGTCACTAAACTAGGGAATGAACTTGCGCTCCCTGGGCGGTTCAGCGCAAAAAAGGAGGCGTGTTCCGCCGCAAACGTTCCTTCATGCTATTTTGCAGGTTTAGAAAACAATTGCGCCACTAACCAGGAAAAAATAGTTTAAAGTCAGTGGCGCGTTGCGCATGTTATTCATATGCTATTTTAAGGGCGCATGCTAGGCCATAATCAATGTAGAGTGTGCATAACGCGCATGCACTTTCTCTCATCTACACAGAAGCAGCAGTTTTCATTTTTGCAAATCATACATTATTACGATAGATAGATAGATAGATAGATAGATAGATAGATAGATAGATAGATAGATAGATAGACTATTTATTCTAAAAGCATACATCTATCTTACACATTTACCCAAATTATCATACGCCTTTTTAACCGAAGTTAATTTGGGTGGGTTTCTCCATCCCCAACGTCCCTGACGAGAGCGTTGCTCTCCTTGGCTGTGAACCGCTCCTGGCGCGCGCATGGCAAATCCGCCGTTACAATAGGAATCCGCTTTTGAACAAGCGCGTCTGCTCTTAAAGGGAATGTGAGATGACGCTCTGATTGGTTTATTTCACGTTACGCCCAAACCACACCTATGAATAATGAAGCTACTTCAGACCAACCCATTTTAGATTTGCGCTGGGCGCAAGAGTCATTTATCCCGCCGGGAAAATAGCAACAGCGCCAAGACCCGCCCACAAAGTTACTTGCGCTTTGACACTTGCGTTTCAGATCGTTAAAATAGGGCCCATAAACTCTAAACTCAAAAACTCATACACTTGTAAACTCATCAATTTATACACTTATAAACTCTAAACTCATAAACTCTTGAGTATGCGTGTGTGTGTCTGAGTGAGTGTGAGCGAGTTAGTGTGCGTGTGCGTGTGCGTGTCTGAGTGAGTGTGTGAGCGAGTTAGTGTGTGTGTGTGTGTGTGTGTGTGTGTGTGTGTGTGTGTGTGTGTGTGTATCTAACTTATTTATCTATCTATCTGTCATAAACTTCAAACTACTGTAAACTACTTTAAACTTCAAACCACTTTAAACTTCTTACACTTAAAGCTCCCAGCTCCCAAGCAACTCCATAGCAACCAAACTTGAGTACCCTAGCAACCATTTTGCAAGACCTATATCTCTGTATCAGAACATCGTACAGAGATGAGGTTTGGCTCTTTTGACTCATGCTAGCAAACAGCACTTC
This sequence comes from Leuciscus leuciscus, assembly GCF_965113295.1. Taxonomy (NCBI): domain Eukaryota; kingdom Metazoa; phylum Chordata; class Actinopteri; order Cypriniformes; family Leuciscidae; genus Leuciscus; species Leuciscus leuciscus. The sequence continues at coordinate 9,297,191 of NC_138739.1, forward strand.
CAACATACTACACATGCTAGCCGTGAATAGCTACATGCTAATAGCAATTAGTTAAGTGCTAAATTATGCCAAGATCGTGCTAAGAACTCTATAAAGACTCCATAGTAACCATCTGTGACAACTACCAACCACCTAGTAACACCAGAACACCCTAGCAACCGCCTAGCAACAGCATAGCAACCACCCAGAACACCCTAGCAACTGCCTAGCAACCACCCAGAATACCCTAGCAACCGCCTAGCAACACCATAGTAACCACCCGGAAGACTTAGCAACCGCCTAGCAACCACCCAGAACACCCTAGCAACCGCCTAGCAACCACCCAAAACACCCTAGCAACCGCCTAGCAACCACCCAGAAAACCCTAGCAACACCCTAGCAACCGCCTAGCAACCACCCAAAATACCTTAGCAACTGCCTAGCAACACCATAGCAACCACCCAGAACACCCTAGCAACACCCTAGCAACCACCCAGAACACCCTAGCAACCGCCTAGCAACACCCTAGCAACCAACCAGAATACCCTAGCAACCACCTAGCAACAGCATAGCAACCACCCAGAACACCCTAGCAACCGCCTAGCACCACCCTAACAACCACCCAGAACACCCTAGCAACCTACTAGAAAACCCCCAACAACTTTTTAACTTTAAACTACTTTAAACTTTAAGCTAATTTAAACTTCAAACTAATTTAAACTTTAAACTACTTTAAACTTTAAACTAATTTAAACTTTAAACTACTTTAAACTTCAAACTAATTTAAACTCCAAATTATTTTAAAATTATTCAAACTTACTGGTCCGGCTTTCTCAAGCCAACTTAAAGTTTGTCTCGACGAACTTTTTAATCTAGTTTAATCTACAAATGTATTAAATGCACAAATATGAAGAAGATCTGCACTACACATCTTGTACTGTCAGTTTTTACTTGACTTGTTATCAATGTACTGTATTTGCATAATACAATGTGCAAAGTGTATACAAACTTATACACATTATTTGGCTTCAAAACAATGTTTGTGTTGTGATTCAGCCAGAGCTGCTTTATTTAGTTCATTACAACTCAGAATCTGAAATGTCACTTTTACTCTTATTTGCATGTTTGTACTGTAAGCTTTTAATAACAGAATGTGAATAAATGCAACATTTGAAATAAACTATTTCATTGTTATAAATGATCATTATTTAAGCAATATATATTTTCAGTGAAAAGATTGTGCTAGTATTTTTTTACATCATTATTATTCATATATTTAATATAGTATATAATATAGTTATTAATAAAATATAATTGTTAATCATTTTTTAATTAGATTTTTAATTAGATTTCTTTTTTTGTGGTCATTTTATTTAGTTAAAGTTTTAGTAATTTTGATTTTGTCTTTTTATATATATATATATATATATATATATATATATATTTTTTTTTTTTTTTTTTTTTTTTTTTTATGTATATTTGTCTATAGTTTCATACATTTTTATTTATACATTTATACAGTTTTAGTACTTTAACAAACTAAACAAAATGTTGCCTTGGCAAATATCTGATCAAAAATAAGTTTATTATTATTATTATATTTCAGTAAACACCTTCAACACGTCACACTGAACTACACACACACTTAAAGGTTTTGCTTAGTTAATTTCAATAATTAAATGACACAATCACATGGTTGATGGTCACATGATGTGTAAAACATCAAATATTTAATATTTATAAATTATTTTTGTATAGAGCTTTATATAGATTTTCTGTGATTATAATGTAAAAAGTTATAATGGACAATTTGACCATAAAATAAATGATTTTATTATTGTGAGAATAATTAAATTTTTCTTATATTTATGTCTTAAATTCTTAGAAACATTCAAACCCTGAAGGTTTTCACATTATTACTGTTTCATATTTTACACGGTGTGTGATTTAAGACTGTAAATATGAGAGACTTTAACAGTCACTTCTGGAACAAACTAGAAACACACTTTAAAAACATATTCACATTGTGTCAACTTCAACTTTTCTGGAGGATCTGAGAACTCGTAAAACTTTTCTGGATGCAAGTTTCAGGTATCAGAGTTTAGATTTTTCTGTTTATTTATATTTACAATAATACAACATTATCTAATCATTTTATTTTTCTGAACTAATATGTTAAGTAATTTTACCTCTCTGATCAGCTATTCTAAACAATCTAAATATAAGGTTCATTCCTGGGATTCGGTAATATTTCAACTTGGATTTATTTTTTTTATTTTTTTTACATATAAATCATTTTCTAAATAGCCCACATATTAACCCCCCCCCCCCCCCAAAAAAAATTTGTATTTTCTCACCTCTGGCATTTAAAATCTTTTATTAATATTAGTGTTTTTCAGATTATTCTCAACCCCGTAATGGACTTGTTTTAAAGAGGATTTTACACAAAACTTGCTTTAAAACAAACATCTAGGCTACTTACTGTTCATGTGTCCAACTACAAATTCATAAGTTCAACTACAGATGTAATATTTATGATTTTATTTTCAAATTTTTTTGAGACTGAAGATAAAAAGACAAATTGTATTTCCTTGTGTTTTAATTTTTGTAACAAATATTGTAAATTCAGATGTTTAACTAAATCCACAATTATATGTTGTTAGGCCTAAACATGCCAGGGGGTAATCAGCGAGAAATGCATTCATTAAAATTGAATTGTTTTAATTTGGACTCTGTGCTTGTGTTTTGAGCCAGTGACCATCGACCTGCATTATATGACTGACAGACAAGAACGGTTTGACCTAAAAATATAAAAATTGAAACTACTGCGGAAACAAAGACACCTACATCTTGGATGCCCTTGAGGTAAGCTAAAACATATCAAAAATTTATTTCAAAGTGAACTATCCCTTTAAAACTGGTCTGACCTGCTTATATTTTTTCTAACTGGTCAGACTTACTTTCCCAAAAAATCCATTGACTTTATCTGGGCAATGAAGGCCGTAATACTTAATGCTGTCCACTAGAGGGGGCGACAGGATAATAAGTCTTTTCTACTCTCTTTCCCTGTTTGCATCAGCTTAAATGACAAATAAATGCATGAATTTCATTCATAAATAGGCCATATCTGTGTATCCACTCTCTAGTTTATTTTAAGATATTGTTATTCACACTGGTTTTTGCATTTAATGTTTGTCCATCTGGAACTTTTATTTGTCATGAGCTCTATATTTTAAGATGTAGCCTACTAGAAAAAAAAAATGATTCAGCAACACAAACTCTATTTTTACTCGCCAATCTATTTTTACTCTATCTATCTATCTGACTGACTGAGCTTATTTTGAGAAAAATAGCAGATCACCTTTTTTAAACTGTTATTTAAAACGGTGGTCTGCTATATTTCACAAAGGAAGCCCATTTGTGCGGTCGGTGGCGTTATACGAGAAGGACATTTTGAATATGAGCCTATTGTAAAATTAATGGCTTAAAAATGCGGATTGATCATTACAGACTTATTCCAGACACCTCACGGTGCTGTTCGTATTGGAATTGTGTAATCACAGATTATGAATAGATGTTTTCAGAGGTGGACAAAGTAGGCTACACAACTTCCTTACTTGAGTGAAAGTACAGATAATACTGATCAAATATTACTCCGTTACAAGTAAAAGTTGTAAAGACTGATTTTTACTTAAGTAAAAGTACAGAAGTACTCGTTTTTAAAAGTACTTAAGTATCAAAAGTAAATGTCGATGCATTGTTTTATTATTGTTGCATTGTTGTGTGTAATACAGTACCTTATGCGTCTGAAACTATGCCTGCCTTCCTACCCTCATAACAGTATCAAATTTATTTCTAGAACACAGTTCCAGTCGTGGGATTGAATGTGAGATTTAATAAGTGCACTCAATAACGTCCACAATGGTTTCTTTCACACAAATGTCTGTTCCCTCAAATAGTGCCATATTTTTCAGTTTTTTGGCTTTTAGTATGAATATGTGATTTAATGAATATGAATATTTAATATGTTAGCCTTACTGTTATCTATAAGCTAGTGTGCACCAAAACAATGACACAATTCGCATTTAGAAGACCAAACCCAACGTTGAAAATGAAAATCAGTTTCAAGTACAGTAAAATCAAGCAAAGATTACAGATACACAAAAAGTGTACTTAATTACAGTACTCAAGTAAATGTACTTTGTTACTGTCCACCTCTGGATGTTTTACACAACAAGGATATATTCCCATTGGGTTGTTGGGTTTTCATGTTTAATGGGAACTTTAGACAAAATGATTTTTATACTGTACAAACTGTGTGATCCCCTAACTCTAATGTAACAGTTATGGGTAGGTCATCTATGGACATCTAATGTTACGGACATATTATCATGGTACAGTTCAGCCTATTATTGACTTTTATCCAAAGAGATATTTGAACTATTTGCACTGTATTTATCAATGGGAAATACATCATGCTAAACTAATCTGTCTGTCATATACTGTGGCTTACATTATTGGGGTCGCTTGCAGCAGCAACACGAATTACGTGACCAGCAACATATTTCTGCTTCAAATATTGTTAACAGTGAGAAAAAGTGCATTTGTCAGTGCCGTACTCGTACTGACTCTTATTCTGCCTGACAGAAAGAAAAGCTAGTAGCTTACTGAAGGCAGAGCGTTTTGACCAATCAGATGAAAGGGGCGTTTCAGCGCCGCCCACGTGTTCAAATGAAATATCGAACCCATAAACCGACTTGTAAACCACAAACGAAAAATGAAAAATCAAGCCAAAATCTCATTTTTCGTTTTTTAAACTAAACTAAAAAACGAATAAACGAGCTGGTTTTCATTTCTCGTTATTCCATTCCAAACAGGAAATGAAATGATCAAAAAGTACACGGACCATTATGATTTAAAAGTGTACTTGTTTTTCTATTGTTTAACTGTTTTGTTCTGGTGAAGATGTCAGTTTCTCATCATGTTTCTGTTACTGGTGAGTCTTCATGTTTAAAAGCAAGTCTTGTCCATTTAAATCACATCATTAATGTGTTTAATACTTTTGCAGTGACATTCAGGAGTGTTTTGTCTTTACCTGTATATTAATTCACACACAGCATAAAGATAATTTCTACAAAAACACATTTATTCTTAAAGTGTAATTTATATCTTTAACTTCATATTCAGTGCTTTATGATTTAAAAGCGTAGGCTTGTTCTTCTATTGGTGGTAGTTTAACTGTTTAGTTCTGGTGAAGATGTCAGTTTCTCATCATATCATCCACACATTTCAATGCATCTATTATTTATTAGTCCGTGTATCTTCAGATAATTAGTTTTCTCATTTTTGTCTTAAACAGAAAAACAAAGAAATCGTTCATTTATCACATATTCGATCCTTCTCATGAACATAAAGAAACTGCAAAAAAAAAATCTTCATATTTTTGTTTGTATTTTCATCAAACTTTGTTGTTATCCGCCAAATGGAAAAACAGTAAAACCAAACTGGATAAACACGTTGTATTTTTCCATCTCTACACGGCGGGAATAAAGCGCCTCTTTCTGCTGATTGGTCAAGCAAAGATCAAGCCGTGATGTCATCAGTTGTTACTAGTGTGAGTCACTGTGGGGGAATAAAAGTGTTATTTTAGTGTAAGATTAAAACTGTAAAATAATAACAATAAAACATTTTATTCTTCCCTTGTATCTTAATGTTTTGGGAAATGGCACAATTTACTGGAGTATCATAATATTCATGGTTGTATGATGTTCATGAAGTGAATGTTCACCGTGAATTTAGACATATCTCTCTACTCACAATCTATATGATATGTAAGAAAGCATTTTCAAAGCACTATTATGCATTTGTTTGACTAATGTTAATTGTTTCTTCTCCAGGTGTGTCAGGTGTTGATACACAAGAAGTGTCAGTGAAGGAGGAAGATTCAGTCCCTCTAAACACTGGTGTTCAAACAAACCAACAAGAACTGATTATATGGTTTTATAATGACATTCGTATCGCTCTAATCACTGGAGGTCAGCGTGAGATCTGTACAGATGTTCAGTGTAAAGAGAGATTCAGAGACAGACTGAAGCTGGATCATCAGACTGGATCTCTGAGCATCATGAACACCAGAAACACAGACTCTGGAGAATATACACTAGTGATCATCAACAGCAGAATCAGTGTAAAGATCTTCAGTTTTTCTGTTCATGGTGAGTTTTCATGTTTAAAAGCAAGTCTTGTACAAGTCTTGTGTTTAATACTTTTGCAGTGACATTCAGGAGTGTTTTCTCTTTTTCTTTTCCTATATTTATTTGAAACACAGCATCTACACCACCAGAGAAAAGTTTTGGATCAGTAAGATTTTTAATGTTTTTGAAAGTAATCTCTTCCGCTCACCAAGGCTGCATTTATTTGATCAAAACAAAACAAAACAAAAAACAGTAATATTGTGAAATATTATTGCAATGTAAAACAGCTATTTTTGTATGTGTTTTCTATGTGTTTTTGTTTCTATGTGTTATTAATTTCAAATAAACGCTGTTCTTTTGAACTTTCCATTCGTTAAAATAAAAATGTAAATCACTGTTTTCAACATTTATAATAATGAGAAATGTTTCTTGAGCATCAAATCATCATATCAGAATGATTTCTGAAGGATCATGTGACACTGAAGACTGGAGTAATGATGCTGAAAATTCAGCTTTGATCACAGGAATAAATTACACTTTGAAACATATTAAAATAGAAAACAGATATTTTAAACTGCCATAATAATATATATATATATATATATATATATATGTTTTTAACCAAATTAATGCAACCTTGGTGAGCAGAAGAGTCTTACTTCAAAATTATTAAAAATCTTACCAAAACTATGGACTGGTAGTGTAGAAAAACACATTTACTCTTAAACTGTAATTTATAGCTTTAACTTTAAATTCAGTGCTTTATGATTTAAAAATAAACTAGTTTTTCTATTGGTGGTAGTTTAACTGTTTTGTTCTGGTCAATATCATCTCTTATCACCTTTTATTATCATCAATTTAAATACATCTATTTATTTTTTAGTTCACCAAGAATCCAAAGTGCAGTGGGTTTAAAGTTAACAAAAAAATATGTTCATAAAATGTTTATATCAACCCAGTAAATGTTTTCATTGAGCTCTGTTTGACAAAAGAATTATTCACATGCAAAAAAAAGTTATTAACTAATGTTATTAAGATGAAAAATGAATGTATAAATAGTCAGTGTTTCTGTGCTGGTGTCTCCAGTTGATCTCACAGTTTACCAGTTAAGTCAACATCATACAACTGATGACCAAAGTAGACACGTGTAGAAATAAATATCAGACAAAAATACTTTTGAATTATCAGTCACTTTGTAAATAACAATGACTGTCTGTCTTTAGCTCTTCCAGGTCCAGATCCAGGTCCAGGTCTGACTCTATTCTGGATAGAAATATATGCAGCTGTTGCTGTTGCTGTTCTTCTTCTGATTGTTGCTGTGATTTACTGTTACAAGCGCAGAGCAAGAAGGAACGGTGAGTGTAACATACAAATGATTTAATAAGATGGAAATATGAGATTTAATATGAGATGAGATCCTTAAAAGATGTGAGAATTTTCATTTTTTTACTCTAACTAAAGTATAAATAGTCTTTAAATAGTGTTTTAGCTGCTAGTTCTTCAAAAACACACAAGATGGAGCCATTGACCAGTTAAATCATCATCATACAACTGATGACCAAAGTAGACACACACGTGTAGAAATAGATATCAGACAAAAATATTGTTGAAGTTCATTTATAAGTTACTTTGACAACAAACAATGACTGTCTGTCTTTAACTCTTCCAGATCCAGATCCAGATCCAGATCCAGATCCATTCCGGCGAGGAATATATGCAGCCGTTACTGTTATTTTTCAGATTGTTGCTTTTCCTGTTCATCTTCTGATTGTTGCTGTGATTTACTGTTACAAGTGCAGATCAAAAAGAAACGGTGAGTGTAACATACAAATGATTTAATAAGATGGAAATATGAGATTTAAAAACATCTTTAAAAGATGTGAGAATTATCAATATTTTACTCTAACCAAAGTAAAGTGTTTAATAGAGTTTGTTGTTTTTCCTCCAGAAGCGAACAGGACGGAGCGCGATAATCAGGTGAGAAACTACATCAACTGAATCTGTCTGACTGCAAAACAGATTCACATCTGTGCGCTGATTAAATGTTTGTGTGTGATTTACATTTTATATTATTATATACTTAGAGTAATTTATTTAAATAATATTTCAAGCATTTAAATGTGCAGGTTGTTTAGGAAACATGAATTATTATTATAAATGTGAAGAGAAACATCCTACATTTTAAGATATTTAGTTATTTTTTGCAATTCCAAGCCTTTGTGTAACTCAAACATCAATCCGGTTTATTTCTTTTTCTTTCTGTTTATCTGTGTTTTTTTTATATACAGGAAAGTGGAGCTGAAGACTCGTCCCCTGATCAGAGAGACGCTTTTCTGATGAAGAATCTCAGAGACTCGAACCTTAATCAGACTGAGGCTGAGGCGGCCAATGAGACGCCCACATAACACTATTGTTTTGATACTTTCATTAAAAGAACTTGAAGAGAAGAAACTCACATCGCTCACAGAGAAAGAGTGTCACGATACCAAGATTTCTTTAGTTGGCACCAATACTAGAGACATTTCACCTTGACACCAATTTTAACTAATTCAAAATAGTTCATTTATTAGTTATTTAAATAAGTAGCCTAAATATATTTTAAAATATGCAAACATTGCTTCAGAAAAGGCAAACGGTTAATTAGTAAGAAACAAAGGACAACATTACCTCCAATAGTACAAAGAGCGCTTGAGGATTTTCAGGGTATTTAAATGTTTATTAAAGCTGCTAAATTGATTTGGACAGAAACGGTCAGGACGTGATTTCATCTGTAAAGACCCCCTGAAATCATAATTGAGGTTTTTAGCTTTCAGTATGAATATGTTAGCCTTAAGTTTATGAATAAGTTAATGCGCTCCGGAAGAATGGCAAAATTTGCATTTAGGAGATATAAGCTTTCAAAACTTACAGTCTCTCACTTCTGCTAAAATCGATCACGGATTTTTATGACATCACCGCAGACTTTAGCTTCTCATCATATCTTCTGTCCAATCAAACGCTCTCTAGAATCTAAAGCTCCGCCCCCATGTTATAAACACCACCTGGCCAAAGCCACCGTTGACACGTCAGGGAGCAGTATGTGTTGGAGATGTGTGTTCGCTTACTCAAACGATTGAGTTTTATTTAGTTTTTATTCTGTTTTTCAACTGAACGGTAATTAAGAATGAAATGGCTACAGTTTAGAGCTCCTGTTTCTTAGTGGAAGTTACGTCAACTCATCAAACAAACCTGTGCGTTCCAAGGCCCTTCAGTGGGACTTTAATAACGGCAGAATTTACACTGCAAGACCTGGATGTTTTTATTATTATTTTTTTTTCTGCTTATGTTTATATTCATTTATAACTGGTAATGTTATACTTACAATTTTAGCATTGGCATCTTGATAACACTACAGAGGAACATCTGAAGAAATCACCAGTATGACGTTATTTCTAACATTAATGTTACACTAAACTGGTGTTTTCAGCAGAAAATGTTTAAGTTCATGAAGCACTTTGTTTGTGGTGTCGTATCTTTGTGGTTAAAGTGTAAAAGATTCAAATCCTGCAAGGGTTGATCCATGAAATATCACCATTGTGTCCTTGACCAAACTCTGAATCTCAGGAACTGAACCTGTTAAACTGCACTGAAAGACGCTGGAGAAAAGCAACAAAATGCCTAATATGAGTTTATGTAATGTATTTTTTTGCATGAGCCTTCTACTGGTATTGAGCATATTTCACAGATATGTGTACTGGTTAAACAACAATATGCATTTTGTATCATAAAGCACGTTTTTGTCTTTGTTAAATGTGCAAAAGGTTAATTGCTTTTATTTTTTTTTAACAAATGTCTTGAAACATGTTTTATGAAGCATTTGAGATGGCATGCTAATCTTTTTTTTTATTTTAATTTAAATTTTTTACTGTTAACGTTAATTATTCATTATTCATATCATCTCTTCATTATAAATGTTTTCTCCATTTCATGTCTCTTTTAGTTCTATTCTTAAAGAAGGTTTTGCTGTGATTGTCCACTGTTGATATGTAATTATTTATGTATTTATGCCGGCAGGATTTAGAAGTGTTCATCATCGTTTCTGTTGTTATAAATGTTTTCAGAAAAGTCATTTCAGTGTCATAGCTAAAGTATAATATGCCAAACTCTTCACAAAAGCCTGAACCGTAGATGAATACAGACCTTTCTTTTTCTTTTCTTTTTTTTTTTTTTTAACTTTGCATCCGTCAAGGAAAACGTGCTTTGAAGCACAGATAAACTATATTATTTTCTGGAAAATAGTAAAGAAATCTAAATATATGTGTATGTTCATAAGTGCAATTAAAACAGATCTGATTCACTTATAACGGCTGAAGTCTTTTATTATAATCTTTTGGATATTTAAAAATTAATTTTATGATGCTGTTATGCAAAATTTAGGCAGTACGTTTGTAAAAATAGTAATGATTTGGCTGTGAACTTCAGAAAATCTTGCAGTGGGTCAAAAATAATATTTTGATGAACATTTTATTTTAATAATAATTAAAAAATGTTAATTAGCAGTATCTATTAGACAAAGAAGAATGAGCTTAATGGTAATTTAATAACATTTATAACTTACGGTTTACAAGGTTAAAGCTGCAGTCCGAAACTTTTTTGTGTTCAAAATGTATATAATGATATATAATATAATCGAGTACATCATGAATGCATTTCCCAAACTGTGTTTTTGAGACTGTTTTTTAAGAAGAAAAAACTCAGGAATGGTGTTGACTCATGAATTTGCACATGATTTGTCTTAAATCATATCAAAAGCACCACATAGACATATAAACAACATTAAAAGCTTGATTTCTACCACAGGTCTTTAACTCTTTCCTCGCCATTGACGCTCAGACTGGCTCCACTGTCTCTCATAGACAGACATGATAGAAAACATGTTCGTATTTGGTGTAGGAAGGAGCTTGTCATTAAAAGAAACTGTTTAACTTTATTAAGTATCAAATCAAGATCTCTGTTTTGTGAGTGAATCTTTAGAACTGGTTCTTTTAAATCAACTGGTTCACAATAAATAACATTCATTTGTGAATTCGACTGATCTAGAAGATTAAACTTGCAGTATCTAACAACAACTCAGTGATTTTTGATAGTAGAAGCCTAATTCCTTCCGATGGATTTGGTAATACTCGAGTCATTACTAATGGGTTACCATGATCTTCACTTTAGAATTAATTATATATTATACATTATTCATGTTAATTATGAACCTGTATATAGTAGTTCTTAGTAGTCCCTTGGGAGGAATGTAAAAAAAATTGTTATTGATTAGATAATAGTGAACTACCTCATTCAACTGAGCGATATTACTTACTTACTAATTCATTAATTATTAATAGTAAAATTCATTATAAGTAAATTTGTTATAAGTGTTAAATTACTCATTTGTTCCTGTGTAGTTATTCATTAATGACGGAACAGTCTTATAAAGTGTTACTGTTGATTTCACTGTTAGCTGAAGTCAGACTGTGATGTTCATAAATAGCAGGAGAGGAAGAATATTATCAAACTATATTCATAAATGATCACTCTGTCTTTGTCCAGCCAACAGATCAAACCGTTTCTAAGGAGATCAAACCACAGCCGGTTTCATTCTGACTCAGAAGAAGAGGAACCATTACACTATATTTTACCATGAAGAAAATGTATACAATATTCCAATATCCAACTTTATCAGTATTAGATGACAAAAATAAATTATGTTTTCTATGAACAAGAACATTTAAAGTCTTAATAAGAAAATAATGTAACTATAAAGTTTCTGTGTGTGTGTGTGTGTGTGTGTGTGTGTGTGTGTGTGTGTGTGTGTGTGTGTGTGTGTGAGAGAGAGAGAGAGAGAGAGAGAGAGAGAGAGAGAGAGAGAGAGAGAGAGAGAGAGAGAGAGAGAGAGAGAGAGAGAGAGAGAGAGAGAGAGAGAGAGAGAGAGAGAGAGAGAGAGAGAGAGAGAGAGAGAGTGTGTGTGTGTGTGTGTGTGTGTAAGCTAGGAGGGTCAAACTCTGTCGAGGAAGGATTCACACATCAGATGAACAGCTTGATTGTTTTTGCCGGATGATTTTATTAGATCATCTGAAGAAAATGTTTCAGACGCTTGTTTTGTTCAGTTTGTGTTGGCGGCGTCTGACTGGTAAGTGTCTGGAACAAGCTAAGATGATTTGCAGTTTTTCACAGGTAAATCAAGTCAGTATTATTATTGAGAGATCTGCTGTCTCATAATGAATTTGCATTTCTCTTCACATTTTGTATCAGTTCACATTAAATATTATAAAACTGAACGTTAGGCTTTGTAAACCAACAGAAGACTTAATCAGTTCTTGTTCATGTTCTTCAGGTGTGTTTGCTGTTGAAACAAATGAAACACAGTCAGTGTCAGTCATGGAGGGAGAATCTGTGCTTCTACACACTGATGTTACTGAAATACACACACATGATGACATACTGTGGAAGTTTGGAGCAGAAGAGTCTCTGATAGCTAAAATAAACAGAGATTCTGGAATCTTCTCCACATATGATGATGTTCCTGATGGGAGATTCAGAGACAGACTGAAGCTGGATCATCAAACTGGATCTCTGACCATCACAAACATCAGAACTGAACATGCTGGACTCTATGAAGTAAAGATAATCGCATCTGAACTGTCATCAAAAACATTCAATGTGTCTGTCTATGGTGAGTACAGATCATTTTAAGTTCTTCACATTTATTGGCAGAAGTGGCTCTATCCATACATTAAGGTGAGACAGATTCTGTGTCGTAGCGCTAGTTTATGATTGGCCGCTAGTTTTAGATAATCGCTGAACATGCAGACACACTTTAGTAGATGTCTAGTGTATTTGCGTAATTCAGCCTGAGGGAGACGCTCTAATGCTGATTGACAGGCTCTAAATACACAGTAGAATAGATTGTTCAGAATTACCTTGATTTATTACGGGGCCTTGAATGCTTGAATCTGATTGGTTGATGAACGTTCTGAGGCTTCAATTATTTAAGGAAACAGCTAAAGTAGTTCCAGGCAGATTTTGACCGCATTACAGTTCCGTATCACTTCACCAAATGATTTCAGTTCTTTCAAAGGTCCTTACAGCTTACAACAACAAAAGAACCAAAACCCACAGTGACAAAGAACAAGCAAATAAATATAGTAAACAATAGGACAAAAACGGTTACGCATAATTTTACTATGTCTGGAAAACACAAATACTTTAGAATAATGAATAAGCAACAGAGGCTTGGGATTAGACGCGTAAGAAATTAGTCCTACACACAAGAGTGTTTTAAGGACAGCACGTGCTACACAGCAGAACCCTGACAACATTCACATTAAACTAAAGGATTTATATGTTCACTCATTTGGAACGATACTCCACACATCCCTCTGCCAACGGATGTGTTTACAGTCTGACTTACTAGTTGCTGAACTGATGCTTGAGGTCTGTCCAAATACACACACTTGCTGTCTTGGCCAATTGACAGTGGGTGTACAGCAAAGCGCAGTACACTTAACACACACTAAATCCACACTCTCTAAGGCCCTGTCACAAACAGCACACTACATGTGTTCTTGTGGACTTACAATGGTCATCTGGTGCGCATGTCCATTAAGCCCACAAGACCGTAGAGTGTCCCATTTGTCAGTTTAGTTTTCAGAAGGGTGCTCGCGAGCCGATATACACACTCGATGCACACGTTTGTCGAGCCGCACAGAAGTGAGCTCCACAGCAGACTTCTACCCGACAGTCAAAGCGGCGTTACATCATGAAGTGTGGTTTACACTTAACACCACCTGGCCAAAGCCACCATTGACACATCAGGGAGAGTGGTTGTGGTGAAGTTAAATTTGCTTGAGTTTGTTTCTGGAGGAGCGAGGAGGATTTTTCTTGAAACCCTCCCAAACAACATGTGGGGATGTAGGTTTTTTTTTTTTTTTTTACCCCCAAGACTCAACTAATCTCTGCAATTCTCCATCTGTGATCCTTGAAGAGTCTTTGGCCACTCAAACTTTCATCCTCACCGTACATTAAGATAATATAGACACACGTCCTCTTCTTGGCAGATTCGTAACATCTTTAGTTGATTGGAACTTCTTAATTATTGCCCTGATGGTCAAAATGGGGATTTTCAATTCTTTAGCTATTTTCTTACAGCCACTTTCTATTTTGTGAAGCTCAACAATCTTTTGCTGCACATCAGAACTATATTCTGTGGTTTTACTCATTGTGATGGATGATTCAGGGAATTTGGCCTTTGTGTTTCCTCATATTTAAACTCCTGTGAAACAAGAAGTCATAGCTGGACAATTTCATGTTCCTAGTCACCCTGGTGTGCTAAAAAAGGTAATATTAATGGGAATATACTTCAGAGATATTTTACTCGTAAAAAATTCTAGGGGTGCCAATAATTATGGCCAACGTGTTTTGGAGAAAAACATTTATTTCATAATGTGATTTCCCCCCACTTTCAATTATTTTACTTCAATGAAAGGTTAGAATTTTTTTTAAAAATTTAAAAATTAAAAGGATAAACGATGCAGATTTATTTTTTTACAGCCAGTTTTGATCATATTTACCAGGGGTGCCATTAATTCTGGCCATGACTGTAAGTCCCAAATAACTTGCTTGTAGGATTCGGCCTTCCTTGTAATTAGGCATTAGAAGGATGAAAACCCCTCGATAGGCCACTTAAAAGATACAATGACTAGGCCCTAACTGTTGCATTGTGTTCCTCCTGCCATTAGTGATGGGAGAAATTAATCTTTTTTTAAAGCTTCGAATCAATTGAACCAAATGTTTCGCAAATTGATTCAATGTTTTGAAGTGTCCAAAACACCACATGCTGGCGGACCCGGTCAGAACAGTGGTGCAACAAAATAATCAGGCTAAACACGGATAAAAACAGCTTTTACAACCCATTGCAAATGCTTTATTGAAAGTAAAACCTATCAAATGCAGTTAACTAATCATCGAATACCGTTAAATATTAAGTGTCTAATGTGTTCTTTCATCAATTTTTGTTTTGTTTGTTTCATGGATTGCTCAGCTAAACAGGACAATAAGAGACCTTTAACTACTATTATTCCTTTTAATTATACTAATGTCTCATTGAACCTGTACAAATGTATAAAACTGATCAGAGATCATGTAAAACCATAGACATTTGTTCAATCTCAGTGAACCCAGGGTGCTTCTCAATATCCCTCCTCATCTCCTCGCTCCTCCATCCTACAGGACTGCCAACTTTTGAGTTTAGATTGGAGTGAGAATGCTATAGAGCACTGTCAGCTGGTATTATTATTATTATTATTGGTTAAAAATTACAACTCAATTAAATATAATTTTTTTATTATAATAACAACGTTATAGTATTTTTACATACATGAATTTGAGTAATTTGAGGAGTGTTTCAGAGAAGATATGGAAAAGAGATTAAAGGTTAGAAGAGATTTGATTTCAGAATAACATTTTTGTAATATTGGAAAAATTTATTAAATGTAGTTCAATCAAAGTAACCGTGGAGCAGCATGACGGTTTCACAGGTCCTTAACACAGATATAGGGCACTAAGCTTGAGCAGGATATATCAATCCAGCAACGGTTAGCTGTAAGGTGGAATAATGAAATCAGTTATTCTGATCATTACTGTGTTGTTAGAATCAAAATAAAATAGATCATTCAACGAAAAGCACTTTGTGAAATCCAAATGAGTCATTTCATGTTACTGTATGATGTGAAATTGGATTGTAAATTATAACTGAAAGTATTAAAAAAATCAGACTGTATTCTTACAGGTAATCTGCAAACAGTTCTCGGGAGGGTGGTAATTGTTAGGTTCTGTAGCGCACCAGTGGGTATACAAAAACACAGTTCCGTCACTCCATAACCAGTGTCCTTCCTAAAGAGTGAATAGAGTGAGTACAAAGAGTGCACTACTGTTGTCAGACTTCAGGAAGAAGCGAATTAAGTTCAGATTTGAAGTCAAACTATCTTCATTAGAAACTTTGCCTTTACTGTTCAAAGCAGAATTTTTTGTTTAAAGGGATACTTCACCTCTGGAAAGATGAATGTGTATTTAAAATAGGTCATTTATGTAGAAGAAATGTGAAATTATTTTTGAATTTGGAGCTTTCTAGACTGAGAAAAGCCAGAAAATGTATTTTTGGCTTATGTGGATGAAAGACAACAACTCCCAGAATGCACTTGCTTCGCTGCCCTAGGAGGCCACTCCCAAGCCGCGCCTACCAGTTAGAGAGCGCAGTTGAAAACAACAAGGCTACTAGTGAGACTCTGACGCATATGAATCACTCATCCGTCCATAAGGCTAGCTACCACCGGAGCTTGAAATTCATTTCACACAAAATGTCTAACGTTAGTTAGTTGGCGAACTCATTAATGAATTACTCCTCATTTGTATTTCTTTCGAAGTGGTGAATTATTGCATGGTTACGTTACCGGGATGTTCAGTCAGATGCGGTGCGAAACTAGGATGGTTCACAACACAAACGTCCGTGTCCTCGTCTGATTCAGAGATTTCGTCCAGGAGAAATTGGCATCGTTTAAATGCTTTGCAGCAGACGGACTCTATCTCTGTGTTCGTAGCGGTTCGTAGTTGCATAGTGAGATCACCGGCGCCACCAGTCCGCCCCCAGCTCGAGCCAGTCTGGGCTTCTCGTCCGCGACAGGCAGGTCTTCTGCCTCGGCTGCTCTTCGCTATGCGGCTTGTAAAGGTAGCCACAAACACCTGATTCGAGCATCAGACTTCCGAAATCCTCTTCTTCTACATCATATTGAGTAACGTTACCCTCCGCTATTGTCATATCTTCACAGCTTGCTCCACAGTGCCTGTTAGCTTAGCTTCCAAACAAGATGGAGGATATTGCTTTTAGTTTCAGAAAGTGAAGTCCCACCCACTGATCTGTAATAGGCCTGTAGCGTGAGCGGGTCCCGCCCCCTGGAATAATGAGGAGCTAGTGTTTGTAGTCTCTACACTTTTCAATGAAATGTGACTTCCTGCTTATTATGACGCAAAATGATGATTTTTACGTCATAATAAGCAGGAAGTAAAACACTTAAATCCTTATTTCTCCCATCTCAGGGAAAAATTAATGAAAAATCCACGTTTATTATAATATATGACTGGGTTTCTAACAATACAAAGCTTAATGCAAATGGGTGAAGTGTCCCTTTAAGCAAACAAATAGGTCTCTTTAGGACACACAATTGAACTTACTTGTACAGCATCATGAGCACCAACCCAAGTATTTGTGGAAGAAGAAGGCAACAGACTCAGCAGGAAATCATTTTCCAGTGTAGTATGCAAAGATGCGAGATTCGCACCAAGACTTTGACAGTTTCTCTAAAGAGACAGATTTTTTTTATTGTCAAAACAATATATATATATATATTTTTTTTTAACATAAAGCAAAAGTGACAACATTTTAAACATTTGCAAACAAAGTCTGCTCTGATTGATTATTTGCTCAGTACCAGTTTTTCCCCCAGTACAGTAAAACTGCACAATTTAGAGTGGCCTTTTATTAGGCACACCTGTGCAATAATCATGCTGTCTAATCAGCATCTTGATATGCCACACCTGTGAGGTGGATGGATCAGCAAAGTAGAAGTGTTCACTTGTGAACAATATTTGAGAGAAATAGGCCTTTTGTGTAGATAGACAAATTCTTAGATCTTTGAATTCAGCTCATGAAAAATGGGGGCAAAAACAAAAGTGTTGCATTTATAATTTTGTTCAGTGTAATTTACTTTGTTTTATTTTTTGCCTGACCTAACATTTTCATGTAGAAATTACATTTGTTTGTTTTTTTTGTTTTCTGTAGCATTTACTTCACCACAGAATCATTTTTATCAGTTCAAATGAATCATTTGACATTGCACTTATTGTGTACATACATGTCTTTACATCTGTCTTTTAGATGTAGTTAAAGACACCTCATATAAAGTGTGACCAAATCATCTTGTTGTAACACATTACCTCTGCTGTGATCCAGTTAGCCGGATGAGAAACGTACTTGTAACATCGGAGTCCAAATTTTATCCATCCAGCGGGGCATCTACTGTCTAAATCAACTGTGTCCAGTCCATTAACATTTCTTGTAACATTCACTGGAAATAATGTTTACATTTTTATTTATGTAGCTTATTTTATGTTTTTGTGATTATGTGCTGAAAATATGTGTACTTTATACACTGTAAACCCCTTATTAATCATGCATATATTAGTCAATGGAATATTGTACATTTCCAAAATGTTTTTAAATAGCAAGGGGTTTTTCAAATAAATGTCTTGGTTACCTTCTGTATTCCCCATAGAGAAGATGATGAAAAGAAGCAGACAACTTTTCAGCATTGCCATGATGAACCTGAAATTAATAAGCAGGAAAAGTTAAATGTCTGCATGCACTCATATGCTGCACACTGCGATTCTCAACGCATTTAAACACAAAGCACAAAAATACTTCAGGAAGAACATTTATTCAGAACTCACTTTGGTTGTTAAATTGTTGAGAATCTCAGAGGAAGATTTGGTGAAGAGCCAGAGCCTGTGTAACACCATAACATTCTCATATCTATTGAATGAAGATGGGTCATATTTATACACATAATATCAGGCAATAACATCTGGGTGTCCTGGACAAAGATCAAACTTTATCATTTCTGGCATTTTAGTTATAGATTTATAGTAACAATTAAGAGAGGTCAAATGTTCGTGCGTGTCTTGAGTTCCTGTTTGCGTGCGAGACCAGTGTTCAAGGTCTAGTTCTTCACTGAAAAAAAAAAAAAATATATATATATATATATATATATATATATATATATATATACTTAAGTTTTTGCACTCATATTTTTTAAGCAAATGTCACATGTATGGAATTAACTAAGTTAGGTCAAATTAACAAAGAGCATAAGTAAATTTACCTTGGCCAGTTAGAGTTGGAGTAATTTCTGCTTACTCATTTGAAGTTTACTTTGCAATACTCTGTTTCAAGTACATTTCACTCACTCTTTGTTTGTAAATTTTACTCAAACAATATAGCACTGAAATAAGCCATGCTTTTAAAGCACATGGTTTACTTTAAAACATGTAAGTAAAAAAAACAATATATTGTGTTATACTATGTGAGACTACATATCTACACAATATAATGAGGTACGCAACTAAAACACAGACTCCAATTCTTTGTACACCACACACAACAATGACAGTGACAGTGAAAATGACCCATTTATCAGTAGTTTTTGAGTAAATGGGTCATTTGTCCACCCAAGAGGACGTTTGACCAACATGTAACGCATCCAATCACAGTTCCTTTTGTCCCACATCATGTTCAGGGGCGTCACTTTGAGGAAATCCATTCTATATGTCATAAAACCACAAGTTACATAACAATGATTATGATAGATAGATAGATGGCCTAGATAAATGACCTAGATCAGGGTTTCTCAAACTTGGTCCTGGAGGGCCACAGTCCTGCACAGTTTTGTTCCAACCCTGATCAAACACACCTGAGAAAACTAATCAATGTCTTCAGGATCACTAGAAACTCACAGCTAGGTGTGTTTGATCAGGGTTGGAGCTAAACTGTGCAGGACAGTGGCCCTCCAGGACCGAGTTTGAGAAACCCTGACCTAGATAGATAGATAGATAGATATCTTAATAACTATTCTACTGGACAGTGACTTTAAACTACAGTATATTATATAGGCATATTTACTAATGGATTAGCTTTACGATCTCTTTATGAACTTTTTGAAGTGTCAAAGTGGTAGTTGCGTAGCTGTCAATGGAGAGACAGTAATACTGTTTTGTTAAAGTGCATGAATTAATTTCCCTTTCTAAGTTATTTGTATTTAAGTCACAAATAACCTGCTTGTAGAATTCGGCCTTCCTTGTATTAGGCATTAGAAGGATGAAAACCCCTCGATAGGCCACTTAACAGATACAATGACTAGGCCCTACCTGGTTGCATTGTGTTTCTCCTGCCATTAGTGATGGGAGAAATTAATCTTTTCAAAGCTTCGAATCAATTGAACCAAAACAAGGAGTGAGGATCCAGGAGTGAGGAGTGAGAATGGAGGAGTGAGGAGTGAGGATTGATGAGTGAGGACTAAGAAGTGAGGGCTGAGGAGTGAGGGCTGAGGAGTGAGGATCGAGGAATGAGGAGTGAGGAGTGAGGAGTGAGAATCGAGGAATGAGGATCGAGGAGTGAGAATCGAGGAGTGATGATCGAGGAGTGATGATCGAGGAGTGATGATCGAGGAGTGATGATCGAGGAGTGAGGATCGAGGAATGAGGATCGAGGAATGAGAATCGAGGAGTGATGATCGAGGAGTGAGGACTGAGGAGTGAGGACTGAGAGGTGAGGGCTGAGGAGTGAGGATCGAGGAGTGAGGATCGAGGAATGAGGATCGAGGAGTGAGGATCGAGGTGTGAGGATCGAGGAGTGAGGAGTGAGGATCAAGGAGTGAGGACTGAGGAGTGAGAATCGAGGAGTGAGAATCGAGGAGTGAGAATCAAGGAGTGAGGAACGAGGAGTGAGGAACGAGGAGTGAGGAGGCTTCCTGGGGAGTTATGAGCGAGGATACACAGGTGTATCCTTTGCGAATGTGTTTTATCGACTAAACGTGGCACTCGTATAAATTCTCCTCCCCCTTCACATTGGTCACAATCATTTTAATTTATACTTTACTTTTGTAGTTTATATAAACCACACATCTCACATATTTCAACAGGGTATCTTGCCTTATTATTATTTGTAGAAAGTGTTCCCCTTTGGCACATGGACTCTCCCAGTCACCCCTGTCATTCAGTGAGAAATGGACTATTCCAAACTTTCCACCGGAGTTCGCGAAGTGACTGAGAAGAAAGTTGACGGATGGTAACGGGAAAAGGAGATCGGCTGAATATAGTTTGTAGAGTGGAATATGGTGTATTAGCCGGATAAGTTTTATCGATTGTGCATCACACTGTAAGTAATTACATAACTAGATGTACCGCATGGCGGTACAAAATATGACCGCCGCTCAGGCCTGCACTGGCTTTCCACAAAAATAAATGACGTGGAACAATTTGGCTGTATTGCGTGTTTATGTATATAAGTTGCATATTTTAAAAGACTGTCTGGAGTATTCCTGTGGATCATGGATAATTTAGAGTTTTGTAATTATTTGCTATTACTATTTAAGTTTTATATCAAAAGTCATTCAGGGCTCTACTATTGAGGTATTTTTGGTGCAAAACTACTGAACGCCTGTGACAGTGAAATCTGTAGTTGTAGAGAATAGCCACACATGTGTATCAGTAAATTTGAAGTCACAGAGAGAAATGTTTTAAGAGTTGCAAACTTGTAGACTTTTTTTTTATCTTCCACAAACACAACACAACAGTTACACCTTCTCAAATTCTTCATTGCAGATGCACAAATCCTATTCTACAAATCACAAATTAAGAAACTCGTACGCTCACATTTTTGCTGCAGTTGCTGCAGTGAATATGGTGCAAAACGCATTTACACACCTGCATAAAAAAATGTGAAGTCACAGAGAAATTTAGCTCATCTGCAAATCAGTATGTGAATTCATCCAATGAGAGTTGCACACTTGTAGAATATTTTCTCACAAATGTCTTGTATATTTTTCTAGCACAAACACAAGTACATAACTACAGCTGCTTGAATCTGCTGCGACGAATCACAAACACTGTTTTTCGCTTTCAAGTGACAAGTTTCGCGCGCTCTCCCTTTTGCACCAAGTGCACCGTGAAATGTGGGGCAAAAGTGAGTTGTGCATCTGTAGAGGCAGTGGGCGGAGCCTACATGAATATTCATGAGTTTCCCGGGCATGCGCGTGGAACTGCTCATTCTAGTTCACGCTCCTCGTTCCCTTTCGAAAGGGAACTCTACACTACGTCAGAATGACGCTATGGGGAACGCCTCAGGCGTGACAGGTGTCTGAAATAAATATCAACTCACGTCAATCATGTTGACCGGCGACAGCCCGTGAATCATCAGCTTGATTGATTAACGCGCGACCTGGATGTATAAAGGGGAGCCTTGCACACATGACAACATCTTTTCGTCTTCAGGGACTGTTTGTCTGTTTGAGAATATCGCTGAAGCGCGCGGGAGGCTCTCGAGAGAGCCTCTTGTGCAAATTGTGAGCGTTTTTCATTTAAAGATGCTCCGCTCTCGTCGGACCCTTTTCTCGAGGGAGGAGGGTTCAGCATCTGAGCACTGTGGTGCGCGCGATCTGTGAAACAATACTGTTTGGGTACGAGGCGTTCACAGTCAGTTCCTGAGGGTGCTGGCAGTGTTCATTAAGAAATATCTCGGCGCGCGTGAGAAAGAAAAAATCCGTGCGCTGTCGGATGTTTCAACCTCGCACCTGTTGACTTTCTTTTCGAGGGATGAAAGCCAAATATATTTTAACGGCTCGTTTCTCGCACTTGCCGAGGCAGTGTGTAGATTACGAGAACGTATAAATGTTAAAACAGTATTGTCTGGTGATTATGGCTGCATTTAATTCTATGAATTAAAATGATGAATATTATCTGACTTTTAAGAAATTAGATATTTAGTAATTCAGCCTATCATCCAGATCGCGTTATCCAGTGTTTTTTGGCTGCATTTTAATTGAGGAATTAAAATGATGAGCAGTGAACAAAAAGAGCAGGTGTAATTCTGGTCTTTTTGTAAAATGTGAAATTAACATATTTCTGTTTCTTTTCAGACCACGTCTCCTGTTTTAGAGTCTGGGGCAAAATGTTTTGGGTAAGAAAGTAAATCTAAAGATTTTTTCGATGGTCAGGTAGTAGGTCTTAACAGGCCTCCTTGACCAGACAGTCCCCATTTTGCAACCGGACAGCGCTTGGGCCTCCCTGAGGTGAGCTCCCAGGAATTGACTGTCAAGGAGTAATGTGGTTATCAGGTTATAGGCCTCACTAGGCCTTCCTGAATATGAGCTTCCACATACCTTGGTTGAATGAGCTCCCACATACTATGGTTATCAGGTCATAGGCCTCACTAGGCCATCCTGAATATGAGCTCCCACATACTGTGGTTATCAAGTTATAGGCCTCTCCAGGCCTTCTTGAATATAGCTCCCATATAATGTGGTTATCAGGTCATAGGCCTCACTAGGCCTTCCTGAAAATGAGCTCCCACATACTGTGGTTGAATATGAGCTCTCACATTCTGTGGTTATCAAGTTATAGGCCTCACCAGGCCTTCTTGAATATGAGCTCCCACATACTGTGGTTATCAGATCATAGGCCTCACTAGGCCTTCCTGAGTATGAGCTCCCACATACTGTGGTTGAATGAGCTCCCACATACTGTGGTTATCAAGTTATAGGCCTCACCAGGCCTTCTTGAATATGAGCTCCCACATACTGTGGTTATCAGGTCATAGGCCTCACTAGGCCTTCCTGAGTATGAGCTCCCACATACTGTGGTCGCCAGGTTATAGGCCTCACCAGGCCTTCCTGGTTATGAGCTTCCACATGTCAGGTTACAGGCCTCACCGGCCTTCCTGAATGTGAGCTCCCACATACTGTGGTCATCAGGTTACAGGCCTCATCCGGCCTTCCTGGTTATGAGCTCCCACATACTGTGGTCGCCAGGTTACAGGCCTCATCCGGCCTACCTGGTTATGAGCTCCCACATACTGGGATATCAGGTTACAGGCCTTACTAGGCCTTCCTGAATATGAGCTCCCATACACGGTGGTCGCCAGGTTACAGGCCTCGCCAGGCCTTCCTGGTTATGAGCTCCCACATACTGTGGTCGCCAGGTTACAGGCCTTACTAGGCCTTCCTGAATATGAGCTCCCACACATGGTGGTCGCCAGGTTACAGGCCTCATCCGACCTTCCTGAATGTGAGTTCCCACATACTGTGGTCACCAGGTTTCAGGCCTCATAGGCCTCCCTGAGTATGAGCTCCCACATGCTGTGGTCGCCAGGTTTCAGGCCCCATCCGGCCTTCTTGGTTATGAGCTCCCACATACTGGGGTATCAGGTTACAGGCCTTACTAGGCCTCCCTGAATATGAGCTCCCACACACGGTGGTCGCCAGGTTACAGGCCTCGCCAGGCCTTCCTGGTTATGAGCTCCCACATACTGTGGTCGCCAGGTTACAGGCCTCACCGGCCTTCCTGGTGATGGTCTTCTACATGTCAGGTTACAGGCCTCACCTGGCCTTCCTGAATGTGAGCTTCCACATACTGT
Source organism: Leuciscus leuciscus (assembly GCF_965113295.1). NCBI lineage: Eukaryota > Metazoa > Chordata > Actinopteri > Cypriniformes > Leuciscidae > Leuciscus > Leuciscus leuciscus. The sequence goes on from NC_138739.1 coordinate 9,321,629, forward strand.
GGCCGCCAGGTTACAGGCCTCACCCGGCCTTCCTGAGTATGAGCTCCCACACACCGTGGTCGCAGGTCTTCCTAGTTATGAGCTTCCTCATGTCAGGTTATAGGCCTCATCCGGCCTTCTTGAATGTGAGTTCCCACTTACTGTGGTCACCAGGTTTCAGGCCTCATAGGCCTTCCTGAGTATGAGCTCCCACATACTGTGGTCGCCAGGTTTCAGGCCTCACAGGCCTTCCTGAGTGTTAAGCTCCCACATTCAGTGGTCACCAGGCTTCAGGCTTCCTAAAGGCCTTCCTGGTTATGAGTTTTCACATGTCAGGTTACAGGCCTCTCCAGGCCTTCCTGAATGTGAACTCCCACTCACTGTGGTCGCTAGGGTTTAGGCCTCACTGGTTGTGAGCTTCCACATGTCAGGTTGCAGGCCTCATCAGGCCTTCCTGAATGTGAGCTCCCACGCATTGTGTCCATCAGGTTATAGGCCTCATCTGGCCTTCCTGATCATGGGTTCCCACATGCTGTGGTTGCCAGGTTACAGGCCTCACCGGCCTTCCTGGATACGAGCTCCCACAGTCTGTGGTCGTCAGGTCACAGGCCTCAGGGGCCTTCCTGAGAATGAGCTCCCACTTACTGTGGTCGTCAGGTTATAGGCCTCACTAGGCCTTCCTGAATATAGAGTGATGAAGTACATGCACCTTTTACTTCATCTATTTTTCTTAGACCCATGCTTATGGTAAGTCACACGACTAACGTCCTGTGTACTTTCTAAAATCCATTTTTATGGTAAGGGTCATGCGCTGTACGCTTCGGTCCCTTCCTATGTGGCTCAGACCCTGGTCTTTCACCTCGGGTCCCACTCTAGATGCGTCCTGTCGTCACGTGTATAACGACAGACGCCTTTCTCTAGCTAACTTCCACATTCTGATGAGCTCCCACACACTGTGGTCACCGCGTTACAGGCCTCACCGGCCTTCCCGAGTATGAGCTCCCACATGCTGTGGTCGCCAGGTTACAGGCCTCATCAGGCCTTCTCGGATTCAGAATGGCTAAGTACATGCACTTTCTTTCATGTACTTTCTATAATCCATATTTATGGTAAGGGTTGTGCGCTGTACGCTTAATTCCCTTTCTTACGTGGCCCAGACTTCGGTTCTAGGGCCTTTCTGAAAGTAAGCTCCCACAGGTTGTGGTCACCAGGTTTCAGGCCTCATCGGCCTCCCTGAGTGTGAGCTCCCACATGCTGTGGTCGTCAGGTTACAGGCCTCATAGGTCTTCCTGAGAGCACCTACTGTGGTAGCCAGGTTTCAGGCCTCACCAGGCCTTCCTGGATTCGGAATGGCTAAGCACACACACTTTCGTGTCGTGTACTTTCTAAAATTCATATTAATGGTAAGGGTTATGCGCTGTCCACTTCATTCCCTTTTTTACGTGGCTCAGACTCCGGTTCTTCACCTTGGGTCCCACTCTAGATGCGTCTTCTGTCGCAATGTCTTACGACAGGCGCCTCCCTTTCAAGCTATCTCCCACATTATGTGGTTACAGGTAGGCCTTTCTGAAGGTAGCCCCACAGTGACTGTCAGGTTACAGGCCTCTCCGGCTTTCCTGAATATGAGCTCCCACATGTTGTGGTCGCCAGGTTACAGGCCTCACCGGCCTTCCTGATATGAGCTCCCACATGCTGTGGTCGCCAGGTTAGAGGCCTCACCGGCCTTGCTAATATGAGCTCCCACATGCTGTGGTCGCCAGGTCAGAGGCCTCACCGGCCTTCCTGAAGGTAAGCTCCCACATATTGTGGTTGAATACAAGCTCCCCCATGTTGTGGTCGCCAGGTTAGAGGTCCTACCAGGCCTTCCTGGAGGTAAGCTCCCTTTAGGCCCTCACAGGCCTCCTCAGTGTTTTGAAACACAAACACTGGGTAGATCCATGGATCGAGTAGAGAAACTCCCCTCGCTGGCAAGGGTTGTAAAGCACTATGCTGAGTCATACTCTCCAGGATGTCCCGTCTCTGAGATCCGGGCTGAGTGGTTCACTGCCTGCTTCGCAGTCCCTTGGGTTGGATGCCTTCCTAAGGCAAGTGTCCAGAGGCTCTGTCTTCGGACAGACAGGAAGTGGCCAGACTGTAGTGTCTTATGTAGTGACACCAGGTCAGGCCTGCCTGGTGGCATTTCAGGTGGCACGTTCCCCTGAATAGTGACTGGCTGGGGTTCCCTCGGGTCCCCTAGCCACATTCCCTAGAAGGGACCCTTTCTAGTTTTTGAATTGTGGTCCTAGGCCTTTGAGCTGGCCCAGGTAGACCTTCCCTTAAAACTGTGAGGTTTTCTGTGGTATCCTTTAGCTTGGGCGATGACCGTAGGGAATGCTGTCACTGACAGCCCAGTGTGACCTGAGGGCATGCACTCCCCTTAGCATGGTGGCGTTGGTATATCGTTCCCCATAGCGTCATTCTGACGTAGTGTAGAGTTCCCTTTCGAAAGGGAACGTCTCAGGTTACGACTGTAACCTATGTTCCCTGAGAACAGGGAACGAGACACTACATCTTCCTGCCATGCCTCGGGGCCTGCCTGCAACAGTCCCTTCAGACGATAGGATGTTGTCATGTGTGCAAGGCTCCCCTTTATACATCCAGGTCGCGCGTTAATCAATCAAGCTGATGATTCACGGGCTGTCGCCGGTCAACATGATTGACGTGAGTTGATATTTATTTCAGACACCTGTCACGCCTGAGGCGTTCCCCATAGCGTCATTCTGACGTAGTGTCTCGTTCCCTGTTCTCAGGGAACATAGGTTACAGTCGTAACCTGAGACGTTTCTCAGCAGGTTTAATGGATTATTTAAAAAAAGGTAAATATAGTTTCAGCGCGAACTTAAACTACAATTGTGTATCGTTTTGTTAAATTCATAATGTTTTTATTAATTCGTCACTGACTGAATGATTGCTGGCATTCACTTCGTGTAGGCCTATATACAGTAGCTACAGAAAACTTCAACTCGTCGTATAAATTGCACCTTGCGAAGCTTTAAAACTGTGGATTTTACAAATTTTACATTTGTTGATTGCAATAAATTAAATAAACCATCATAAATGTATCTGTGGGCTAACACTTTTTAAAATATATATAATCCTTATCCTGGTGTGATTGTTCTTAAATTCTTGTTCGTTTAAATAAGCCAAATCATTTAAGACCAAACTCAAGCATGAATGTGTTGCTTTAATACATACTGTACGTACAATTTGGATTAAACAAAATTGTATGGACAAAAGTGAATAAATTAGGCTACATTTGATACAACTAGGTTACTGTTAATGAGAAACAAAAAAACACATAACATTATTTTACGGAATATAATAAGTCACCAATTTGATGTTCTAAAAAAATATTTACAAGCATACTGGTAAAATAATGTAACAATATTATTTTTAATGTTTTGATTGCAAGGTGTGCTTGTGCTGGTTTTGATATAATAATATATACACTGTTCAAAAGTTTGGTATTAGTAAGGTTCTTAGGTAAGGTAGCCTACCTCTAAGGTACCAAGACTACATATTTCTGAAAAACAGTAATATTGTGAATTATTTTTATCAACTGTTTTCTATTTTAATGTTTAAAAAAAAAAATATTGTGATGGCAGAGCTCATTTTACTTTAGATTTCAGTGTCACATGACCCTTCAGAAATCATTCTAATAGGCTACTGATTTGCTGCTCAAGAAACATTTCTGATTATTATCACAGTTGAAAGTGGTTGTGTTGCTTAATGAAGTGTGGAAATTGACCTTGCCTGCTGTTGTGGAAAATCCAGCGTTTCTTATAATCATTCGTTTCCAAACTGTTTAATCATATGTTTCTGTGAGGTTTTCTAGCAGCTGAAGGAGGACAGGGAAGCGAGAGGGCCAATTTAGGTCGTAGATGAAGGCCTTTGGGTGTCTCAGGGACATAGAACAGTGTGACCTGTACCAGGGGGGTAGAAACCAGTCCGAACTAGCTGAAGATAGGGGGTATCTTTCTGGAAATTTACAAGAAACCTGGAAGGAGGAGTTTTTGCCAAGAAACTGTATAAAATGTCTATGTTTTATTATGTCTAATAGGTATTCTATTTCAAAGCTGGGTGGCTGCGGCTTTTGTGAAAAGAATCCTCATTGAAATAAACCTTTTCTCTTTATTACAATTTTGTCTCTTGAAAGTTTTCTTACACCTCTGATGCTGTTTGATATTAACTTCTGAAAATTGCCATTACAACTTGGTGTCAGAAACGTGGGATCCTGTGCGGACTCTTCTTCTCCTGGTCCTGAGAGCGGGTATGACGGAAATTGCGCAATCACGGCAGCACCAGGCGGCCGTCTCATACCTCGACGGTTTGAGATAGAAACTCAACAGGTTACGAGAGAGAGAGCCAACACCCGCATTCAGGGCCAGTGGAAGAACTCCCACCAGGATCAAGAAAGAATCCGCGGCAATTACAGAAAAGAGAAAGCATCTCTGGGTAAGAAACGGCAGAATTGTTTTATTGATGTTAAGTGTGATTTGATAATTGTGAGTGAACATGAACCATATTGGCTGAGTTTGCTTTGGGTACGAGCGAGAGGTGATTGAGTAATCACAATTTTTGGGGAAGAAATTGAAGTAGCTTCGGATCGGTTTCTGCCACACTCAGCTCGTTAGTGGACGGAAGTACCACTGGTGATTCAGGTAATCACAGGTGCTGGTTAATTAGTTTTGCTCAAAGTCTCTGTAACCAGAAGAAATCTTGCAAAGGTGGACGGAAGAGCCACGCCGGATTAATTAGGTGAATAGTAGATTTTGAGTAAAACATAATTACAAAAGCACGGCATATTTGCTGAAACCCGACCGGTTTTGGGTGAAATAAAATCGGGTCTGTCGAAGACGTTTGACAGATACTAAGACACGTGTCGAAAGAGTAAAATCCAGAAGGGAGATTCAGCCAAAATGGGGTCATCTAACAGTAAATTAGATCATTTTTATACACCAATTTTCTGTCAAATGAGAAATAATTATGGTGGTAAATGTATGGTTGACATACAGAAACTGATCAAATGCTCACGATTTTCCCGAAGCGGGGACCTTGAATAAAATAAGACTAAATATAGTAAAAGAGTCAGTAGAAAAGAACGAGGGAAAACAGAGTAGCTGCTGTGTGTGTGTTAAACATGAGTGCAAAGAATGTGAACAGACTATAATGTGTTGGGTAAAAGAAGCTGACAGGCGAGAACGAGAGCAAATACAAAAAGAATTGGCATGTAATGTTGAGAATGTTGTGTGTGTAAAAACAGTTCCGAGAACGAGAGCAAATACAAAAAGAATTGGCATGTAATGTTGAGAATGTTGTGTGTGTAAAAACAGTTCCACTGGAACAGAATGCTACTAATGAACCGAATGTATGTGCTTTTCCACATGTGACTGAGGTGGCAACGGCTCCGCCGCCTGCCTACAATACAGCTCACTACCCAGTAGCAGAGATACCGGCCCTCAGGCTGGACCTCGATCTGGACCGCTTTCCACCAGCCCCGAGAACAGCCCAAGAAGCACGACTTGCAGAAGCACGAGCACAAATTGAACTGGCAGAGGCAGCCCAAAGAGCAGCGCAGGCAGAGGCAGATGCAAGAGCAGCGCGAGGGGGGGGCAGAGGCCGCAGAGCGAGTGGCACACAGACTAACAGCGCAGTTTCATGCACAGTTACACGGGCGTTTGAGTGCAACGCTGCGGCACGCTACTCACGCTGAAGAGGACAGAAAGGAGAAGAAAGAACCCCTCACAATGGTGGTTATGCAACAACAACGACCTAAACAACCCAACAAACCTGCATCTTCCTGCTCAAAACCTGCTAACCGAAAAGGACAGAGAGGAAGAGCTGCTGGAGCTGGAAAATGGAGCTGTTATGTTTGTGCCACAAATGCCCACTCGCTCCGAGACTGTACAAAATGTAGAGTGTGCAAGAAGGACGGACACTGGAGCAGCGCGTGTCCCACCATGAAGTCGGATTGAACCGAGGGGGCTGGAGAGCGGGACGGAAAGAGTCTGGCTTTGGGGAGCCAATCTTTGGCTGCAGCAAAGGGAAGTGAAAATATCTTTACTAACACACACACACACGACGCACACACAAACACATACACTGATTTTCTTTCTGCTATCTGCAATGAAAAAACTGCTTGCAAATCTTTTTGTGTGTCTGATGATTTGAGCAGTGCTGTGTGTGATGAGCGTGTGAAACTATACAAAAGCACAGGGTTTTCTGAAATGCCTATTTATCCTTTACGAGTTAAAGGGGTAGTTATTGACTTTTTAGTAGATTCTGGTGCAAGCCTGAGCACATTACGACCATGTGATTTACCATGTGTTCCAATTTTAACCGGGAAAGTGTTTGAGAGCACTTCGGCCTCTGGCCATTTGATTTCTGACCGGTTAACAGAGCCGTTAGAGTGCGAAACGGAGGGCGAACGCTTTTTCAAACATGAATTTGTGTGGTCTCCCAGCTGTCCCGCACCTCTGATGGCTCGTGATTTAATGTGTAAATTAAATTTGTCCCTCTGTGCTGATTCCTATGGAATTAGCATTGAGGAGACATCACAAATTACTTGTTCCAAATTCGAGCCGAGTGGGCTTATGAATGGCAGGTGACAGATGTTGATTGGGCAGAGAAAATTTTGGAATTGGCAAAGGCTCGAACAAACCCAGTCAACACAGAGTTTATGACAAATGATAAAATGCATTGTACATCACATGTCGTAACAGAGCGAGATTCAGATTTTGAAAAGATGTGGTTTAATTCTGTGAAGAATGAAAGTGTGAAATTTGACCAGATTTTCTGGACAGAGAGTGTGTGCGCATTGGCTGCAGTGTTGACAGAGTCAGAAAGCTTGTTATCTTATGTCAGAGAACACTGCCTGCCACTTATCTGTCTCCAAGGCCATAAGCCAACAGTGGAGAGATGTGGGCCTTTTTGTGAGAGAGTGTCTATCGGCCACAGACTGGGTGAGAGTTGACACACACACAGCAGAGAGTCAGACTATGGGGGCATTTAAATCAAAATGTGACTTTGAGGTGGGGGTTCAGAGAAATGTGACTGCTATTGGGAAAAATGTGACAGGACAGGGAGAGGGGGATATTTCTGCCTCAGAAATTGATATTTCTTTGGCACAAATATCACCAAACTTGTGGGCAAAAAACAAATATGATGTGGGGCTGATAAAAGGTTGTGAGCCAGTTATAATCACACCAAAATCTGATTTCAGACCATATAAGGCACAATATCCACTGAAACGTGAAGCAATAGAGGGTATAAAACCGGTGTTTGACGCTCTATTGAAAGAGGGTGTAATTAGGCCTTGTGATGGTTCACAAGTTAGAACCGAAATTAACCGAACTCATATCTTATGTTGATGACCTTTTGATCTGTTCAGAAGGTGAGTCTATTTGCAGGGCTGACACTGTGACTCTCCTGAAGCATCTTGAAAGGGAGGGACACAAGGTCAGCCTTTCAAAGCTGCAGTTTGTGAAACAGGAAGTGACCTTCCTGGGCCATGTTATCAAACAAAACAGCAAAGCACTGTCACAGAAAAGGGTGCAGGGCGTAAAAGAAGCCCCAAAGCCTGTAACAAAAAACAGTTGCTGTCATTTTTGGGGATGTGTGCTTACTGTCGTACATTCATTCCCAATTATGCCATTTTAGAACAGCCTTTACGAGCCCTGGCAACAGGGAAAGAGTTGAAGTCATGTGACAGACTTGTTTGGACAAGTGAAGCTGAGACAGCATTTGATAACATGAAAGCACAATGAGATATCTCGATTGTTAGGCCTTCTGGTTGTAGACCATCCATTGTGCAGATGGTTGATGAAAAGCATGACCTTATGACTTCTGTTCTCCTGTAGACGTATGGTGACCGATGAGAAGGTAGCCTATTTTCAACAAAACTCGACCCCGTGGCAGCGGGATTGCCACACTGTCTCCGGGCGGTGGTGGTAGCTGAACTGGCCCTCAATGGCCTCAAGAGAGTTTGTAGGCTATGCTGATCTGACTTTAGGGGTCTAAGATTTGGGGTCTTTGATTTTGCAGGAGCAGAGAACGTCACATTTGTCTACAGCTCGATTGAGGTATCATAAAATTTAGTTTGACATGCCAAATGTCACTGTTAAAAGGTGTGCACACCGCGTCCAGATTTGTTGGACGTTCCGCTTGATAATTGTGACAATGTCCTTTTTGTGGATGGATCTGCGTCGAAGAATCCACAAACAGGACAGAATAACGTAGGTTATGCGGTGACGACTGAATTTGAAACTGTAAGATCTGGCAAATTACCATGTCATTACTCTGCACAGGCAGCTGAATTAGTCGCCTTGACTGAAGAATGTAAACTGATGACTGATAAGTGTGTAACGATTTACACAGACTCGCGTTATGCTTTTGGGGTCACGCATGACTTTGGTGCTCTGTGGAAGCACAGAAAATTTTTAAGTCGGACGGACGACCAATACTGAACGCTAGGTTAGTATCTGACCTTTTGGAGGCCATTATGCTGCCAGACAAGATTGCAATTTGTAAATGCGCAGCGCATATTAATGATAAAAGTTTCGTATCAACAGGCAACGCCAGAGCTGATATGGCTGCGAAGGCAGCGGCAACAAACCAGACTGAAGCTGATACCAGTGGCGCCACCTGCGTACAAGTTGACAATAACCTTAACAATGACATTTCTCCTTGTTTACAGAGCATGCAGTTTTTTTGCACAGGAGCTGAGAAAAACAAATGGAAGACGGCAGGCTGCAGCCTTGTTGATGGTGTATGGAGATCTGTTGGTGGACAGCCATGTCTGCCTAGTCATTTTTAGTTTTTTTTCTTGCATTACGCTAAATTAATGCATGGGTGGGACCATGCATTAAAAGAGGGGATGATTATGCAAATGAGGGAATTGTGGTTTACCAAAGGTTTCACAATATATGCTGAGAATTTTTGCAAAAGATGTGTGATTTGCACCACATATAACATTGCACGGGGCATTAAAACACCACTGGCAAGCCAGCCAGCCCCAGAGGGGCCATTTTAATATTTAATGATTGATTTCATTGAACTAACCCCGTGCGGAAATAAGAAATATTGTTTGGTTATGGTGGATATGTTTTCAAAATGGATTGAGACGTTTCCCACCTCGAAACAAGATGCGGCGGCAGTTGCAAAGGCACTGCTGACCGAAATTGTACCCCGTTGGGGCGTCCCAAGGAAGATCAACAGTGATAACGGACGACATTTTGTCAATGAGGCAATCAAACAGGTGGGCAAGTTCTTAGGGATTGATATGTGGTCACGATGGAACACACTGTGCCTAACACGCTGCCAGCGGGGGCGCTGTTGAGCGTGAAAACCAGACGGTAAAGAACAAATTGGCAAAATGCTGTGAAGAAACAGGGCTCTCGTGGGTGAAAGCACTCCCCACTGTGTTAATGTACATAAGAATGAGAAAGAGAGTCAAAACAAATTTGAGCCCATTTGAAATCCTCTTTGGTAGACCACCGTTCATGGGTATAACAGGGGAAAGAAGGAGGCTTCCATCAACAGATGTGTGTGAGAATGAAATGTTGAATTACTGCAAAAAGATGTCGTGTTTGTTATCTAACATTTCTGTGCAGGTGAAAGAAGCTCTCTCTAAGAGCAAGGTAGCAGAGACGTTCCTGCACAAAATCAGACCGGGTGATTACGTGGTGATTCGAGACCTCAGGAGGAAGAGCTGGAGGGCGAAACGGTGGCTAGGACCGTTCCAAGTCTTGCTGATCACGCATACGGCGGTGAAGGTCGGCGAGCGAGCCACGTGGGTGAATGCCAGTCACTGCAGGAGAGTTCCACCCATATCAGGAGAGCAACAGGAGGAGGAACCCCAACGACAAACAACAACAACAACGGCGAAACCTCTCGTGCTGCCAGGGCCACCCGAGATCGAACGGGCCTCTGGAGAGGAGCTGGCCTGGATGAGAGACGAGGGGACAAGCAAAGGTCAGACCGAGACAATTGAGAACTGGGTGGTCAGACTGCAGAATTAAAACCAACCACGAAGAAATCAACTTTAAGTGTCCATTCGATAAACCGTATCAAAGTTCACCGGCGGCAGTTTGGGTTTGTGGTAATATCATATCACCGTTTGCAAAAGGACTGGTCAGGGTGCTGTTATCCAGCTTTAATGAATGTGGGAACTTCTGTGTATCTGCCAAACAAGGTGGTTGGAGTTAACAAAGAAAATGTTTAGTGAAAACCTTTAGAATATGTTGAATGATTTTCTTTACAACTTATGGAAATTAATGTGCTGCCAATGATAATGATGAAGATTATGATTTGGCTATTGCAATTGAATCCGCCACTGGTGTAAAAGAATACAGAGAACTGCTTATCAGTGGCTGTGTTTACATTCCTGATTAGGACACACTGCTTCATGGGTGTGCAGTAAGTTGGAGCCGTTTGCAAGCTCAATGATCAAACTATAGGCAAAGAGAGTGTTTTAATTATGGTCAGCGGGGCCATTTAGCCTGTAATTGTAAATGGACACTCAGAAAAGAAAGTGATAACGTGAAAGTGACGTGTATTAATGTGAGTTTGAAAGTAGATCAGTGTTTAAATGACGATATTAAAGTTTTCGTCTGAGAAAGAACTAAGAATGTGGATGCAGTGCTAAAGAAAGTGAAAAGAATGTGCAAGTAAATAAGGGGGAAAAGAAAGTTTAAAGGAAAGTTAATAGATGGAAGTCGTAAGAAGATTGGAGGATGCAGAAGGAACTAGCATGTAGGGAAAGATGAGAAGAAATATAGTGAAATGTATGTTATGAAAATAAAATTTCTGATAGAATTTATGGAACTATTTATGTCAAGTTTAAGTGGCATAAAGATGAGGAATGAACAAAGGCAGAATGGGGAAGAATTGTATTTTAGTGGTAATGTAATGTCTAACTTCCCTGATGTGGGCAAAAGACAAATATAAAAATTATGTTTATTTGAAAATAGATGTAAATTCTGGCAAAGATGCCTTACTGCTGGGCTAGAGTAAAAAGTTTAAGTGGTAGATAAAGTTTGATTTTAGAAGTTTATGAGAGTACAGTGTGCCAGTCCTAAATGCCTCAGAGTCTCTCTCATTCAATATCAGCTAAAAGCTGTTAACTGAGCCTGTGCGATTTAGGGATTGAGAGATGAGTAATATGATATTTTGTTTTTTGTGAAACAGCAGAGATAAGTGGGACTGACAAAATATTGATAACATTAAGTTGAATCTGCAGACTAACCACTTGATAGAGGAATACTGTTTCAACACAGTTTTAATGAAATTGATGGCATATAGTACAAATTTTTATACTTTGTGAAGAGTCCTGAAACAAACAGTGAAAAGAGGAGAGCAAACGCTGTAAGCAGCTGTGCTCTGAAGCTTTGACTTCAAAGAAATGTGGAGTTTGTAAAATGTTGGGGGTATCATGTTGTTTTAATATTCCTGATTACAGTGACAACATAACCAATATCATCGAGCACATGAGGAAAGCTGTAAAAGAGCCGCCTAAAGCTACTGGTAGTGAGTGGGTGGGGTGGCTGATGTCTGCATGGTCAGGGTGGTTTTATAGAATAATTCAAACTGTCTTGCCAATTGTGGGTATGGGATTGCTGATTCTGTTTTGTTTACCATGCATTATGAAGTGCCTTTCCAGCTTAGTGCAGAGATTGATCAGGGCAGGGACGGTTAGCACGTCAGTCCAAGCAGTGAAACTGACTCTGTACCCAATAACTGATGGAGAGCAATGTGATGATTATGACAGCGATGACATGTATGCAGACATGAGTTAAATGTGTTTTCTTTCCTTTTTGTTGCCTTCCTGGGACCAGGAAAGGGATTTTCTAAACTTTGATTGTTTAGGTTTTGATGTCAATGATTGACTGTTCTATTCACTGTTTTTATTATTATTATTGTTTTCATTATTTTTATTTCTTTTTCCATTGTAAGAATGATGATATGTTCAGAGGGTTAAAAGCAGTAGCCATCCGTGTTACGAGATGGCATACAAGGACAGGGTTTGAATATGAGGAGTTTTTGTATCTACTTTATCTGTGTTTTTATAGCATGTTTTGTTTTCCTACTAAATATTAATCCAACTTTTTCTTGTTTATACTGAAATGACTGAGGGTCCGACCTATAGTGTTGGGGATGCAATGACAGAGCTCGTTCGTCTAGCCCGGTTCCAGAATAAACCTTTATCTGCTTGCTGTAAAATTAAGGGTCTATCCCTGGAAAAATAGCCTGAGCTTATTTCATTTTAATCTTTTTTTCAAACTAGTTTTAATTCTAATGTTTTTGCCTAATAGTTTTAATTTTAATCTTTTTGCCTACTAAGTTTAAGGGTATGATCAGCGATATGAAAGTCAGACATGAAGAGTATAACTGTGATGTAAAGACTTGAATCAATTCTTTTCTTGAAATGTAATGATGTAATGATGTAATGATTTTGAGAAAATTAAAAGACAAGGGTGAATTTTCCTTTAATACGTTTATCAGAGAATGATAAAGAGGAGGAATTTGTTGCGGAAAATTCAGTGTTTCTTATAATCATTCGTTTCCAAACTGTTTAATCATATGTTTCTGTGAGGTTTTCTAGCAGCTGAAGGAGGACAGGGAAGCGAGGGCCAATTTAGGTCGTAGATGAAGGCCTTTGGGTGTCTCAGGGACATAGAACAGTGTGACCTGCACCAGGGGGTAGAAACCAGTCCGAACTAGCTGAAGATAGGGGGGTATCTTTCTGGAAATTTACAAGAAACCTGGAAGGAGGAGTTTTTTGCCAAGAAACTGTATAAAATGTCTATGTTTTATTATGTCTAATAGGTATTCTATTTCAAAGCTGGGTGGCTGCGGCTTTTGTGAAAAGAATCCTCATTGAAATAAACCTTTTCTCTTTATTACAGTTTTGTCTCTTGAAAGTTTTCTTACACCTCTGATGCTGTTTGATATTAACTTCTGAAAATTGCCATTACATCCACCTTAGAAACATTGCTAAGCTACGTAATATGCTATCAGTTTCTGATGCAGAAAAGTTAGTTCATGCATTCATGACCTCGAGACTGGATTACTGTAATGCCTTATTAGCTGGTTGTCCTGCATCCTCAATAAACAAGCTACAGTTAGTCCAAAATGCCGCCGCTAGAGTTCTTACGAGATCAAGAAAATATGATCATATAACACCGATTTTGTCATCACTGCATTGGTTACCTATAAAGTTCCGTATTAATTACAAGGTATTGCTACTGACTTATAAAGCCCTAAACGGCTTAGCTCCAGTCTATTTAACGGATCTTCTATCGCCCTATAATCCATCGCGCTCTTTAAGATCACTAAATTCAAGGCTTTTGGTCATACCTAGGATATCCAGAACCACCAAAGGAGGGAGAGCATTTTCACATTTGGCTCCAAAACTCTGGAATAGTCTTCCTGATACTGTTCGTTGCTCAGACTCACTCTCCCAGTTTAAAACTAGATTAAAGTCGCATCTCTTCAGCCAGGCATTCATATAATCCCACAGTTCAAACTACAATCCGGCCTCTAGCTCATAAATGCCAGAGGAGAACTGGCCCCCGACTGAGCCTGGGTTCTCCCAAGGTTTTTTTTTCTCCATTAGGTCACCTGATGGAGTTTTAGGACACCATTAGATCACTTGATGGAGTTTTTCGGTTCCTTGCCACTGTTGCCTTTGGCTTGCTCAGTTGGGGATATTTGGGGGATATTTAAATTAATTTTATTAATCAATAAATTCCTCTTGAAACAAACTTTGTTGTATTATTTTAATTTAATACTGTGAAGCTGCTTTGATACAATCTGTATTGTGAAAAGCGCTATGCAAATAAACTTGACTTGACTTGACTTAATAATGGCTGCAGTGCCGTACGGATGTAAGCCCAAGTAGACGAGAACGCGCATGACGTCACATTTTGTGAATTTTCGCGCCGATTCGGGCCTGACTCCTCCACACACAATTGAGCCTACAGGCTGATAGAGGCAAACGGTGGACAGTCAAGGTGTCATTCGTTTTATTACATAGTGGTTGGCTCATACATGTACAAATGAAAACTCTATCTTAAAGATTTTTTTTAAGTAAAAACCTACACACAGCCCCTTTAAAGGGCACCTATTATGCAAAATTCACTTTTACATGGTGTTTGAACATAAATGTGTGTTGGCAGTGTGTGTCCCCGCTTTGATAACAGTAACTTTCTCAAATGTTTACAGAACAAGCGGGAACCCAGTGTGCCTGTATCTTTCTCTATTGCTGTTCTATTACAAGATAGAAAGTCTAAGGCCTTCAATAGCCGTACAGCAAACTCAACTAATCTGGTGCCTATTGCACGTCTAACTAAGATTGGTGTAGGGAAAAAAAGTAAGACTGTTAAGTTAGCAATTTTAAACATCCGCTCACTTAAAAATAAATCACTTCTAGTCAATGACTTAATAACCACAAACAACCTGGATTTTATGCTTCTAAATGAAACCTGGCTAGAAGACAGCTGCAGTGCAACAATCCTCAATGAAACAGCCCCTCCTAACTTTACTTTTATGAGTGTCTGCAGAGCTGTTAAGAGAGGTGGGGGTCTAGCTGCTCTTTTTAAAGATATCTATCAATGTAAGCAAATATCATTTGGGAATTACCAGTCTTTCGAATATCTGGGTACTGTGTTAAAAGGTGCTCCTCGCATTTTACTTATCATTATTTACAGGCCTCCAAAATATTCTCCAGCCTTTGCTGAGGACCTTACAGAACTGTTATCAACAATTACCTCAGAGTTTGACTGTTTTGCCATTGCTGGAGATTTTAACATTCACATAGATAATGCAGAAAACAATATGGCAAAAGAAATCAAAACTGTTTTAAAAACTTTTGATCTGACTCAGCATGTACATGGACCCACACACAATCATGGACACACTCTAGATTTACTTATCAGTAAGGGTCTAAACATCTCATCGATTGTTATTAAGGATGTAGCACTGTCTGATCATTTCTGTATTTTCTTTGATATATTGATCTCTCCTGCCACTGAAGCTAGATCTGTGTCTGTCAAGAAGAGATGCTTAAATGAGAACACTAGTGTACTATTTATGAAGGCTATATCCTTAACACCAAGCATATCTGCTGACTCTGTTGATTTTCTCCTTGATTCTTTTAACTCAAAAGTTAAAAGTGCAATTGATGATATTGCTCCTGTGAAAGTCAGGAAGAAGAGTGGCAGACAAAAAGCACCTTGGAGAAACTCAACAGCAGTGCAAAATATGAAAAGACAATGCAGAAAAGCAGAGCGCATGTGGCGGAAGACAAAACTTGTAGTCCATTATAACATCTACAAAGACAGCCTTCATGCTTTCAATATGGAACTAGGCAAAGCTAGACAGACTTTCTTCTCAAATATTATAAACTGCCATTTAAACAACACACGCACTCTTTTTGCTACTGTAGAGAGACTGACAAACCCCCCAAGCCAGATTCCCAGTGAAATGCTCTCAAACAGCAAGTGCAGTGAGTTTGCTTCTTTCTTCTCTGAGAAAATCAATAATATCAGAAAGGTGATCAGCACATCCTTGAGTTGTGCTGGGGTCAGACAGATCAGACCACCTGAAAAAGTAGTAACTTTGTCTGATTTCAAAAAAATTGATGGCAAAATTTTGGTAGAAACCGTACAACACCTTAAAACATCAACATGCGCTCTTGACACACTTCCCACATCTTTTTTCAAAAGTGTGCTAAACAGTTTAGAAGCAGATCTTCTAGAAGTGGTAAATGCCTCACTTCTCTCTGGGAGTTTTCCAAACTCCCTGAAAACTGCAGTTGTCAAGCCCCTCCTGAAAAAGAGCAATCTGGATAAGACCATATTAAGCAACTATAGACCGATCTCAAATCTTCCTTTCATAGGCAAGATCATAGAAAAAGTTGTCTTCAATCAGCTGAACAAATTCTTAAGCTCGAATGGATACTTTGATAATTTTCAATCTGGTTTCCGACCGCATCACAGCACAGAGACAGCGCTCATAAAGATAATAAACGATATTCGCTTAAGTACTGATTCAGGCAAATTATCAGTGCTGGTACTACTCGACCTCAGTGCTGCATTTGACACTGTCGATCATAACATACTTCTGGACAGGCTGGAAAACTGGGTGGGGCTCTCTGGGATAGTCCTAAAATGGTTCAGGTCATACTTAGATGGGAGAGGTTATTATGTGAGTATAGGAGACCATAAGTCTGAGTGGACATCCATGACATGCGGAGTCCCTCAAGGCTCAATTCTTGCGCCACTCCTGTTCAACCTGTATATGCTCCCAATGAGCCAAATAATGAGAAACAACCAAATTGCTTACCACAGCTATGCAGACGACACACAGCTGTACTTAGCCCTATCGCCTAACGATTACAGCCCCATTGACTCCCTGTGCCGATGCTTTGATGAGGTCAACAGTTGGATGTGTCAAAACTTTCTTCAATTAAACAAAGACAAAACTGAAGTTATTGCGTTTGGAAACAAAGATGAGGTTCTCAAGGTGAACGCATACCTTCTCTCTAGAGGTCAAACAACTAAAAATCAAGTCAGGAATCTTGGTGTGACACTAGAGTCAGACCTTAGTTTCAGTAGTCATGTCAAAGCAATAACTAAATCAGCATACTATCATCTGAAAAATATTGCAAGAATTAGATGCTTTGTTTCCAGACAAGACTTAGAGAAACTTGTGCATGCTTTCATCACCAGCAGGGTGGATTATTGTAATGGACTCCTCACTGGCCTTCCCAAAAAGACCATAAGACAGTTGCAGCTCATACAGAACGCTGCCGCTAGGATTCTGAGCAGAACCAGAAAATATGAACATATCACACCAGTCCTCAGGTCTTTACACTGGCTCCCAGTTAGATTTAGGATTGATTTCAAAGTATTATTACTGGTATATAAATCATTCAATGGCCTAGGACCTCAATACATTGCAGATATGCTCACTGAATATAAACCCAACAGATCACTCAGATCATTAGGATCATATCAGCTAGAAATACCAACAGTTCACTCTAAGCATGGTGAGTCTGCTTTTAGCTATTATGCCAGCCGCAGCTGGAACCAGCTTCCAGAGGAGATCAGATGTGCTCCTACAGTGGTCACATTCAAATTCAGACTCAAAACACTTCTGTTTAGCTATGCATTTACTGAATGAGCACTGTGCTGCTGTTCGTCCGACTGTACTGTATTGTATTTCATTTTATTTTTCTAAACTGTTTTAATTATTCTTGTTTCTTTTTATTATTTTAATTTATTCTATGTAAAGCACTTTGAATTGCCATTGTGTATGAAATGTGCTATATAAATAAACTTGCCTTGCCTTGCCTTGCCTTGAGCAAAACCACCCTAGAATGATAAAAATCCACCCAGTGGTTTTTTTACAATCTCAATAAATCATAAGCACTGTCTCAGAAGGAGCTGTTCTCAGATTCGGTGCAATGTGACGTAGAATTGCACAGGCCCCTCCCACGACTGCTGAGTGACACTTCAGTTTGAGCATAGACCCGCCCTGAGTGAGCTGGACACAGTCCGCCATTGTTTCGACGCTGGAACAGCTGTAGACAAGAATGTCTCCTAAGCGATTGAGGTGTTTTGTTGTTGGATGTAAGAATGAACATAGCAGTCTTCATTTACTCTCGTTGTTACTCGAGGATGGATCTGTACTGTTCGTGATCCAGCTTACACTCTCCGGAGCGAAAGTGAGAGCGCGCACTTTATGACAGCTCATCGAATCATTTTACGGATATAAGATTTACCAGTTTATTAAGCACCCACTGAAAAGGTGTGTATATATTTGTTTACTGTTAGTTGTAACGAGTGTTTTGTGTAATTCGCTGATGATAATGAAAGGGAGAGAGAGAGAGTTTATGGATAAGACTTTAATACGCACTTCTTATACTGTGTTTATTCAGCTCTTACAGTGATTCTGGTGTAAAACTAAGGCTTCATCTTTTGTGTGATGTACAATAAACTTCACTGAACTCGTCAGTATATTTTGGTCATCATTCGGACGGGGTCTGCCACAGCAGGCTTGTATTAATAGTGGATAAAGGCAGATGACAAATAAGTTATAACCATAATTAAACTAAACTATACCTGTTCTATCTCTATACAGCATATATTATCTGGCTCTGTGGGCATTATTGTCCGACTCCGAGTCGAAATGAACATGCAACTGAGAGTTTCTGTTTTGATATTATCAGATGAGATTGTCCTGGCTCTGAGCGCGAGCTCGTGAGGCTCCGCCCCCTGTGCCGGCAGCAGCAGCTCATTTGCATTTAAAGGGATACACACTAAAACAGCGCTTTTTTCTGAGCCCCAAAAAATGACAATTTAAACATGCTGTAAAAAATTATCTGTTGGGTATTTTGACCTAAAACTTCACATACACACTCTGGGGACATCAGAGACTTATTTTACATCTTGTGAAAAGAGTCATAATAGGTGCCCTTTAAAATTAACACAGAAAAAATAAGTATAATTAAAAAAATGAGAAACAACTGTGTAAGAGTATTTCAATTATGTAAAACAAGACTAGCACAATCTTTTCACTGAAAATATAAATTGCTTAAATAATGATAATTTATAACAATGAAATAGTTTATTTAAAATTTTGCATTTATTCACATTCTGTTATTAAAAGCAACAGTAAAAAGATACACTTAAAATACAAACATAAAGAGCAAAAGTGATATTTCAGATTCTGAGTTGTAATGAACTAAATAAACCAGCTCTGCCTGAATCACAACACACACATTGTTTTGTAGCAAAATAATGTGTATACGTTTTTATACACTTGGCACATTGTATTATGCAAATACAGTACATTGATAATAAGTCAAGTAAAAACTGACAGTACAAGATGTGTAGTGCAAATCTTCTTCATATTTGTGCATTTAATACATTTGTAAATGAAATAATGATGTTGACTGTGCCGAGAGCTCATGTCGGTTTGTCTTAAAGGTTTAAGTTGTCACAGTGCAAATATAGTGTTAAATGTTGATTTGAGTGTTTCCATCTTCCTAAATATCACAAAGCATTTGTTCTATGGATGTATCAAGATAATAAGTATGTTATTGTTGAATTGAATAATAATGAACTACAGTAAATAAGCGCCGCCTAGTGTTTCCATTATAATGAGTCTCTATCAGAATCTTCACTTCAGAAACACTGAACTCCTTCTCAACCTTCAACAAACAGCTAATCCATCCTCTGAAACAAGGCACTTATTATAATAAGCATGATAAATGATAAATGTTAATCTATTCCAGGTTTATACGCTGAAACTATCAGATAATGTAAGTAACGTTCATCTAAATGTCCTAAATTATATGTGCTTCCAGTAGGTTAATATTTCCATAACATGTAAATAGTGTTTTATGATGAATATGTATTTCAGGTTAAAGGTTAACAGCTGAAGTGTGTTTTTGCTGATTCTCCTCAATGGGAATAATGTTGCAGATTCACAATGATCCTGCTGGGATTCTCTCGGATCACATGATCTTTCTCCGTCTGGAAACAATAAATTGCAGCTTGTTAAAGAGAGAGAAATGAACAGCAGTAACTGTCACAGAAACTCATGAAATCAGCAAATCTTCCATCAATCAGTGAATAATACTCAGTCTGGAATGTTTATTTCGGGATCATTTTGATGGAAACGTCATTCATTCATGTGAAAGTTTACAGCAGAAGAGCAGAAATGCTTTTATACAGTATATTCAAATATTGAAGTATTTTGAGAGCGTTACGGCAATTGCTTCATGAAAGTGGGTAAAGATCTTTTTTGGCACGTGTTGCTTGTTTCGACTCCCTGATTGGTGGAATGTTCAGTAAAGCATCATGGGTAATGTAGTTTTTACATAAATTCCGCTGTTAAACATGATTATTGTGAAAATAAGTTGAAATAATGCAGAATGACGGCTTCAACAAAAGCAAATATTATCGATTAATACTCGTAGCTCACAGTAGGGCTGTATTTTAAAGTTTTAATAAGTTATTTCACAGCAGATAAAATGAATGGATTTTTGTTGCACTCTCCTGAGAATCTCATAAGATTTCTACAAAGACCTACTAGTGAAATGTTTTACCTCATCTGTGTTTTTCACCTGGTCTCCTGTGAAATAATGAAATAATCTCTCTCTCACTCTCTCTCTCTCTCTCTCTCTCTCTCTCTCTCACACACACACACACACACACACACACACACACACACACACACACACACACACACATTTCTTCTCTTCTGTGATGTTGTAGCGACTGGGCTATTTCAATCATTCGTTCGTTTGTCCTGAATTAACAAATTCAGACTCTCTGTGTTTTCTAAGCACATTCCTTCCCAAAACGTTCTTTGCTAAGCTTACTAAAGCTTGTAACCTCCTGACTCCCAAACAGAGCCGATCAGCCCTATACGCACACTACGCAAGGTGCGTAGGGCCCCGCAAATTACTCAAGGCCCCGCCTCCCCTCGTGTCAAAGTGCGTCAATCAATGTTTACAATATCGATGAGAAAATGAAGCGGAACTATCTTTCTGGTCACGAAAAGAGAGAGAAAAAAACACCATGAGAGTTAATTGCGGCAACAGTTATCAGGTAGACTTGTGACTCTCCTCTCAAAGTTTGATGTCAGCAAAGAACAGTAGGCTAAAGTTAAGTTGATGTGAGTTGATTTATTATGCTTAATAAACGACAAAGGACAACGGTGTTTGTTTATAAACTGCAGCTCGGAAAAGATAACCGCGTCGCGCGTTAACATGCGATCATATGAACGTGCATGAAATGAAACGCGCACTTTCCAGCAGAAACATCTGTTGTGAGTTGGGACCAGTACAATATGGGCGTGATGGCACTCCTCATTATAGTTTTAAAACAAGACGATGATTATCTAGTCGCTAAGTCAAGGTTTAGTTACAACTCTGCACTAATGCAATATGGAAAGCAATGTATTGACATTGACTATTGATAGGCTCCATTGAATTTAAAATGTTGATTGGCTGGAGATTCTGGTCAATATGGATGCACATCCCTCAGTAAATAATAACCATCAAGAATCAAGAGTATCAAGAATTACTTTTATCATTTAAAAACACAGTGACATGCTATGGCACCATTTTAGCTTTTATTCATTCACAGGATATGCATTTTTGATATCAATAATTCAATTTGTACTATTTAAAATGTGAATTCTTGATATTAAGAATTAACTTTTTACTAGTAACAATGTCTTCTGATATCAGGAATTACATTTTCACTAGAACTAGTTAAAGGAGGGATTGTAGTGGGAACACTGGGGTGTCAGGTGTGACTGTGTGGCAATGGCAAATAGTTCATGGCTCACGGGTCAGGTATGAGGGCCCCTAAACAGAATTTTGCTTAGGGCCCCAGGGAGGTCAGGATCGGCTCTGCTCCCAAATGTATATCATACGTCGGCTCCAGAGATACTGGAGCAAATAGACTTTTACGACACTAAATTGCACCTCAGAGACACTCCAGAACCTGAAACTAACATTCCTCTCTGTACCAAGAAGATAACGAAACTTCCTCCTGCTACGTGACATCACACCCCCCCCCACACACAAACATCCCTTTGTGTTTAGAATTAGGATAGAATATCCTTTAATATAAGTACAAGTACATTATGCATGTTTTATTAGTTTGTTTGATCATATAATATGATTTTCTTGTCTAGCTCTGAAATGTCTTGTTGAAGAATGTCTTTCCAGTGGAATCGCATTCCGTAACCCGACTCCTCTTTCTAGAGGACAACACTTTACGACCCTGCACGAAGCTGCAGCCAAAGACTTCTCTGCAAGAGATAACGGGAAGCGCAATGTGACAGACATTCCAACACACACATTAACGCACACACATACACTAACTTTGGACATTAAACTTAGAATATAAGCATGTCATTTTTCATATACTCCTGAGTGTTTTCCTAGGTTATATTCACTTTGTTTATGACGTTTATTTGAATGAACAAACCTTAAATGTGTGTAATTATGCATATCTTATGTAACTTGGTGTCCCTACAATCTTCATATGACAAGTTTCATATCTCTGTAAACCTCGCAATCTAACAGAGTTGGATTTCGATAGCAGAATGCAATAATGTACATTGTTTTACACTTTTCATATTTCTGGAGCTGAACAGCTTACTCTCATCTCCTCATGAATCATTCGAGTGGGCGTTGTCTGACGAGACAAAGAACTTCTTCCCGCTCTGAAATCTCTGAAGGTGATTGGTTGTTCGCGCGAACAGAGGCGTCAACCTATCTTTTCAACCCGTTCTCATCTCAGGGCGTCATATAAGGCCGTTTTGTCACGTCCTTCGGCGTTTTCTGCCCACGCATATAGCACCCTTTTGCGTATAGATGACACGCACATGGCTTTCAACCAACTTCAATGTAAAACCATCCGCGATGTAATTACACGCTCAGGGCTTCGCCAGTCGTCAATTCACCTCAACATTGACCGACTGCACAGACTAAAGACGTTTTCAGCAACGACTTATGTTTGCTCTATGATTAGGATTGCCTACACCTAATATAGGAGGTCATTGTTTTCCATTATTTATCTTTTGAGAGGAGATATTCGCCATTTTCAACACCCTTATCGTCTGTGAGAGACGCTCGCGGCTTAACCACCTCCAATGCAACCCACCCGCGTTTTACAGGACGCAGTTGGACTTTGCTAGCCAATCCAAGTGCGTGATATCAGACGCTTTCAGCAACAGTAGCATGCGTAGGCTACAATTTCGTTAAGTTTTAAATAAGCCTGTGGTAGCCTACTCAATTTAAACGTGAATGTGTGCTAGGTATCCTAACTAAAAACACGACAATATAGGTTCCATCATCCCTTAATTGCCCGCAGGAGTATATTGGCCGAATTCAACACACACCCTTTATCGTGTGTGAGAGACGCTCATGGCTTTCAACCATCAATGCAACCCACGGGCGTTTTACAGGACGCAGTTGGACTCGTTAAATATGGACGCTTGGCCAGGACCCCTTGGCGTCACACTTTAACGCACTGGGTATACCTTTGGCGTCATTTTTCTCAACGTGTAGGGTAGTCTTGTTTGACTTCTATAGAACTCTGAACCGGAGCCTGCGGCGTTGAAATTTGACGTCTTGGGTAACACCGCAACCCGTCTGCTGTGCTGTGTATGGGTCGAGGCTACAATAAATAAAAATAAAAAGGAATAGACTACAATGAATGATCTATGCCAGGGCTAGTAAAATGGCGGCCCCCAGATGATATTTATCTGGCCCTCCAACTGGTTTTTGATGTTTAAAAACCCTCGCAATCTGATATCAAAGTGCCCTCTCTGCGCAAAGGTTTAGCGCGTTCGGCAACCGCATTCAGCGGTGAGTTTAACAACGCACATGGTGTGCAACCGCATTCAGCGGTGAGTTTAACAACGCTCAACTGCAGGTAAAACGGCATTCAGAGGTGAGTTTAACCAAAACAACGCTCAACTGCAGGTAAAACTGCATTCAAAGGTGAGTTTAACAACGCTCCACGGCGTGCAAGTAAGCAGTTTAAGCGTTTTCTTGTCATAGGAACTGGTACATATACACTGCTTTAACTATAGCATGCTGGGTAACGTATTTTTATCGGAGGTTTGTTGATGTTAATAAATATATAATATGCTACGATTGTGTTCAATTAATATTTTATTTTTTATTTTATTTTTTATTGATTAAATCCTCTAAATTAATAACGCTGACGTCACTGTATGGGGCGATCCCAAGGTCCATTGCGATTTCCCACTTGGTAAGTAGAAGAGTTAATTAATAGAGATGGATACTATTCTTAAATTTACACATCTAAAAACTGTTGAATCAGGACAAGAAGTTGTGTTTAGAACCTTTAGATGTGTAAGGTGGCAATTTCGTATGACGGTAAATAATAGAAGGCATTATAAAAATATAGTTTGCTGCACCAAATGTGCAGGCTAGCAAAGTTAGCTAATTGAATTCAAGTTCATTTTTGTCGCATATAATCATGTATCATACTGGGGAATGTAATATTTTCAGTATTACATTAGCCCACAACTATTATCCAATATTAGAAATGTTCAGATGAAGAACAGTTGCCAGATTGGTTTGTTTTACAGCCTAATTGTTTAAAATCCACGCAAAATTATATAATTAACACCCAAATAAATCTATAATTAACAATACAAATTAATTTATAACTACAACATTATTGTGGCTCATCACAATATGAAATGATAAATAATTTGTGTGTTCTTTCAGAGGCTATTTAAGGCTACTACAGTGAACAGTGCAACTGTAAAATTATTTTCCATTTCTGTCCTTTGCCTTAAAATAAAAAAAAATTCCACTTTCCCAAGCCTTTTTTTATCACACATAGATCAACCCAAAACCAACCAAATGGCTGGGAAACTATCCAATCTGGCAACATGAAGAATACTGGTGTAAAATATAAGGTGTTTGATTCTGAATTGCTGAATTGCAGGTCCTTCAATTTTGCCTGCTCTTTATTCTAATCCCCCACCACACATACACACACAGAAACACACACAATAAAGGCACTTTTAAGAGCCACGTCTGTCTTGTGTTTTTCTGTCAAGTATTACTGTAAGTCATGATGGCAATGGCAGAAATTGCAGAGTACCTCTGGCCTTATCTGAAACTGGCCATTGATTGCATACAGTTGAAGAGGAATGTTTCTTGCATTGTACTCTTGCATTGCATTGATGTTTCTAATAATTCAGTGGATTTAACTAATGTCTGATAACTGCTTTTGTTCATTTCAGGTGAGTAAACTTGAAGCTGTATGATACAAGCCAATTTTATTTATTGGCAAGCCAGATAAAAGGGCTTCGAATAAATGGATTGCAGAAATAATAACCCATCTGCACCCCACTCCTGTCACTAAAATTATTTTGGAGAAGATGCGGAGGGCCTATGAATTTATCTTGACAAAATGTAAGTAATGTTTTGATTTAGAAATTATGAATGTTTAAAATGTATATTTCTTTGTTAATATGTAAAGATTTTAAATGAAAGTAAACTTGTATTATAGCAACCTCCACAGCACAGCAACCGGAGAGTCAAATGGTGCAGCAGGCGGAGAGTCAAGCGGCGGCGGAGAGTCAAACCAAGGAGTCTGAGACTGTATTTGTTCTTAACCTTGTTCCTCTGTCTTCCCCACTCTCTCCAACCTCTCTCTTCTACTTCTTCTACTTGTACAACTATTCTTCCTTCACTTTCTTCCAAACTTCCACTGCCATGCTCTAAGTCTTTGCAACAAATGAAAAGGACAAACACCTCTGCCTCTTCACACTATTCTCCCTCTGTCTCTCTTCCATCTCCGTCTGCCTCTTACATTTCCACGTATTTGTGTCAGGAAGGGCCACGTGTGAAGAACAGAAGAAAAGGTAACCTTTTGCATGGTACATCTTACCCCACACTGGTAATAAATTTGCTCCCAGTCAGAGTTGACTTCATGTAAATTTGATTCATTGGGCTAACCGGGTCATTGGTAGCCAGTTCACAGTATTTAGTTATTTAGCTGTGGCCAATGTCCAAGGCCTGTGGTTAATGTCAGTCCCTGACTTAAGGTCCTTCCACACTGAGTCTGACATTTTCGTATGCGTTTTTCCGTATTCGTCATTCGGTGGCTCTGAATTGTCAAAACACCATTCCAAATTCTTGCTACTGATCCGAAAAACGCAGAAAATCGAACCCGATCCTATTTTTTTATGACGGCAGTGTGTAAACGTGATTGACAAAACATATTTATTCGTCGATTTCAGAGTCAGTGTGCAAGGACCATTAAGCTAAGAGGACTTTGGGAAAGCCAATCCTGTACATTTTGCTTTCAAAAACAGGGACAAATTTACTTTGACATAAATGAAAAGTACTGCATATTACCTCACATGTGAAATTATAAATTTGAACTGATTTAGCTACAAAGCATGGCATCATGGCTTAATAAACTTTCCGTGTCTTTTCATCATTTCAGGTTGCCGAAAATGTAGTAGGCAGAAGGTTTTCCTCTTTGATCGAATAACTGGGGAACGGATAAATGAGGTAAAATGTGTTCTGTTAGGCTGCTTTCTTGTCTAAATTACTGATTCTGACCTTTCAAAGATAATAAAACAATATGTTATGCCCTAATCAGTGATTGCTAAAACAGTTCAAATAATTATTATTCGTGTTTTTGTGTGTAGGGGAAAGCCGAGTTGAAAGTCCACTGGTTGCCATGCACTGTGTGGTAAGTCATATTTTATTTATTATTTAATTCTCAGTACTCAAGCAAATAGCGATGAGGTGGAGGCATTTGGAAGAGCTAGATCCGGCAGGTAGGCCCTTGTAACCTTTAGGACATGCATTCCGATGATGAAAAATTATGGAATAGTCTTCCGAGCATTCCAAAATCAGACACACACTCTCAGTCCAGACTAAAGACAAATATCTGGACTGTCTTTAGTCTGGACTGAGAGAGTGTGTCTGAATTTGGAATGCTCGGAAGACTATTCCATAATTTTAAAGACAAATGGGCGAATGATCTACCTCCTTGTCTTTATTTAGAATATTCTGTTTGTAAGATCCTGGAATTTTGTGATTAACACAATGGATTGTAGGTAATGAGGAGCTGAACCATTCAGTACTTGCTGAGTAATTAATAGAACTCTAAAATTAGCTGACAGACAGCCAATGTATGGACAATAAAATGGTCCTGATGTGATCTGGTTTTACTGTTTCTAGTAAGTTCTCTAGTGGCTAGCTCTAGCTCTGAAATATCTTATTTATTGAGCCTGCAGCAGGACATCCACTTGGTAATGCATTACAAAAGTAGCAGTGTTTCATGCACACATAAATTAATCTTTCAGCATCTGAAACACTTATGTGTCATAATTTAGTTGTTTCCTGTTGTACATGTGTTGGAAATGTGATTTTCCTCTTCCCACTAATGACAACTTCATCCCTCAGTTTATCAGAAACATTTTGAAATCCGTAAATTGAGAAACATGGCTTTCAATGTACAGGAACTGTGTGGAACATTGTGTAACTAGAGCTGCCAGACAATTGTAGTTTAGTAAAAAGTACAATAGTTTCCTGTGAGATGCAATGTTGTATAAAAATGTGTAAAATGAAAAAACACCGTAAATTGAGTGAATGTACTCAGTTGCATTCCACCACTGGGCTTAACCAGGGTTAATGCTACTTTAACAAACATAAATACATTTCAATGAACTCTCTAAATTTAACCCAACAGGTTTTTTTTTTTTTTTTTTTTTTTTTTTTTTCTCTGTTCTAATGAATTTTTTTGCACTTATGATATTTTACAGTGGCAAAACCTGGGATGACACATGGGAGCCTGCCAGTGAATTCCTGCATGTTATGCCTAATTCCCCACATCCCAACCAGCTTTCAGCATGACAGCCTAGTCACCTGGACTCAAGCACCCTTAATTTCTTTTCTTTTTTTTTGTGAGTTTTTTCTTTTCTTTTCTTTTTCTTTTTCTCTTGCTTTTGTTCATTAAAGTTTTTTGCACAATACCCAGTCTCTTTTTGTGTTTATTTTCTTAATGGTGTGTAAAAAAAAAAAAAACTTTTGCATTTTCAATAACTGCACAACAGCCAGGAAGTGTGCCATGGAGATCATAAGGGAGAAAATGAGTGCTGTTTGGCATAATGGCATTCCCAAAGGCATTATTTGTACTTTAAAAAAAAAAAATTATATAGTTTAGGTAAGTCTACTTGAACTATTTGTTTGGTATGCCAGCCATGAATACATACCACAGAATACTCCTAAAGATATTAAAATGTTGTAATCCTACAATTTCCGATATTAATTCCTTTAACATTTATAATTGTAATTACCTATTTATATTTGCCTTTTTACAAAATAATGTAAAATTAATCATGTAAATATATATATTGTTTTTATTTTGGGGGGCAAAGTGTTCTTCAAAGGGAAGAAAATATGTATTTTCTGGTGGCAGCCTTGCATCTCCTGGGTTTTTTTTTTTTTTTTTAAGAAAAGAAAAATTAAAGTCTTTAAATAGTTTGGCATATCAATACATTTTGGGAAATTAGTACAAAGTGTGAGCGCAATCATCTTTAAATGTTACAGACGCATTTTATTTGATTAAGAGATTAATTTACATCTGTTTAAAACAAATACTGCATGCTAGAATAACTATCAAGAGTAATTTTCTTTCTGTAAGATCCCTGTAGGGTTACATAACATAGGTTACATAGCCTATCTTCAGTCAGAACTGGGAAGAGTCTGTTTTTTTATTTATTTTTTTTTATTGCAGAACTTATACATAAATGATCATGGAAATAAAGCGTTGTTGTATATCTTTCAATGAAAAATAACAACAAAATAAATAAATATCCTGGATTTGCGTACATCAAAAGTCGGAAGAGCCTGTAAATACCATATATGGACAAGTGTGACGAGGCTTTGACGTTTCCATGGCCCCAGAAGGACAAGCTGTGGTTGGACTAACGTTTAGGTCAGAATAAAAAGCGCTCCATATCGCAAACTATGTTTTGCTTGCGTTATGTTGTCAGTAATACTGTCAGTTAACAATAAGGTATTGCTATATTGAAAGAAATTACACGTTTACCGAGATCCTAACCCTAACCCTATAGTGTAACTACACACTTCAATGAACTACAATTTACAGCGCCCGTCCCATGGACACAATGATAGAGGCTTATGGGTAATGTAGTTTAAAAACGTTTAGTAATGGAATTAAATAAATACAATCTTTAATGAACAAAGGGACATCCAAATATGTTCATTATACATACCTCTTTGACATATTTGAGAGCCAGACTGAAATTTGGTATTTTACTGTGAGCACTTTTTAAAATGCTTTTTTAACACCTTTCCATGTATGCCAGACATCTCTGTCCAACATTATGTATTAAACATAGCATAAATAATTGTCCTACCAATTTTCACTTTTATACACTTATCAGACTTTGCATTTGCAGACTTTGTAGAATGTGCATTTTTTTGCTCTTCCAGGGGTGCTACGGGACCCCTGGGGGAGGAAGGGCAGTAAAACCTACACATATGTACTCTCTTCATCATGGACAACAAACTGTATTGAGTCACATTTATATCTGAACATTATTTTGCTTTCCCGCCTTTTCTATATTTACATCATGCTTGTGTTAGGTTTTGATTATATTGCAAGACTCTGAACTCGGAATACAAAAATACAGTAATATTTTACAAATGTTGTAAAATAGACCTTTTCTGAATTGCTAAAACACTAAACCTCCCAAATTATCAATAGCCTAATCGAATTTGTCGAGTAAATCACTCTTTCTGTAAAACATTAAACAAGTTCAGGTAGTTAAAACACTGTTTGCAAATCTCATGCACTCTTTTGGCAAAACTCTAAACACATTCTCACTCACTAAAACACATTTCGCACTGACACATTTATGTTTCAAAACACTAAACACGGGCAGGCAAAAGTTAAACAACTACAACACAGTGTCATCGTTAACACACAACTACTCAAAATTGTTCACTTATTTCTAATGATGAGACCAAACCAACTGTACATCATACAAGTCAGTTAAGAGTGCCAAAACTGACTCAAAATGTTACACTGAATGTTACCAACAATGGATGGAAACAATATAAGAGGGAGAGGAGGAAGAAGAGTATGTGAAATAGGTGGTGAACAAAGAGGAAGAGGAGGAGGATGAGAAAGAGCAAGGTGTGAAGAATGTTGTCAAGGCTGGATCTGCTTTAGGGATTTTCCCTTTTCCTGAGATGACATTGTTATGTGGAAGAAGTCATCAGGCCGGACCAACATGAAGACATGATGCTGAAGCAGAATAAAATCTCTCTCACTGACCTTGATTCCTCTAGTTGCACAACTCTTCTGAGTGACTGTAACGCTTTTCATTTAGAGTTTTTTACTGTAACCTTTTTGTCTTTTGCAGTTGGGTCACTGTATTTTCACAGTATAAAAAGTGCTGAATATACAGACCTTCAATACTATACAATATTCAGTACAATACTATACTTGCAGTGCAGTGCAGTATACAATTTATTCACCTTACTACTGTAAGTTGTCATTACTATACTTTTTTTACGCAATTGCAAAATTTGTTTACTTAGTTACGATATACTTTTATTTCGGTAACTGCGTGTTTCGGATTCTGCTCTTCGTTTTTCTCTGTAGTGTCTAACGGTTGATCTGTAGTGTTTATAATATTGACTGATGTGTGTATGATCTGAAAGCATTGTTTGATTTGAGCACAGATAAAATGGTTTTGAGGCAATTGTTTGATTTTGCCATAAGAGTCAGATGTTCTCTGAATGTGGTTTGAAAATTTGGTTTTGTGTTTAAGGTTTTGAGAATGTGAGTTTCAAGAAATGTGTTTTAGCAATCCAGAAAACTGTAACATTATACTGTTAATCAGGTCACAGCTGATAAATCTACACAATTGAGTGGTGAAATGTTCTGAGTACCACAGAATCACATCAGTTGACTATGAAACCTGTACTAGATTACACAGAAAGCACATTGAATATTATGTTGGGGAGAAAATTATTCCTCATCATTATGGTGTTCTTCCTTATAATCTGCTTCTTCCATGTCTCTTAACAGGTTTCAATTGTTATACAGCACCCTACAGTTCAACTAATGAAAGTTACTGTACCACACAGTGCATGCATGCATGCACACATTTCTATGTATGTGAAAGAAGAGGTAACACTTTGGTTATATTTATGGTGATAAAAAGCAGATTTTATTACATGCTTTATATTCATAGTTAAGGTCATTGTCCAGAAGTATGAAAGGTGTTACTGTCTTGTAGATTACAGTCCATCATCAGATATTTCGTAGTCACTGTCGTACTCATCAGCTGAAGCACTGTACAAGAAGTTGATGTCCTCTGCTCCAGACAAAACTTGCAGGTAACAGTCTCTTGCTTGCACCTTCATTTCTCTGATTTGATTCCGCTTTCTGAGGATGATGCTCTGCAGACCTTTCAAACCTTCTTCACTTAGGCCACATTGCGAATCTTAAAAGAGGAACACAAGAATATAAGACCAGCATTAGAAACTTTATAAACAGTCATCATTGTTGTGTATATTTATTAGGGCTGCCCCCTAATAGTAATCTTTGGTCGGGGCAACCCTATGTTTATGTAATTTATTACAAATACATACTTTTCATTGTCTCACTGGAAAACAAGCAGGACAGCTCTCTGAGGGTATCGGAACGAGTTGAAAGAGATTTCCAATGGTGGTCCATCTCTGCAACAAGAATCTTCTGCTCCTCCTCAAGTCTCCTTACTGACATGATGATGTCAAACGCCTTTCTCTTTGTCCTTAGATCGACAGAGTCTGGAATGCATTTATGATAAATAAATAAATAATTTGTATTAAACATCAACCTTCAAAGAATCTCTGAAATAGTATGGGGTTACAGAATGACATTTGAAGCATTGTGGGTTATGTGTCATTATGTATCAGATTTGTCAGAAGCAGTCAACAAACAGTAACAATTACAATTATTTGTGACTAAATGTATTACAAGTAATCATTTCCTCACCGTCAGCCCAATCCTTTACATCATTCTTCCAATTGGCTCGCTGTCACTGTCAATTGCGCTTTCATGGACTCTAGGTTTTGTAACTGGCTTTGCAGAGCTTTTGTGGTCTACAATAACAAACAGTGGTAAGAAACAAAAAACAAATGCTCAATGCACAGCTTCATACACTGCTAACATGCAGTACTGAACATCTAAAATTAATTCTACTGATGTCATTACCTTTTGATATCGGCAGGTCAGTGAGATAGCCAAATTGTTGAACTTTTGCTGATTCCAGCGCATGGCCATGAGAGTCAGCAAGTCTGTGCATCCTGAAAAACAAAGAAAATATGATGTTACCATATTCCTCCTACGTATTATGTAAGGATGTAACTAGTGCAGTATGTGGTAATCTTACCTGCTTTTGACATATGCTTACTGGTTACTGCAATCCTAGATAGGAAGGCATTGCACTGTTCCACCTCCTCCCCTAGTGTTAAACCAGCACCGTCCTGATATGCCCCACTCCATTTTACCTGGTTAAGAATAAAAAAATAAAAATAAACAGATGTTTGCAGATGTTCAGTTTAGATAATACGATTCTATCACATAGCAACACTTCCTTACCTCGTATTTAAAATCATGGGCTTTGGCATGAAATACCGAAAGGAATGGCTTCATGTTAAGAAGGTGCTGGAGCTCTGGAGCAGGACTCTGTGCCGACACACCACAAGCTCCAATCCCTCCTCGTCTACCTTGCTGGCAGATCTTTATGAGGTATCTCTGGCTGCTGACCACTCCCCTCCACAAACACTTCTTCCACTGAACTACAATATGGAAAATTGTTGATGAAAATAAGACTCTCCTAAACAAACTCTTCAGAAAGAGGTTATTATAGTGCTGTAGTCTAATTATCATCTAGAATTTTACATGTTTGGTTGTGTTGTGAATGTGGTCTACAAATCTTTTTACGTCTTCATCCTTGGCTATGAAGACGCCTTCAAAGATGGCCTGTTCCTCAGATCTAAAAAAACAAAAAAACAACAATTGATGATTGACAACAATTTATAACTTAAAATCTGAGATTTCTTAGTTCACATTAAAGAGCTATGTTTTCTTATTAATACAAACACTGTGATACACAGTTTGGAGTAGCTAGCAGCATTCTTGAAACGGTAATGCTTGCGGTTTCCATCAACTGAAACTGCAAGCATATCTAGGGTGCATGCAGGACAGTTGAAGGGCTCTTCCTTGCATATGTTGTCCACCTCAAATCTCACAGCCTCCCACTCAAAAAAACTTTTCAGAAAACTGTCTGCTGAGATCTTGCTTATCAACCAACAACTCAAAGATATCAACAACACTGCAGGATAGATAAATTCAATACTCACACGACCAAAGCGGACCGTTGGCTGATTCAGTATTCTTAAAAATGCTTGGCAGGACAGTCCTGGTGCCGCCATCTTCATTTCTTCAAATGAAAAAAAGACATCTGTGGCATAAACTGTGGCAAATTGAAGGGTTGCAGGCCAGTAGTCACTTCTGTTTAGGGCATCGACTCCAGCAGTCCAAGTGGATTGGCATGCCTCACAAATTAACTCGGGCATGGTTCGATCATGTCATCCTGGAAATATCAAAAACACATCCACTGTAATGTAAACCAGGGTTTGGGTTCTTTGTACTATTTATATATTACTTTGTATACTTCATATATTTTTAGTTTTATATCTATGTCAAACTTGTAGGGAGTCGCGTATGGATATATATTTATTTTAAAGATGCTTCTCAAACAGGACAAAATAAAGTTCTTCACATTCTTACCATTCATTGTGACCACAGCAACAATCTTTCCTGGACTAACCCTCAATAACTCTGGTGAACAACCACAGATTTTGTCAGGCATCTCCACAGGTACAAGCCGGACTGAAAAAGAGCATACAGTACACTTGAATTATGTTAAGGGGGTAAGGCTAAAAATAATTTTTGAAGCTGCCGAAGAGGGACCTAAAGAAAAAGAAAAAAAAAAAACAGAATTGAACATTTTACACCAGTATTCTCTTCATCTGTGTTGCCAGAATGGGCTAAATTGTATGTGATATTCCTTTTCAATAAACAAGAAGTGAATATTGTTAATTACATTTTAGATAGAAATTAGACAAAAATTGTCAATAAATGTAAGTTTTGCTCTATTTCAAAAAAAATAAAAAAAAAATAAATTCCAAACAAAGCCACATCAGAACTTCTAATATATATATATATATATATATATATATATATATATATATATATATAAATCAGTCAATAAGTTATGACAGCATTACTTGTTACATTAATTATACACATTAATTGTTTTATTTCATATTGAAAAATTGTGATGAGCCACAATTTAGTAGTTATGAATTAATTTGTATTGTTAATTATAGATTTATTTGGGTGTTAATTATATAATTTTGCGTGGATTTTAAACAATTAGGCTGTAAAACAAACCAATCTGGCAACTGTTCTTCATCTGAACATTTCTAATATTGGATAATAGTTGTGGGCTAATGTAATACTGAAAATATTACATTCCCCTACGATACATGATGATTATATGCGACAAAAATGAACTTGAATTCAATTAGCTAACTTTGCTAGCCTGCACATTTGGTGCAGCAAGCTATATTTTTATAATGCCTTCTATTATTTACCGTCATACGAAATTGCCACCTTACACATCTAAAGGTTATAAACACAACTTCTTGTCCTGATTCAACAGTTTTTAGATGTGTAAATTTAAGAATAGTATCAATCTCTATTAATTAACTCTTCTACTTACCAAGTGGGAAATCGCAATGGACCCTGGGATCGCCCCATACAGTGACGTCAGCGTTATTCATTTAGAGGATTTAATCAATAAAAAAAAAAAATAGTACACAAAGCAGTGTACCTATGTACCAGTTCCTATGACAAGAAAACGCTTAAACTGCTTACTTGCACGCCGTGGAGCGTTGTTAAACTCACCTTTGAATGCAGTTTTACCTGCAGTTGAGCGTTGTTTTGGTTAAACTCACCTCTGAATGCCGTTTTACCTGCAGTTGAGCGTTGTTAAACTCACCGCTGAATGCGGTTGCACACCATGTGCGTTGTTAAACTCACCGCTGAATGCGGTTGCCGAACGCGCTAAACCTTTGCGCAGAGAGGGCACTTTGATATCAGATTGCGAGGGTTTTTAAACATCAAAAACCAGTTGGAGGGCCAGATAAATATCATCTGGGGGCCGCCATTTGACTAGCCCTGGCATAGATCATTTATTGTAGTCTATTCCTTTTTATTTGTATTTATTGTAGCCTCGACCCATACACAGCAGACGGGTTGCGGTGTTACCCAAGACGTCAAATTTCAACGCTGCAGGCTCCGGTTCAGAGTTCTATAGAAGTCAAACAAGACTACCCTACACGTTGAAAAATGACGCCAAAGGTATACCCAGTGCGTTAAAAAGTGACGCCAAGGGGTCCTGGCCAAGCGTCCATATTCAACGAGTCCAACTGCGTCCTGTAAAACGCCCGTGGGTTGCATTGATGGTTGAAAGCCATGAGCGTCTCTCACACACGATAAAGGGTGCGTGTTGAATTCGGCCAATATACTCCTGCGGGCAATTAAGGGATGATGGAACCTATATTGTCGTGTTTTTAGTTAGGATACCTAGCACACATTCACGTTTAAATTGAGTAGGCTACCACAGGCTTATTTAAAACTTAACGAAATTGTAGCCTACGCATGCTACTGTTGCTGAAAGCGTCTGATATCACGCACTTGGATTGGCTAGCAAAGTCCAACTGCGTCCTGTAAAACGCGGGTGGGTTGCATTGGAGGTGGTTAAGCCGCGAGCGTCTCTCACAGACGATAAGGGTGTTGAAAATGGCGAATATCTCCTCTCAAAAGATAAATAATGGAAAACAATGACCTCCTATATTAGGTGTAGGCAATCCTAATCATAGAGCAAACATAAGTCGTTGCTGAAAACGTCTTTAGTCTGTGCAGTCGGTCAATGTTGAGGTGAATTGACGACTGGCGAAGCCCTGAGCGTGTAATTACATCGCGGATGGTTTTACATTGAAGTTGGTTGAAAGCCATGTGCGTGTCATCTATACGCAAAAGGGTGCTATATGCGTGGGCAGAAAACGCCGAAGGACGTGACAAAACGGCCTTATATGACGCCCTGAGATGAGAACGGGTTGATCTTTTCCATAAAAGACCGACTCATGAAATCTTCAGGGAGCACTTTTACGAACCATCTTCGTCAGCGAGAAGATCCATATGGCTCCCTTTTAGGGAGCATTCTCCGTTTTCTTTTCTTTTTTTTTCTTTAAGTCTTTTCTTTATTTTCGTCTTCGGACTCTACCTATGTTCAGTGAAATGAATGTAGCCGGCAACCTCAACTTTAAAGAGACTTGAACATCCCGCGGCCGCGCTCACAGAAGCAAGCCCTGCTTTCTTAAAGAAACACGCACGCTGCTCTTAGGACACACGCCCAAACACGACTCGGCGTTCTTCAGCAACAAAGAGAACCATTTTGCAAAATAAGTTATTGAACTTTTAATGTAATCTGATTTCTTGTTGTCTCTCAAGGTTACAGTGCCTGTGATTTTTCCATGCTGAGATCATCTCGGTGATCTCTCATCCTGAACTTTAGTTTCACTTTCTCCCTTTCATCCTCTCCCTCTCTCATCTGTTATCCGTTTAGTCTTGTATTTGTTTACGTGTTCTGTATATACATACATATTTACTCTGTGTGAATCGTAGTTATGTATTCATTAGTTCAATTGTATTAAAACCTATATACTTGATTGATCCTGTCTATAATTCTCACATTATGAGTCCCTGAAATGTTTGATCTAGCTACAGGCTTTACAATTTGATTATGATTTAGTAACCTACATTTATAAGGACAGGAGAATAGTTTTCATGGCCAGAAAACTGATCTTTCTGGAATTATAAGAAGTGGTAACTTTTATGAGAAAGTTGGTGAGTTAATCTTATGGTCGTTTGCGGGACAAACGACTGTTCGGTAATTACATTAATTTTCCATTAAGGGTTATCTCATAATCGATCTGAAATAGGATTACTGATATATGAATGATGAATTAGAATTCGTTGTGATTGATTATTCATATATACAAATCGATCTATTTTCAACTTCGAATAAATTAACGTAATGGTAATATGCAAAAAAATTTATCATATTCATGATTAATTATTACAATTCCCTATAGATAATTTGAGCTAATATTAATATTAATGTACGACCCATTGTTCTTACAATGTTAACAGGCTTGTTAATGCTGAGATAAATTTTACATTTTACATTTACATTTAGTCATTTAGCAGACGCCTTTGTCCAAAGCGACTTACAAATTAGGACAAATAATAAGATAAATAATATAGAAAGATGTTGTGGCTCAGATAAGGTCCAGTAGTTTTATGTCTTTGCTCTTGGCTATGGCCTTTTTGTGGCCCAGATCTGGCCAACAGGAGCGGTCCACCCAAGTGACACCATTCCACACCGCATGTGACTCAGATCTTCTTTCCACATGTGCCAGATCTGGGCCGGCACAAAGTTACTATAATTCTAAAGAGCAAATGAGACTCACCATGCAGTGACACAAACACAGAAGCATCGAATGATCCTGAATCTGCAGCTGCTCATCTGTAGTTTATAGAGTCCAGAGTCTGTGTTTCTGGTGTTTGTGATGTTCAGAGATCCAGTCTGATGATCCAGCTTCAGTCTGTCTCTGAATCTCTCTTCACACTGATCATCTGTATAGATCTGACTCTGATCTTCAGTGATTTCAGCGATGGGAATGTCTTTAAAATACCATTTCATCAAATCATCTGGGTTTCTTACACCAGGATCTAAAGTGACAGATTCTCCCTCTTTCACTGACTTTCTCCTCATTTGATCTCGTTCATCAGCAGGAACACCTGAAACACAAACCAACAGATGCTGGAGGATCTTTTGAGGAAAAAACTCCACAAGTGTGAAAATAGTTGTGCGTATTCAATTCCTGGATCTTGACAAATTAAGTAGAAACAAAATTAACTGCAAAATTGCTAAATATCAAGGTAATCGTGTTTTTATTCGTATAGATTTACTGTTTATATGTCAACTCTGCTGGAGGGAATTTATTTTATTTTATTTTTATTTTTTACAAACCCACACATATATTACACACGTACTGTCACAGTGTCTGGTTGGTGTACCCTGGGTGTCCACTAGAGGACATCTTTCCCATACCATCAAGTCACACCACCACTTCCTTTCATGAAGTGATGGGCTTTCCTCAAGATGGGCTTTCCTGTAGCTCAAACAGTAGAGTGTTGGTGCTAGCAACGCTAAGGTCATGGGTTCGATTCCCAGGGAAAGCAAGAACTGACAAAATGTAAAATGTGTATCTTGAATGGAATGTAAGTCGCTTTGGATAAAAGCGTCTGCCAAATGTGTAAATGTAATGCATTTCCCATAATCCTTTGTCTGAACTCATCACTGTTCCCACTCACATTGTTTGTATCTGTTTATACCCTGTCTGTTTCAGTTTTTGTCATGGAGTCCTTGTTTGATGTCAGATTGCACTTCTGAGTTCCATTCCTGTTTTGTTTCTTGTTTTTGGACAGTCTTTGTATGGATTTTGACCCTTTGCCTGGCTGGTTTATGATTATGAATTACCCCATTAAACTGCACATGGATCTTACCTTTTTTTGTGTGCATCTCGTGACACGTACATGTTTATACTATTCATGCATTACTACTTTGAAATATACATTTCTACATTATAATATTCCAAAATAAGCACATTATCTAAAATATTTATAATGATTTGCAAACACTTCTGATCATTATATGAGATAAACTGACAAACTACAAGATTTTTACACATTTACTATTTCTTTGCACTTTATTGTGAACTAAAAACAAGTATGAAAACAAGTATGAAATAATAAATGCATGTAATCAGATGGAAAGAACTGGAATGAACAGAACAAAACTAACTGTTAAAAACTAATGGATCGTCAGTGGAAAAACAAAACAGATGAAAGTGATTCAGTTCAATGATGCAGATCAAGAGAAAAACCTCTGAATGTCACTGATATAATAAACATGATGATATGATTTAAACATTATGACTCACCAGTAACATAAACTTTGAAGGTCTTTTCACTGTCGCTGCCGTTGATGATCATTAGTGTATATTCTCCAGAGTCTGTGTTTCTGATGTTCATGATGGTCAGAGATCCAGTCTGATGATCCAGCTTCAGTCTGCCTCTGAATCTCTCAGTAACATTATTAACTTTATTGCCTTCATTACACTGAACATCTGTACAGATATGATGGAGATCTCCAGTGATTTGAGCAATCCAAATATCATTAAAATACCATTTAATCTTCTCTAGTTGGTTTGTTTTAACACCAGTGTATATAGTGACTGAATCTTCCTCCATCACTGACACTCTGTCTGTATCAACACCAGACACACATGAAGAAGAAATCAACAGAAAATGATGTAATGTCAATATGACAGACATACAAAATAATAAAAGAGGAAGTGCTATAAAAATGTTTCTCTACAGATCAAACAAGCAGCGTAAAAACACAAATAACACACACGCACAATGCCACCAAAACAGTAACTATAGTATACAGGATAAATAAGTCATCAAACGTAAGCGGGACCATTGTACATGCTACTTTGAGATAGATACTTACAGCTTTTAAATATGTTTGCAAGCATCACACACAGTGAAATGGCCTTTGTCTGATACTTACTACAAGAAGCATTCTCTGCTCCTAAAAGTCCAATGCAAGGCTGAGGCTCCAGATCAATAGAATGCGCTTCAGAAAGAAATTGAAATATACATGACCAAAATACTGAATTTTACTACATGACCATAAAGAATAAAACAGGGTGACACTTTACAATTATTACAGAGTGGATAAATCGTGGGATACATTTAATAAGGGTTTGACCTGAACTGAACATGTATATACGTTCCAACAAAGCTATGTAACCCTGGAGGAAAAGCATGATTACTACAAATTGGAGTATCCACATATATATCAGGAATTTTCATATAAGCCATACCTTAATTTCTTTCCACACTTCAGTTAAGTTAGAAATAAATAACTATGTTTCCGTTGATACTTTAAAGATAAAGAAGTCTTATTACAAGAAGCTTTTTCAATTGCTAACCATTCTGGCTTCTCACCTAACTCCACCGAACCCAACTTTCTCCAGCATGCTGAAGTATTTAAATTAGCTATAATAATATTATAATATTAAATAAAAATCCTCCTAATCCTTAAGTTTATTTAGATGTTTCTTGTTAATCCTAGATGTCTTGATGGCTCAAATGAAGCTGGTTATAACAGATTAGAGCTGTTTAAAATGATAAAGGGGGATAAAGAAAGGAATACAGTGAAATACAAACAAAAATGTTATAAAAAAAAGTATACCGTTTATCCTCCCTACCAGTGTTAAGACAAAGACACTCAAAGTTTGGTTAATTTGATTGACATAACTTGACAAATTTACTACCATTTTTTTTTTTTTTTTTTTTTTTTTTTTTTTAAATATTAAATATATATATATATATATATAAAAAAATATATATATTATTTTGGTTCATTAATATTTAGCTGTCAGTCCAGGTTCTTGGACTGACAGGTCTTTGTCTGGATCTGGGTCAAAGCTCTGATTTGAGCAGGTAACTCTATAAACTCATTATTTTTATTTTTTCGTTGACCTAATGAGAAATAAATGTCTTACCCTGCAAGAGGAATGCCGAAACTGTGAACAAATAAACGAAAAACTTCTTTGTCACCATGTTTCCTCTCAATCGTGCTTTGGAACTTTGAATGAATGGAACAGCACTGCTTCAATACAGCAGTATTTATGTCTCTGGTGTGTCATTGTCAGAGACCACGTGATCATTTGAGATGACAAATGCCGGCAGATTGAAAGTACACGTGAGAAAGAGGTTGCAGTGAGGAGAGAGAAAAGAGCAGTATAGACAGTTCTCTCTTCAGGGCTGAGTTTAACTCCACTGATTGGTCAAATGTACATCATGTGACTGTGGTCACTTCTCAAGAGCTGGAATATCTGAGAAACACATGTTATGTGGCTGTACATGGTTTAAGTCTATTCAAATGTTTAAAGTTTAAATTCTAATACAAACTATTTCAACCTACAGTATACATTTTTATTACACCTGTTCATGTGATAATTCAGTTTCATGCAATGATGTGCAAGTTTCTTTGTTCGATTTTTTTTTTAAAGTATAAAGTTTTGTTATTTTGTTGTTTTATGTTAACATGTTAGATAAAACAGGACAGTAAATTCAGTAAAAGAGGGACATCCTATTCAATAAAATATAATACATTTAAAAAGGAACACAGAGCTGAGCATGAAACATCATCATCATCATCATCATCATCATCATTAATCCAAGAATGTGTTTTGATTAAATGTAAAATGTATTCTTTTACATTAAACAAAATATATATTGATTTACAATATTCTGTTGTAAGCAATAGTATTATCAGAGCACACGCTACATGAAATTGTGTGTCCCACTTCACAAATTGCACTTTACCCAATTTAAATGAAAATGGCTGTATGAATCTCTGTATATATAGCCTAAGTCTGTGAATTTCCTTCGAAACCGTAGTTGGAGATAAAAGAGACCTTGAACATTTCTTTAAAACGTGTAGAATAGGTTTATTTGCATTTAATACACAGTTTACCAAAAAAAAAAAAAAAATGTCCTAATTAGCTGACTTTGAGTCTTTTCCTGGTCTCATGTAGCCAGACCTTCAGACTCACCGCAGACGATCTGGACTCTATGAACTTTCATTTGCCAAGGACCAAACAAGAGGCCTTCTGACTCACAAGTAAAGCAACCAATCACGGTTCGTTTAAATAAGCTTCATGTTTATGGGCTGAAAAATGTAAAGTTCAAACACTTTTGAAAATCCAGCATTTATTTGATGGGGGTTTGGCATCACGTCAGCTTTGTTTCCAGACATGCAGACCGCTAAAGAACGAGACACACGTCTCCTGGGAATCCTGTACAGGTCAAACAATAAATCAGATGTCGACTTAAAGGATTAGATTTATTTTTTTATTTTTTTGCAAAGAAGAAACAGCACTGCACTGAATACATAAAAAAAAAAAAAAAAAAAAAAAAAAAAAAACCTGACTCCTCAACAAGTAAGAATAAAACGTACATTATTAAGACACTTATTGTTCTTACTGTTATGAATGAGTTTAAGAGATTTTACAAGGGAAATCTCAGCAATAAAGACATCAAATCTAGGCAAAGTCTTGAGAAATTTGTATTTGTGAATAAAATTTTTACAATGCAACACAAAGAAATGAACAACATTATCAATAGCATAGTCACTCCCAGAAAAATAGAGAAATATATCCTTCAATAAAAAGTTTAAATCACATTTTGATAAAATGAGAAAGATAACAACACTGTAAAAAAAAATTCTAACCCTCCCAAATAAAAAATTCCAAGTGACCGATAACATCTACATTTTTCAATTGGCCCAAGTGAAATTCTTGTTGCAATAGTCTGTTAACATTGGCTCAATGAGAAATAATACGTCAGACTAATTGAAAAATTTAGATGTTATCGGTCACTTGAAATTTTTGACTTGGATGTAATTTTTTTTTACAGTGAACCCAAGGTCTCCCAAAGAGGCTTAACCTGATTACAGTGGTAGAATAAATGAAGCAAATTTTCTTCCTCAACTTTGCAAAATACACACATGTCAGAGAGATCAACAAAAGAGGCAATTTGTGAGTTGGTTGGGTAAACGTTATGAAGAATCTTAAAGTGTACCTCTCTAATTTTATTGGACATACAGTATTTCTCTGGGAGTAACCACGCCCTCTTCCAGTGAATACTGTCAAAACAATTATTCCAGAAAAATTTACATTGAGGGGATGTGTAAACTGTGTAATGTAACAATAGCTTTATAAGTTTACTATTACATTTTTTATAAATAAGGCTAACTCCATCCAAAAAAAGTTTGGGCATAATTGTTTTTCGCTCATTAAAGAAAAGGTGTGTTTTAAATAAATGCACATAACTTGGAGACAGAGCTTTGATGACAGAATTGAAAGTTCTTGCAGGCAGAGGAAAATTCATAAATTCAAAGTCATAAATTCTTCATATTCCAGTATA
The DNA here is from genome assembly GCF_965113295.1 of Leuciscus leuciscus. Taxonomy (NCBI): domain Eukaryota; kingdom Metazoa; phylum Chordata; class Actinopteri; order Cypriniformes; family Leuciscidae; genus Leuciscus; species Leuciscus leuciscus. The sequence goes on from NC_138739.1 coordinate 9,364,468, forward strand.
CTGCCATCATTTTTAAATAAATCCAAAACAAAAACAATACCTCTATCATCCATAAAAAATGATTTGTTTCGGATTAAAATATTCATATTATTCCACAGAATTTCTTTGTGGGGAGAAAAATTGTGCACATAACACAATTTCCAAGCAAGTAAAACTTGTTGGTGAAATTTGGAGAGAGAAATCTGTAATTTAGAAGGGGTGAAATTACATTTTAAAGGAAACTCTAAACCGCCTAATCTACGAAATATGGCATTGGGGATATAGTAACAAATTGAGCTATTACTACAAAGACATTTTTTTAACCAACTAATTCTAAAAGAGCTGACTAATTCTTTCAAATGTAAAACTTCCAGTCAGAACGTCTATTAGACAAAACAGATTTAATTGTTCGTCTCGTGCTGGTCTGTGACGCGCCAGGCATTATGTAATCACGTTGGAAAGGTCACGCTGGACGCAGGCGGAAGTACCGCCCCATTGATTTAAACATCCAGGATACGCACAAAGGACCATTTTAAACAAAAAACTAACAAAAAGACATAAATATGTCATTCAACATAGAATAAAATTTGAACGATCCTCCTTCTCCACGCTTAAACAATGGAGCTGTACTTCCGCCTGCGTCCAGTGTGACCTCTCCAACGTGATTACGTAATGCCTGACGTGTGGCAGACCAGCACAAGACGAACAATTGTGGTTAAAAAGTATATAATTTTTTTTTTTTTTGGAAAATGACAGATCGTTTCGCCAGATAAAACCCTATTCCTCAGCTGGGATCGTGCAAAGCCCTTTGAAACTGCATTGATTTGGACTTCAACAATTTGGTTACCGTTGAAGTCCATTGTGTGGAGAAAAATCCTGAAATGTTTTCCTCAAAAAAACTTAATTTCTTTTCCACTGAAGAAAGAAAGACATGAACATCTTGGATGGCATTGGGGTGAGTAAATTATCGGAAAATTTTCATTTTAAGGTGGACTAATCCTTTAAACAGACGGAAACTCCTGAAGGGTGGGTGTGATGTCTGAGGCTGAGACTAGTTTCCACCATCTTATCCAGCAGAGTTTAGTGTAAGCAGCTGCTGCCTCTGCTGTAATGAGACATTAGGAAGTCTAACCCACACGTGGACACAGAATTGCTAAAACTAATTCCTCAAAACCATCACCCACTTTCTCAATATCTTAAACACAAAACAGTATATTGTCACATAGTAAATTCATTTTGCAATTATGTAAAAAAGTATAGTAATGACAACTTACAGTAGGAAGGCGAATAAATACCGTATGCACTGCCAGTATAGTATAGTACTGAATATTGTATTGAATGTCTGTATATTCAGTTCTTGCATACTGTAAAAATACAGTAGTCCACCTGTAAAAGCCAAAAAGGTTACAGTAAAAAACTCTAAATGAAAAGCATGTTACAGTCACTCAGAAGAGTTAGAAGAGTTGTGCAACTTCTAGGCTTTTATTGTTAAAGCTAGTTATAAATACTGTATAGTACAGGCAAAGTAATGTTACGTCCCAGGACGTATGTATTTGTGTTTTACAATAATGCGTAAGTGTTATTTATTGATGTACTGTGTGTGCTGCCAGTGGACCCAACGGCCTGCTGGGAGTTGTAGTTTTTAATTGTATGTTCTGTCCAACTTCCTGTGCTCCTCCCTGTCCTTATTTAGGTGATGGGACCTACCAGCTGCTCCTCATCAGTGGCAAGAGGATCCAGTATTTAAGCAGAGCTGGAGAGACAAATGGCAAGAAGAATGGAATAGTGATAACAAGGGTAGACGTATAGTATACAGAAACAAGTAGGAAATGGAAGAAGTGTTTTTAGGAATGGAAAAGAAGATACAATTATTTCTCGCATTCGAATAGGGCATACTTGACTAAATCGGTCATTGTTCAAAATAGGAAAACATAAAACGGGTAAATGTAATTATTGTGATCAGGCAGAAACAATTGAACATGTGTTAATTAAATATAAAATATGTAAAAGAAAGGTTAGAACTTATGAAGGAAGGAAGAAAATTGGGGGTTGTATTATTTAATATGGAAAGCCTATTGAAAATGCATGCAGAACAAGATAAAATATATTGTGTTATTATGAAATATTTTAAAGCAATAGGAGTATATTGGAGAATTTAAAGTAATGGGTTTAAAATAATATAACATTTAAATATATATATTATTTTTCCTTTTTAATGTAAAAAATTGGTAAAAAAAAAAGAAAAAAAAGAAAAGTTCAATCTCTTACACACTATTGTTTAAATGGTTAATTTCTAAGCGATTATTAGTGCTTCACACTCCAGTCCATAATGCACCGAAAGTTGGTTTGCCAACCACCATAAAACTCCATTAGAAGAAGAAGAAGAAGAGATAGAGAGATTTCTTCTCCCAAGAGCTTGAGACTGTTGATGTTGCCAGTGCCAGAGTGTTGCTCTTGTTGGTGTGTTAAACTTAAATGTGGTGTTATGGCTGTAGTGACAGCAGCTTGATGTGTTAAGCTTAGAAACAAGCTCAAACTTAAATGTGTTGTGGCTGTAGTGACAGCTTTGAGTTGTTTGTCTGCTATTCATTTTCTTTTATTCCCATTTTCTCCTGTTTCTTTGTTAGCTAGGAAGTAAGGTAAGAGTTCTGTTGTTTATTTGTGTTTATTGTTGTAGGTTAATTAGATTTTCCTTCTACCTGGGGCCTGTTTCAGAAAGGAGGTTAAGTGAAAACTCTGAGTATGTTAACCCTGAAATGAGGGAAACTCTGGGTTTTCTGTTTCAGAATGGGAGGTATGTTAAACCTGAGAAAGCAGAGTAAGTCAAGCCCGTTTCTGAAAGAGAGGTAACTTATACTCAGAGTCAGTTACCATGGTAACTTACTCTGTGAACCTAACCTGGTCGGGAGCAGGTTTTCTTCGGTAAACCCAGAGTTTATTTCAGTCTCCTCCCCTTTTTTAAAGAGGAAGTGGTGTTTAAACACCTCATTCATTCTTTCAGTACATTTTTATTAATACAATTAATCTTTTATTAATAAATAAAATATTGCTATTTTTACTGCTGTTTTTTTTTTTTTTAATAAGATGAAGTCTATATAACTCCTTAACTGGCAACTGAAAATACAGTAGTAGATTAGAGTTACATAATGTAGTTCTAAACAAATTCTACAGAATTAAACTGTGGCATTTACTGAAAATCACTGAACTCTGTTCATCTGTGCACCAGAAGTGCACCGATTCGATTGTGATCACACGATTGAATGGGCGTTATCAGCGGTTATCAGCTGATATATATGGGCCAGAAGGGGGCTCCTCCGCCTACTAGTAGGCACAGAAGGCTGTTATCACCCATCCACATGGTTAATCACCCACAAATGTACAAGAGCAGGACTACTAGAAGGCTCAGAAGGCTGTTATTATCCATCCACATGGTTGATCACTCACAAATAATCTACTGGACGACGCGGTGACGTTGCGACATTTCCAGCTTGATATCTTCAGGTAAGACCATTAAAATGATTAAACTAAGCCTTTAAACTGTAATTAATTAGCCAATAAGAAAAAACAATACATACAAATCGTATTGCGTGAGCGTGACATGATTGTTGATGTAATATGAGTAGCCTAGGCATAGCCGTGTATGTTTGTGCATTTCTTTATAATATAGTAAAATGTTAATTGTCTAATACTTTCAAATACTGTTTAATTTCTTATTTGTGCTTTATGTTAAAAAAGAACGTTATATGCATTTAGTGAATTAGTTGGGGAAAACTTGCGTCATGTCGTCATCCGACGTCATGCGCTTCATTCTGAGTAAAGAAGAGGAAGACATAATTTTGCGGCCCTCGTTTTTATTAATCTTTTAATAATCTATTTCAAAAGTTACTTCTTTCCAGGTAAATGCAACACATAGTGCACACAACAAACTTACGTTTTAGTATAAACTATGTTTGATGCAATACTGTCTGTTTTACTATATGAATATCATAAATTTAAACTTAACGTTAGAGGTGGGCGATACTCCAAATTTCGGTATCGATCCGATACCAAGTAAATACAGGGTCAGTATCGCCGATATCGATACCGATACCAATACCAATACTTTTTCGTTTTAAAAGCATGCACTTGAACTTATGCACTTTCCTGTGCTAGAGCAGTGTGTCATGATTTATGAGGTGAATGCATCATTAATATAGCCTGGTTAAAACCAGACCCTTCTCAGTTGAAACTGAGTGTAGGGTCTGGGGAAGCTATGTAGACAATTCATTTCCAAAGGGGCGTCACCAACCGACGTAGCTCCCTTCGCAGGGAGCTTGATTGACAGGCGATCTAACCAATCATAATCCGCCATCCGCCATTTTGTCCGACAAAGCAGTCAGGAGAGATCAAAGAGTATAGAAGTAACTTCTATACTCTTTGGAGAGATAGCAGATTAACATGGGAGGATTTGAACATGAATAACGGAGTGTACTGACGTCTTTCCGCGGTTAAAACAACAATCCTTCCCATGTTCATTCATGTTTATTTGATGCTATAAATGAACTAGAAGGAAGTGATGATTGGTTCACGAGCAGCTTTAACTGATGCTCTACAGCGATCTGTCAGACACATTAAAGAGCCACAAAACGGTATGTATCGTTTCAATTTCTTTTAAAAAATGACCAAATTTGAAAGGTGAGACTTTGTTTAATATGTTTAATATCAAAAGTAACAGAAAAGTAACCTGGTCTGTCCTGTCTGTCAGCGTGTTGTCTGTCTCCTCTCTGCTCCGCGATGTATTTTTCACTGCGTGAGAACATGGTGTGGCGTGAGAGCAGCGTAGCTTGTCGGGCATAGCGACAGTAACTAAGGAGGGCGGGTCTTTGCGATCAGATCGATGAAGGAGATGACGTATGCTTCGAGTGTTGTTCTTTGCTCCGGTTTAAACGAAAACGGTAAGTTTAAATCGCTCAAAACAGACGCGATAACTGATTCGAACGAGTGATGTTCCACGGCGGCATCCATCTTTGTAACGAAATCTCCTTCAGCGTCGCTGCGCTGTCGTCATCATGTAAATCCCTCCCCAAACGTTTCTGATTGGTGCCGCGAATGAGTTTGAATGGGCTCTTCTCCAGACTATCCTGGAGAGAGAATTAAAATTCGCCGGAAGTAGTCTGGGTTTTCCCAGGCTATCATTAATATGCTAAATCTGAATACGTTTTCATGACTACTAAATATTTTGTGATTTGTGCTCTCAACTCGCCTGTAATTATTAGTCAGTGACTTTTACAAAACTACCCTAATTATAGTAAAAGTACTATTGTACACTAGCCTACTGTTTAAAAGTTTGGGGTCTGTAAGATTTTTTATTCTCTTCTGCATTTATTTGAAAAAAAATACAGTAAAAACTGTAATATTACAATTTAACATAGGCTATCTGTTTTCTATGTCATACTAAACTGTAATTTATTCAAGTGATCAAAGCTGAATTTTCGGCATCATTACTCCAGTCATGATGATAATTCATTTTAATATGCTGATTTACAGCTCAGGAAACATTACTTATTATTATCAATGTTGAAAACAGTTTCATATTTTTTGTGGAAACCATGATGCAGAATTATTTAATGAACACAGTTGAAAGAACAGCATTTTTTTTAACAGTGAAAAACCCTTGACTGTCACTTTTGATCAATTGAATGCATTGATCCTTGTTGAATAAAAATATTAATTTCATTAAAAAAATCTTACTGGCGTCAACATTTTGAACCGTTATATACACTTTTGCTTTGTTTATTAAAAAAAAAAAACCCGATTGTTTCTCTGTCATCTAAGCAAGGCTTTGTTTCCCAAACGCACTGGTCCTGTGAGCTCAGCGAAGCACCAGCATCGAACGCTCTGTGATTGATTGGTTTCGTCTTGTATCCAGATGACTAGGAGAAAAAGCCTACACAATTATCCGCTAACATTCGCTTATTTTTCCACTTAAAAGCTTATTTTACGCACTGAATTGCGTGCTAAATTAATAAAAATTACTGGTAAAAAAAACAAAACACATTTGGATCGATATTTTTATGTGAGGATCGATCCTTTTCGATACCACGTCAGTATCGATATATCGATACTCAAGGATCGTTCTGCCCACCTCTACTTAACGTAGTCTGCCTGAGCGCACATGGTTAGCATGGGTAACGTTAAATGGTAGCATTATAAAAGCTGATAATAATATACATTATTATATATTATAATAATATTATATCGTATTATAATATTCCTATCCATTATTATACTACCAAATAATGGTAGCATTATAAATCGTCGTATGTTAATATTATTTGAGTGAGTGTTTACAAATGTTGTCTCAGAGTTTAGTATAGGCCTATCTGATATGTGTGCATTTGGGTAATTTAAACCCTTCATGTCTGTTAAATTAATTATGCATTGCATTCGTCTTATCAGTACTGTACATCAGATACGATGTTACATAATGAAGATGTTATTAATATCCCAGATGCGTTTGTAAATGCCACATGTGTGATGAGAAATGCATAATGTAATGTACTTAGCATTTGCGTTGCCTTTTATTATATTGGTTTTGAGTAAAGAAAACGACAATGAAGCCATCATTTTGCAGCACTCGTTTTTATTAATAATTTTAATAATCTTTCCAGATTTCTGAGTACTACATTTACATGAAATACGCGCATTGCGATATGTGTCTGCAAACGTAGCTAGGCCATATTACGTTATTAGCCCGTCTCTACTTTACATGCTTTATGTGAGCATTAAATTTGCTAATAAGCATATTTTTATATCTGAAGCTAATGGGGGAATTTAGTTTATAGTTAAACGCAAAGTTAAACTGTAAAAATAGCTTTTTACACACTGACAGTAAGGCTTATTCCATATATTGTGTATGCTCGATAACGCTTCACTGAAGCCATATCATAGGCCCAACGTTACCCATACTGACTTGAGTGATGTAACGGTCACCAGCTGTGAGCAGTGAGTTATGGGAAATGTAGTTTGTGAGTGATAATAGTCTTATGTGGAGTGCCCTCTGGTGGCTCTCAAGGGCACTCCACATAAGACTATTATCACTCACAAACTACATTTCCCATAACTCACTGCTCGGACTCATCATCACTGATCACATTCACCTGTACCTCATTCACTGATTGCATTCACCTGTGTCACATCATCCTGTTAGTCTCAGTCTATTTATACCATGTTTATTCAGTCACTCACCGCGAAGTAGGGATGGGGAAATGAAGCCTCATGAATCACTGAAGCTTTCCCCTAACTGTTCCGGGAAAAGATTCAAAGCTTCGAGAGTGTCGAGAACAGCGCCATCTGGTGCTTATTTAGAATAAAGCAGCCAGAAGCCTGTATTAGAAGCTCTGGCAGATGAAGCAACCACAACACACTCCTCAGTTTCAATGTTATGTGTACAAATAAAAACTTTACATGTTTGTGTTTGATTTGTTCATTAAAATAATTTTTTTTACCCATTAAAGTGTGACAATTAAAATATAAAATGAGCTTATATGATTCAATAAGATCTAATGTAGGCCTTCTCTCTCTCTCTCTCTCTCTCTCTCTCTCTCTCTCTCTCTCTCTCTCTCTCTCTCTCTCTCTCCACACACACAGTCACACACACACACACACACAATGAATAAGGACATTGTCTGATAGGATCATCTGTTATTAAATGTGCTTATGACACTTGTTACTGATAGTGCTTAATCAACTGTAGGAATGACAGAAAGTTGATAAAGTTTTTAATTATTTGTATTATTTTTGGCTGTTGCCATTGCTCTAAATACAAACCATTCACCAAACACCAACACCCCTCTCCCCTAATCTCACCCTAAACCCAAATACCAACACCAAATTACCTAAAATCACCAAAAAGTGCAAAGATTTTACACAGACAAAAAGACACAACAAAAAATAATAGCCTAAGTAGCGAAAAATAATTTTTGCTTATTTAAATGTAGGCTAATATAGGCTATTGATGATTAACTTTCAAAGTACACCACTCTCCTCACAAACACATCTACCAGACTGAGCCAACAATGACTCGTTGCATACGATCTGGAGTTCGAGCCTTCTGACACCCAAAGCGAAACGCGCACGTGATTGGAGAGAAAGTGAGGCTTCGTTTGTCATCGATCACGTGACTCTAGTAAACCAATACACACCCCGATACGGGGCTTCACTAGAAATTGTTTCGCTTGTGTGATACGCGCATCGAAGCTTCAGTGTCATATGTAACATCACTACCGCGAAGTCTTGTTAAGTGTTACACTGCATTTCTGAGCGTTTCCCTGGTTTTCTTGTTTCTTGGTTTTTGATATCTTGCCCTGTTCCCTGGATTACTCTCTTGCCTCTGGTCCCTGCCTGCCTGTTTGTTTGTTTTGTTTCTTTCTTTGTTTTGACTGCCTGCCTGTGTATGACCCTAGCCTGTACATTGGATTACGCCTCTGGATTTCCCCAGCCAATAAAGCTGCATTTGGATCTAACCTTCGTGTCTTGGAGCAGTTCGTGACAGAAGACTTCGCCGCACCAAGATCCAGCAGCGATCGCCATCATGCGTCCAGCAGTCAAGCTTATGCGTCTCTGTCAAGGAGATCAACCCATTGAGGATTATGTGATTGACTTTTTGGAGCTGGCTCACCTGACCTACATGGAAGAGGTATGCTTAATATTTTTTCGGGGAGGATTATCTGAGCCGCTCTGTTCAAGCATGCCTCTGCACAATCCTCATGGGACTCTTGGACAGTATATTAATTTGGCCCTGCAATTGAGTGGCTCAACTTTTTCTGTGAGTCCGGCGTCTGCCGAGCCTGCGCTCCACGTCAGCCCTGCCGAGCCTGCGCTCCACGTCAGCCCTGCCGAGCCTGCGCTCCACGTCAGCCCTGCCGAGCCTGCGCTCCACGTCAGTCCTGCCGAGCCAGAGCCAGAGTCTGCACTTCACGCCAGTCCAGCCGAGCCCGCACTTCACGCCAAATCTGCTGAGGCCAAGGCAGTATGCGTCGTGCCCGCCGCCCCTGAGACAGCAAGCGACATGCCCACCGATCCAGAGCCCTCTTCACCGCTGGTCCCGTCCAGCACGGAGCTCTCTTCACCGCTGGTCCCGTCCAGCACAGAGCCCTCTTCATCGCTGGTCCTGTCCAGTTCAAAGCCCTCTTCGCCGCTGGTCCTGCCCAGCTCAGAGCCCTCTTTGCCGCTGGTTCCGTCCAGTTCAGAGTCCTCTTCGCCACTGGTCCTACCCAACTCAAAGCCCTTGCCGCCGCTGGTCCCGTCAAGCTCAGAGCGCGCTGATCCTGATCCAGAGACTGAGCTTCACGTCACTTCTGCCGGTCCTGAGACTGAGCTTCACGTCACTTCTGCCGATCCAGAGACTGAGCTTCACGTCACTTCTGCCGATCCAGAGACTGAGCTTCACGTCACTTCTGCCGATCCAGAGACTGAGCTTCACGTCACGTCCGCCCGTCAAGAGTCTCGTCCCGCCGAGACTGAATCTGTTCCTGAGCCTGAATCTGTTCCTCTTCCTCTTTCTACGCCTGTGTCTTCGGACAAGATGGCCGAATCCACGCCTGTGTCTTCGGACAAGATGGCCGACTCCACGCCTGTGTCTCCAGACAAGATGGCTGACTCCACGCCTGTGTTTTCGGACAAGATGGCCAACTCCACGCCTGTGTCTTCGGACAAGATGGCCGAATCCACGCCTGTGTCTCCGGACAAGATGGCCGCCGCCGAGCCAGTGTCTCCGGACAAGATGGCCGCCGCCGAGCCAGTGTCTCCGGACAAGATGGCCTCCACCGATCCAGTGTCTGTTCAAGTCTCGTATGCTGAACCAGTGTCTCCGGACAAGATGGCCACCGCCAAACCAGTGTCTCCAGACAAGATGGCCGCCACCGAGCCAGTGTCTCTGGACAAAATGGCCGCTGCCACGTCGACTGAGCCCTCTGCAGAGATAGCCGCTGACATGCCTGAACCTGAGCCTTCAACAGAGATGGCCGCTGTCACGCTGTCTGTTCCTGAGCCGGTGTCTGTTCCTGTACCTGAGCCGGTGTCTGTTCCTGTACCTGAGCCGGTGTCTGTTCCTGTCCTTGAGCCGGTGTCTGTTCCTGTTCCTGAGCCGGTGTCTGTTCCTGTTCCTGAGCCGGTGTCTGTTCCTGTGCCATGGCCGCCTGAAGGGTCGTCTCCGCCCTGGCCGCCTGAAGGGCCGCCTGCACAGCCTGCTCCGCCCTGGCCGCCTGCACAGCCTGCTCCGCCCTGGCCGCCTGCATAGCCTGCTCCGCCCTGGCCGCCTGCACAGCCTGCTCCGCCCTGGCCGCCTGCACAGCCTGCTCCGCCCTGGTCGCCTGCACAGCCTGCTCCGCCCTGGTCGCCTGCACAGCCTGCTCCGCCCTGGTCGCCTGCACAGCCTGCTCCGCCCTGGTCGCCTGCACAGCCTGCTCCGCCCTGCCGGAGTCTTCAGGTCCTCTTCCGCTGCACGGGCCTGGCCCTCCATCCCGCCCCCGGGTCCGCCTCCGCTCCACCTCCCTCCTGGACAGTTTTAGGAGCGTCTGGAATCCGCTCCTTAAAGGGGGGGCTATGTAACGGTCACCAGCTGGAGTGCCCTTGAGAGCCACCAGAGGGCACTCCACATAAGACTATTATCACTCACAAACTACATTTCCCATAACTCACTGCTCGGACTCATCATCACTGATCACATTCACCTGTACCTCATTCACTGATTGCATTCACCTGTGTCACATCATCCTGTTAGTCTCAGTCTATTTATACCATGTTTATTCAGTCACTCACCGCGAAGTCTTGTTAAGTGTTACACTGCATTTCTGAGCGTTTCCCTGGTTTTCTTGTTTCTTGGTTTTTGATATCTTGCCCTGTTCCCTGGATTACTCTCTTGCCTCTGGTCCCTGCCTGCCTGTTTGTTTGTTTTGTTTCTTTCTTTGTTTTGACTGCCTGCCTGTGTATGACCCTAGCCTGTACATTGGATTACGCCTCTGGATTTCCCCAGCCAATAAAGCTGCATTTGGATCTAACCTTCGTGTCTTGGAGCAGTTCGTGACAAGTGAAATATTCAAACCCAAGACGTATTTTATGGCTGTTTGGAAACCTTGGAATATTGACTAGAATGTAAAATAAAGTTCTGTGGGTTTGAACAAAGCTTGGCTGCATTATTTGATCCCACACGAGGAAGCTTACAATTACATTAATGCAAAAGAGGAACACTGACAATTTATTAGAAGTAACGTTAACGTTAAATATACTGTGGTGTCTGTGTCCCATTTATTGGTGTCCTCGACACTGAACTTGAAAAATAAAACCCAAATGCACAGGTCTGTCTAAACATTTTTCTGCCTTCCTGTGTCACATTAATATCTATTTACCTAACTTTTTGTCTCCCTTTACAGCATATATTTAATTTTACAAGAACTTCTGTGGTAAGTTTGTTTTTATTACTACCATGCATGCTCTATGTTTTTGTTGAACAATACAAAATTTGGTTTCGGGCTGTTTGGAATTCATTGTCCACAAATCTGTCTTGTGCCAGTTTCTCTACGTTTATGTTTTAGGTTGAAGATGGCCCAGAGAGGTAAGCCTCAAGCCTGTTTTATGCTTCTGCGTCAAATCGACGGCGTACCCCCGCGGACCCCTCTGCGTCGACGCGAACCTCGACGCGACCCCTCCGCCGTAGCTCGACGTGCACCTCCAAAAAATTGTAACTACGCGTCGCGGTGACGCAGATCGCAGGGGCTGTGATTGGTCCGATTATACATCATTTCCGGAGTGTAGCTTTTCCGGTTTCCCCTTCCCGCTATACCGCCATTTTTAAAGTGACCATCTGGATCGCTGCACTGTTTCAACGATGGATCAAGTTGAGGAACGTTTGATCGAGGAAGTACGAAAGTATGACCACCTGTACAATTCCTCTTCAGCGCACTACAAAGACTGCCAGATGGCAAACAACTCATGGAAAGAGATTGGCCAAAATGTTGGCTTGGACGTTACCGACTGCATGAAGCGGTGGAAAAACCTGCGTGACAAATTTGTTCGTCACCGCAAAAAGCTGGCGCCAAGAAGCGGTGATCCAGGCGGCAAAAAGGTTCCTGCATTTTACCATTTTCTGTCCTGGCTGGCACCCCATGTCAAGCATCGAGAAACCGAGTCGAATTTCGAAACTAAGGTAAATATAAGTTCGTTGTTGTACCTCTTCTTGTGTGTGCTACTAAGCTAGCTAGCTAACTTATCAGGTTGTCCTAATGCATGTCGTCATGTATCGTCTGTAACGTCTGTGCAAACAAAATGTAACATAACATGCTGAAAATATTGTTTTGCTTTGCTGGTTTCATGCGCTGCTAATTCCATATCTTATACCAGACCTCTGGTCGTAAATCAGACTGCATAGACAACACTGTAATTACCTGCACAGACAAAGACCAACCAACCAGTCATCGTTGTCTTTGTACCTGTATGCACAATGACAAAGTTGAATCTAATCTAATCTGCTCTGTCTTTAACAGGGGCAGCCCTCACCATCTTCTGATTCCGACTCCATGCCATCCACTTCTTCATCTGAGTCATCCTCTGTGTCCCCCCAGCCACCAACCTCACCTGTACGGGCATTCTCTTTGTCTACTCAACCACCACCTGTGCCTGCTGTGTGTAGCCCACCATCTTCAATCCTTGCCGAGTCACCTGTGTCCAGAGTGGGGTCTAAACGGAAGAGGAACCAGGATGACTGGCTAATAAAGCAGATGACGCAGCTGGACGAACGCCGCATGGACCTTCAAGAAAAGCTGGTGCAGGACACCAGCGACGAGTGTAGCCGATTTGGCCAGACAGTGGCTGATCTGCTGCGAAGAGTGCCAGAGGGCCGCAGGGCTGATGTTATGTTTAATGTTCACAAGATGTTGTATGAGAGCAGAGACTGAACATTTGCATCCTCGTCTGGGGTGTTCACACACTGATTCAGTGCACTTTTATAAATATTTGTAAATAGTTCATTTTCTTAGATAATGTTTTATATTACAGTTAACTTATATTGTGTTTTATATTTATATTTTTTGTGCCTATTACTCTTATATATATTTTTTTATTGTACTTAAACCTTTGCCCTTTGTTCTTGTCACTTTTTTTACTCATTGCACATTAATAAATCAACGTTTTGTTTTGAAAAAAAGTTTGTTTATTTACAATACAATGTTCATGGTTACCTTTAAAGCCTCAAGTGTTCACAAGATGTTGTATGAGACTGAACATTTGCACCCTCATACTGATAATTATAATACACTTATAAAGACAGTAAATAAAGAATTAGTAAAACTAAAAATATGGATGGATATTAATAAATTATCTTTGAATTTAAATAATACGAAGGTAATGATGTTTGGTAATTATAAAGAAAACGCAGAAATATTATTAAGTATTGATGGTGTTGCATTAGAAATAGTAGGGATACTCCACTTTAAAGTGAAAATTCTGTCATCATATTCTCACCCTCATGTTGTTTCAAACCTGTATGAATTTCTTTCTTCTGCTGAACAGAAAGGAAGATATTTAGAAGAATGTCAGTAACCAGACAGTGTTTGGGTCCCATTGACTTCCATAGTAGGAAAAAATATAATATGGAAGTCAATGAGACCAGAAACTGTCTGGTTACTGATATTCTTCTAAATATCTTCCTTTCTGTTCAGAAGAAGAAAGAAATTCATACAGGTTTGAAACAACATGAGGGTGAGAATATGATGACAGAATTTTCATTTTAAAGTGGAGTATCACTTTAAGCTGGAAACCACACATCAGATACATACAAGGTAAAGTATCTAAAAGTATTTCTATAATTAATAAAGTGAAATGTCTTGGAATATAATATACTCATTGTATAGAAATGTGTGGCAATAATTATAAAAGTTCACTACATACCCTCTAAACATTTTTATACTGCTCAATTCTTGTATAAAGCCCACAAAAATATATGCATATGTATATGGGTGATAAACTGTTTTTTTTATTATTTTTTATTGTGTTATACACTACTGGTCAAAAGTTTTAGATCGGTAAGATTTTTAATGTTTTTAAAATAAGTCTCTTCTGCTCACCAAGGCTGTGTTTAGTATATAAAAAACAATAAAACAAAACATATTTTATGACAATTTAAAAATGACTGTTTTCTATTTTAATATATTTTAAAGTGTAATTTATTCCTGTGATCAAAGCTGAATTTTCAGCATCATTACTCCAGTCTTCAGTGTCACATTATCCTTCAGAAATCACTCTAATATGATGATTTGATGCTCAAGAAACATTTATGATTATTATCAATGTTGAAAACAGTTATTTACATTTCTATTTCATGATGCTATGATGAATAGAAAGTTCAAAAGAACAGCATTTATCTGAAACTGAAAGCTTTTGTAACATTAAACACTACCCTTCAAAAGTTTGGGGACAATAAGAATTTCAATTTTATTTAGGGGGGAAAGAAATAAATTAAATCAATACTTTTATTCATGAAGGATGAGTTAAACTGATCAAAAGTTACAGTAAAGACATTTATAATGTTAGAAAATATTCTATTTTAAAAAAATTCTGTTCTTTTGAACTTCCTATTGATCAAAGAATTTTGAAAAAAAAAATTTGTACACAACTGTTTTCAACATTGAAAATAGTAATGAATATTTTTTGAGCATCGACTCATCATATTAGAATGATTTGTGAAGGATCATGTGACACTGAAGACTGGAGAAATGATTCTGAAAATTCAGTTTTGATCACAGGAATAAATTACACTTTACTGTATATTCACATAGAAAACAGCTGTTTTAAATTGTAATAATATTTCACAATAATACTGTTTTTGCTTTGTATTTTTAATCAAATAAACACAGCCTTGGTGAGCAGAAGAGACTTCTTTTAAAAACATTAAAAATCGTACCTTTATTTACAATACAATGTTCACGGGTACATCATGGATATCAAGTAATTAACCAAGTCTGCCACGGGACACTACATTATCCTGCCATGGCACAGTTCCATGTGGAGACTGAAAAAAAGCCTTCAAGTCATTCCGAACAGCTATGGCAGCTCGGGTGGAACGGGCCTTGGACATCCGTGTCGGTTCTATGGGGACAAAGTTTGTGTCGTCTGCCACCATTCTTCGCCACTCTCCAGGCTGCACAGTCCCTTCAGAGTCACAGTCTGTAAAATGTGGTGGTACATATCGGCTCTCTGGGCTGTTCACTTCGTCTGTGTAGGTGAGGTAGTTGTGCAGGACAACACACGCTTTAACGACACTCACAGCTTTGTCTGGATGGAACTCAATTGATCTTCCCAGAATTCTCCACCGTGCAGCCATGATGCCAAAGGCATTTTCAATCACCCGCCTTGCTCTGGAGTGGCGGTAATTGTAGATTTCCTTGTCCCTCGTCATGTTCCCCCCTGTTTCAGAAAACACAGTATTAATCACTGTACCACAATCATAGGCATAACAAACACGTTATGAAGACACAATGTAGGCCTACTATGTTTTAATTTCATTTACATACCTGGAAAGGGACGCATGAGATTGCAGTGTAGGGGGAAGGCAGCATCAGCAACGATAACGTGAGGGATTTGGACTCTGGTCCCAGGCAGTTCAGCTGGTTGGGGCAGATTCAACTGGTGGTCCAGCAGCATCGACCCAAATCTACTCGCTTTGAAAACGCCACCATCGCTTTCCCGTCCATATCCTCCCACGTCCACCATCGTGAACCGATACCTGGCATCACAGGTTGCCATGAGAACAATGGAGTGATTCCCCTTGTAATTAAAATAGTCACTCCCTGCGTTTGGTGGTGCCTTGACGTTAACATGTTTCCCGTCGAGGCTTCCAACGCAGTTTGGGAAGTTCCAAAGTCGCCAGAAATCTGAAGCAATAGCTTCCCACTGGCTGGTTGAAGGGCAGGGCAAACATTCGGGCTGCAGCGCAGTCCACAGCGCTTTGCAGACCTCCGATACTATGCGGGACACCGTGGTCGCACCCATTTTGTAGCCCAACCCGGTGATCTGTTGGTTTGCACCCGAAGATAAAATCTTTAAAGTCACTGCCAGTCTCTGAGCGAGGTCAATAGGCATACTGTGTGTAGTCTGATGCTGTATTAACGGCTTTAAACGATGAACAAGATCGTCAAATCGACCTTTCGACATCCGAAAATACTTAAAGTGCATTTCTTCGTCCAAGTCCCTCAGCGGTCGAACAACCGTAACAAATTCGCCAATCCTTCCCCTGTCTTCGTGCACTGGTCGTACAGACCACCTTCGCTGACGTCTTCTTTTTCTTCTACGATTAAACATTTGCAATAAAATCATTTGTTGTTCAACGTTGATTAGCTCCAGCTGCGACAACACTCTCTCTCTTTCGCTCGCCATTGTCGGAAATGAAAAAGCGGAACCGGCGCATGGAACCAAAACAAACTACGAAAGAGATTCGCGAACCACACCACCCCCCTAGCGTTCTGGCGGTGAAATGCACCGCGATGCAACGCAACCCGACGCAGAACCATAAAACGGTCACGACGCCGTTGGAGTGACGGCGTAGCTACGCCGTGGAGTTGACGCAGAAGCATAATGAAGGCTTTACAGTTGCTAATCTAGAAGCATTAGGCAAGAGTGTCTGAAAACGATTGTATGATCTGCAACACTGTCTTTTTTTTTATTACTGATTTATTACTGATTAGCTTTTTCTTTCTTCATTATTATTTAACAAGAGAGAACTCCCATTAATGGAATTCAGAAGGAAACCCTGAGGTCATTCTTTGAAAAAGGAATGACACGAGTTGGTTCTGAATTAATTCCTAGAGCTGCATCGGCTACTGGTTTGGACACCAGTGTCGTAGAAGTAAGGTTTACTTGAGTGCTACACTAACAAACAACATGTCAAATATATATATATATATATATATATATATATATATATATATATAGGGCTGGGCGATAAAACGGTATCGGTATTTATCGACGGTACACCTTTGTCGGTAACGATATAAAAAATGTTCGATATAGCGCTCAATATTTTCATTCAAATGCACGCGCGACCACCATAACGTCGCCCGACATCAAATGGCAAGCGGAATGAAAGCGGAACGAAACTGCGTTATTATTTTGTGTTCCACGGACCGTTTATCAGTTTGGACCATCAATGTCAGTGCAGCGCGAGACGATCTTGATCAAGCGACACTGTTACTACACAGCGCTAAGAGATCCAGTAAAGAAAGCATTTGAATTCGCCACTGAAGTAATAACATCAGCGTGAGATCGAGTGAGAAACATTCAAATTTCTCCGTTATTAACGGATCAAACTGCGCTGATGTGGAAATCAGGAGAAACATTGTGCCATGAATGAACTAGTTATATTTAAGTCCATAGATCAGCAACATTCATTATATGGATTTAATGTACTGTAGTAACACTCACAGTAACCAGTAAAATGCACAGGAATAGTAAAATGCTTTCAAGTACATCACACATCTTTTTCCAGCACTTCAAAACTCAAATATTATCATATTTAAATGTTATTTTTAATGTGATGACCAAAACACATTTGTTCATCCTTCAAATATATTACCCCCATTTATAAAATTAAACGTTTCAAGGGACATTCTACCAGAAACGTACATTATCTGTCCTTGAATTGTTACAGTGAATAAAAAAGTATTTCATCCAAAAATTTCTAAAACTGGCTCATAGTTGATTTCTGTGAGTTGTTCTGTAAAGGAATATGTCATTCATTAGGTTCTCAGATATTTTTTTCTTTATTAAAAACACTTTTGAAAATTACAAATCCTGTCCATGCCCTTGTCCTCAGCCAAATTGGAGCTACAGCTTTCATAGTTTTGTTATGCTACAAACTGTTATTTTAAAAAAAAAAACTCATCAATAACAAGTTTAAGCTGTTATCATTCACATCAACTGATCAAAAACATAAAATTATATATAAATTCTACAAATAAATTCTATTTTACAACTGTCCCCATGTTTTGGTCAGTCCTGTCACGTTTACATAAAACTCTACATAAAATGTGTGAAATACACCTTTAAGGGTATCATTCAGAGGAAGTGACATCATTTGACCCAGGTGAAGCTTACATTGATTAAGGCTGAATTGTTTCATTGAATTGTATGATTTTAAGCTTGTTTTTGTATGTTTTTTTTAGGAAGACGAGCTAAAGGGTCAGGCCCTGTCACGGTTAAACATTCCAGAAAATAATGAAAATGTTTTAAATCCAAAACATGTCTAAAAAGGTTATTGAAATTCCTTGCTTGCATGTTAACAGTTTTTATGCTAGCATGCTAGCAGGCTGAGTAATGGCAGTTTACAATGGCCAACCGTCAGGCCCTGTCACATCAGGCCCTGTCACATTCCTGTGTGACACGGCCTTACAAATTAATGTTATTGTTCTTTTTTATTACATTTATTGCATATGTTATGTATTTAACGCATGCAATAGTAAAATGAAGGCCAAGGTGCTTGATTTTTATACAACTGTGGCCATGGAAGTGATTTAAACACCTAAATTCAATTATTTGGAGGGCTGTCCCAATACTTTTGGCAATATTATGTATGTCCTTGGCTGAATTTTACCATAGTCTAATATTACTTTAACATTAAAATTATAATAATAATTTTAAAAAAGAAATGCCAATCAAAACTTAAATAAAGAACACAAAACATAACTTTTTCTGCATCATCAAAATCCATAAAGTCAGTCCTGTCACAGTAACGTCAGTCCTGTCACGCCATGGTCAGTCCTGTCACACAGGAAATTATGATAAAAGTGTACTATTTGAGGAAATATTAATTAATTAATCTCTTGACTGTGTAGATGAAGGTGGGGGTATATATCCACTACTATGTTTTTATAAAAATCTCCTATGTAAAGGTAGTTATTTTACAACTATATGAGTGCCTGCGGGTATTCTGTGATTTTGTGTACTACAGTTGACCGAAAAGTTACTTATATTTCTTAAAGGAATTATAAAACCATGTTAGATACAATCAGGGACATGTGATCAATAAGAAAATGCTATCTGTATCAAAGAAATTCATTAGGAAACCATTCTAACATATACAAATTTGTCTGTGACAGGGCCTGACATTTTAGGGGTGAAATGCGTATAAAAATGTATTTTATTTAATCATAAAAACATGCTGAGATGGGATGATATGTGTTTCTCATAGTTTAACATGTCCTCCATATGTCTCAACGTTCAGATTTAAGAAAAATATATTTTTTTCCCCAAGATTTTTTAAAGTGGAAATGTACGTTTCTGGTAGAATGTCTCTCAAGATGTAGGGAAAACTCAGACTTATTTAAAAATAACTTTTCTTTTTAATATATATATATATATATATATATATATATATATATATATATATATATATATATATATATATATATATATATAATTTTTTTTTTTTTTTTTTTAAATCAAGGAAATTTCTTTGGCATTTCTTTCTTTTTGCTGTATCTCAAAATGTACCTAACTGTGACACCACTGTGTCATAAGGAACCGTGAATTTCTTTAACACTTACTTTTTTATCTTTATCTTTATCTTAATATTTATAGAAAACAGTTGACAATGAATAGACGAGTCCAATAATAGCATAACAAATCACTTATTCTAAAAAATAATATCAAGTATAAGTTATCTCGACATATAATGAGGGCTGTGTTAATATAAGACATAAAGAAGATATTTTTTTTTACATTTTATTTTTGACTGCTAAAACTAAAATAATTAGTTGTTTGCCTTAATGTGGATAAATAAAATAAAAAAGTGGTTTAAATTCAAACTTTTCTACTTGTCTTAAAAAAAAAGGTTCTAAAACAATGTCAATAATTATCGATACCGAACGATATGAAAAATTATATCGTGATAATTTTTTTAGCTATATCGCACAGCCCTACATATATATATATATATATATATATATATATATATATATATCATTTGGCTGCACTGCTTGTATAAATTAAGTGTTCTCTTACGAGAGGTACTCTCGTACTGCGTAAATCTTACGCTAGGGGAAAATCTCTTTTCCGCGAGATACTGAAGCCAAAAAATTATCCTTAATTTTGAAATAATGTAAAACGCGTTGCGGCAGCATGCAGACATAGGCGAGACAGCTTGCGCGCCTATTGGCTGCCCTGCGGCAACTGCAGCAGCCTATCGATAAGGCCCTATCGTGACGTCAGTACCAATGGGGGCGCTTCGCGCCCAATACGTCACGTCCCGCCGAAACGGGCGTGGCCTGGGGCTATAAATATAGCATCGAAAGGCTAGCTTACCGATTTTTCATCTCTTCAGCGGAGCTCACGCATCGCTGGATCCAGAGAGAAGAAGCCGCGCCGTGGAAAAAGCCTTTCAGCGGGACGAGTACGGTACCTGGAGTCGCTGGCCGCGCCGCCTTCAACCGCCGTTCCTGCTACGCTATCCGGCGTCATATCCTTTTTCATTGCTAGTGTGTGTTCGCCGCCGCGACTCACACTCCTTCACTAAAAGAGCAGAGCGTCTTTTTTAAGATGTCTCGTCCATCCTGTGGCTCGTGCCGAGCCCCACTCAGCGACGGGGACCACCATGTCATCTGCGTTTCCTGCCTGGGTGAAGGACATGCAGCTCTAGCGCTCGCCGACGGCGGATGCCCTCACTGCGAGCTTATGCCGATGGCGACTCTGAGGACTCGCATGGCAACCTTCCACGAGCCTGCATTTCCCGCTGTGACGCCGCGCCGTAAGAAGCGCCGTGCTCAGCGGATCCCTGAGCCTCCTCCCACCGCGAAAAGCTCGCCGGTTCGCCCGCCGGCTTCGCCGTCTGCTTCACTTGAGTCTCTCACTCCCGGACAGTGGCCGCCGTTGGCCGCCGCTTCCGCCGGAGATGACGAAGAAGAAGCGGCAGTTCTCGAGGAGGACAACTGCTCTATCCTGGCTTCAGGCAGCGAAGATTGGGCGAGCTCTGTGGACCTCCCCCCTTCTTCTGCCCGCGAGTCGTCAGGAAAACGGGCCAGTATTGAAGCTGAGCTGATGCGTCTGCTCACACAGGCCACAGAGAGCCTCGGCCTCGAGTGGTCCGCGCCCGCCGAGCCTACACGCAACCGTCTGGACGGTTGTTTCCTGCAAGGGGACCGCGTTTCTACGCCCTCAAGACCCGCCCCGTTTCTTCCTGAGCTTCACGAAGAACTGGCAAAGTCTTGGAGCGCCCCTTTCTCAGCCAGGCTGCGCTCCTCTGCTTCAGCGGCATTCTCCGTGGTGGACGGTGCCAAAGACAGAGGATACCTCGCTCTTCCTCTGGTGGAGGAGGCAGTAGCAGCCCATCTTTGCCCGCCCTCTGCTGGACGGCGGACTAAGACGGCGCTACCATCAAAAGCCTGCCGCGCTACTTCTACCCTGCACAGTCGCGCTTACACCGCCGCTGGGCAGGCTGCATCAGCGCTACACACTATGGCCACTCTCCAAATCTTCCAAGCTAACCTTCTCCGAAAGCTGGACGAGGAAGGCACGGAAGCAGTCAACGTGGCGGATTTAAGGAGCGCTACGGACCTCGCTCTCCGCGCTACAAAATCCGCTGCACAGGCCATAGGGCGGAACATGGCCTCTCTCACCGTTGCTGAGAGACACCTCTGGCTGACGCTTTCAGAAATGCCGGACTCGGAGCGCTCTGTGTTCCTCGACGCCCCCGTTTCTGCTACTGGCCTCTTCGGATCGTCCGTCAAAGATTTCGCGGACCGATTCGCCGAGGTACAAAAGACGTCGCAGGCCATGAAGCACTTTCTGCCAAAGCGCTCTAGCTCCGCATCAGGCCGCTCAAAACAGCCGTCTGCCCGCAGCTCGCAGCCGCCGCCTCACAGCGTCGACAGGCCCGGGACCAGAGACCACGCTCTCGCTCTGCCGGCCGCCGCCCCCCACCGCGTGGGACTCGGCCGAAGATTGAGATAAAGCCCGAGGCCTCAAAGTCTTCCTAGCCAGCTTAGGAAAACGACGGTGTTCAAGCCCCGCTGCGGCCGGGCTTCCACCAAAATTTCTCGCTCGTCCAGTTCCATTACATGCGACTGTTCCAGTGTACTCTACAGTAAACAAGTCGGTTACATTACCCGCTTGCCTGTACACAAACGCCGTTTTCACGGCGACCCAGATAAATCCTGTAAAGAGTGTATTTTCTGGTATTCCGGCCACGGCCGACGGTGTTATGAGTGTAGTAAAAATGCCCACTGCCCAGTGCCCATTCCTACACACAGACACAGCCCGCCCCACAGGGCTCGCGCACATAAAATCGACTCATGTCGATTGCGCACAGAATGTAGTGAGCGTGCCCACATCCCAGTGCCCACAAACACTACACACTGCATGTCTCTCGGTTTCTGTAAAAACGAAACCAACACACATACAGCCGACTCAGGCCGATGGTGTGTTCAGTGCAAATGTGCCCGCTGTCCTGCGCCCACATTCACTCACAGACATGACGAATCCCTCGGTTTCCCCCACGCTCGCCGTCTCTCAGCTACCTGCCGTAAGAGAGCCGAGCGCGGGCGAACCGCCCGCTGTGATCAACACACTCCCCGCCTCGAGCGCTGCAAATGCGGTGTCTATAATACAGCATACCGAAGCTCCCCGGCCGCCACTATGTCACGGCCAGAGCTCCGATCTCATTCAACCCTTAGCTATGCATGCAAATGCGTGGGCAAAGCTTCCCGGTGTATCAGAATGGGTGCTGAACATTATAGAAAGAGGCTATTCGCTACAGTTCGCTCGACGTCCCCGCCGTTGTGCGGCGCGAATCGAAACCACGGTAGAAAAGGAAGTAGCAAATGTACTTCGTACCGAAATTGCGAAACTGTTGAGCAAAGGGGCAATAGAGCCTTTATCTCAAGCTCAGAGCGAAGGGGGGCTATACAGCAGATATTTTCTGGTTCCGAAAAAAGACGGGGGTCTCAGACCCATTCTAGATCTAAGACAACTGAACGAAGCGCTTTCAAAACGCCGGTTCAGAATGCTCACAACCAAGAAAATCCTCGCGCAAATTCGCCACGGGGACTGGTTTGTGTCAATAGATCTGAAAGACGCGTATTTCCAAATACAAATAGCGTCACGTCACAGGCGATTTTTGAGATTCGCCTTCGAGGGCCAGGCTTATCAATACACAGTCCTACCGTTTGGCCTGTCCCTAGCACCCCGTACATTCACGATGTGCATGGACGCAGCCCTCGCTCCCCTGAAACTTCGGGGAATGCGAGTTTTGAACTACTTGGACGATTGGCTGGTTCTAGCTCAGTCACATACAGAGCTCATAGAACACAGAACCATTTTACTCGAACATCTCGAGAATCTGGGTCTCAAAGTCAACTGGGCAAAAAGTTCACTGTCTCCCAGTCAGAGAATATCTTTTCTGGGCACAGAACTGGACTCGCTGTCAATGACAGCTCAAATATCGCTACAGCGCAGATTGACTATTCAGCGCATGACAGAAACCTTCCGCCGCGGCACTATAGTCCCGCTAAAGAAGTTTCAAAGGATGCTCGGTCTCATGGCAGCAGCATCTACAGTTCTCCAGCTGGGTCTGCTTCGCATGCGCCCACTGCAGTTCTGGCTACAAGCGCGAGTACCGCGTCGAGCGTGGACTTCAGGTCTCTTTCGCCTCAAGGTCGATCAAAAATGCGTCTCAGCACTGATACCCTGGAGAGCGACCGACTGGTACCAGTCAGGTGTAAGCCTGGGGACTTCCTCGAGTGTGAAGGTGGTGTCCACGGACGCCTCCACCTCGGGATGGGGAGCACTGCTCGAGGGCAGACCGTTTTTCGGCCAGTGGTCAGAACGGGAAAAGCTTCTGCACATAAACTGCCTGGAAATGATGGCAGTCGACAACGCGCTGAGGCGCTTTCGTCCCCAAATAGCAGGACACCACGTCTTGGTCCGCTCGGACAACATGTCAGTGGTAGCCTACATAAATCGCCAGGGAGGCATCACATCCCGAAACCTGTACAGGTTAGCGAAACGCCTCCTGGTATGGGCTCAGCACAATTTGCGCTCGCTCAGAGCAGCGCATGTGCCTGGCCACCTGAATGTGGGACCAGACAGACTGTCCAGGAACAATGTTCCAGCAGGAGAATGGTCACTGCATCCGCAGACAGTCCAACTGCTGTGGCAGACATTCGGCAGGGCAAAGATAGACCTGTTTGCGTCTCAAGAAAACGCTCACTGCCCGGAATTTTTCTCCAAGAGCAAGGATGCGCTGGCCCACGTCTGGCCCCGCTGCCCGCTCTATGCTTTTCCCCCCATCGCGCTCCTACCTCAGGTATTAGAGCGGATCAGGGAAAGCAGATGCTCAGTGCTACTGGTGGCTCCGTTCTGGAAGAACCAGGCTTGGTTCCCAGTTCTTATGCAGCTGACGAGCGCTGCTCCATGGCCAATACCAGTGAGGAGGGACCTCCTCTCTCAAGCCAGGGGCTCGATCTGGCATCCTCGCCCGGAGCTTTGGTCCCTACATGCGTGGGCCATCAACGGGTACCCTCTGACCTCCCAGAGGGAGTGTTAAACACGATCATGCAGGCTAGAGCTCCCTCTACGAGACGGCTCTATTCCTCAAAATGGTCAGTGTTCTCCAGCTGGTGCACAGCACGCGGCTTTTCACCCCTGGACTGTGGAGTGACGGAGGTTCTCTCCTTCCTACAAGAGCTACTGGATGAAGGCAGAGCCCCATCCACGCTCAAAGTCTATGTGGCGGCTATAGCAGCGTTTTCTAAACCAACGCTTGGTCAGTCACTAGGAAGGAACGATCTGGTCATTCGGTTCCTTAGAGGAGCTAAGAGGTTAAATCCTCCCAGACCTCCCTCAGTTCCCATATGGGACCTTTCTAAGGTCTTGGAGGCCATGAAGGGTGCCCCATTTGAGCCAATCCAATCAATAGATATCAAACACTTGTCTTTCAAACCGGTGCTTCTTCTGGCTCTCGCTTCAGTGAAGCGCATAGGGGACTTACAAGCGCTAAGGGACTCGCCGTGTCGAAACAGAGTCTATCCAGATGGATAGTCGATGCTATAGCGCTGGCTTACACCTCTAAGGGCTTGCAGTGCCCATTAGGTGTCAGAGCGCACTCCACGAGAGGCGTGGCCTCGTCGTGGGCTTGGTCTAGTGGGATTGCCTAGCAAGATATCTGTATGGCGGCAGGCTGGGCCTCCCCGTCTACATTTATAAGGTTTTATAACCTAGAGGTTCCCGCTCTGCAAGCTAAGCTGCTTTCAGTCTAAAAATCGGTACTGTCTGCCCCGAGTGCGTCCGGCCCAGAATACCCAAATGGCTTGAGCAACGCTCGATCGCGCAGCTCTATGGGCAGTGTGTAAGACCCACTATATTCATCAGTCCAGGCCGGGGTCGCCCTGACTGAATAAAATACCATCACTATAACTGTTTCTTATAGGATGCTACATTATAGGAATGATGCTATTCTAGCCACTCTTCCTGGGCTCTCTGTGAGTCACTTATGATCATGTACTACATGAGCCCGGGCACTTGCCCTTGGGACTTTGGTGCTGGATCTTAGCATGCACGGCGTTTTACACTGTTTCCCCTAGCGTAAGATTTACGCAGTACGAGAGTACCTCTCGTAAGAGAACGTACTCGGTTACTAACGTAACCTCCGTTCTCTCTAGAGAGGAAACGAGTACTGCGTATCTTGCCGTGCCTGCGCACGCTCCGGTTCGCTCCGGCGATGAAAAACCGGTAAGCTAGCCTTTCGATGCTATATTTATAGCCCCAGGCCACGCCCGTTTCGGCGGGACGTGACGTATTGGGCGCGAAGCGCCCCCATTGGTACTGACGTCACGATAGGGCCTTATCGATAGGCTGCTGCAGTTGCCGCAGGGCAGCCAATAGGCGCGCAAGCTGTCTCGCCTATGTCTGCATGCTGCCGCAACGCGTTTTACATTATTTCAAAATTAAGGATAATATTTTGGCTTCAGTATCTCGCGGAAAAGAGATTTTCCCCTAGCGTAAGATTTACGCAGTACTCGTTTCCTCTCTAGAGAGAACGGAGGTTACGTTAGTAACCGAGTACGTTTTGTTAACATTCAGTTTAATTGGTGTAATGCCCTTTTGCTGTTTTTTGTTTTTCAGAACTGGATCGGTAATTACAAAAGGTCAGAAAAGGATAATGCTTTGGCCATCAAAGGCCAAAACTCACATTCGAGAGTTGTCGCCTTATAATCTTTTTTGTAGAGATATATTGAAAAACAAAGGTGAGAAACACAATTTAAAGGTGCTATAAGCAATCTTGCACGTTTTTTTAGGCCGAAACGTTTTATTTTTCACATATCGCAACACACTGAACACACTGTTAAAAAAAAAACAGTCTCTGCAGACATCCCACGCTCCACAAACTGCAGCACAATCAAACTGAGCAACATACAGAGTGACCAGCAGCACAAAACATAACAAACTGTTCCAGCCAATAACCGACAAGAATGTTGTGGGGTGGGTTTGGGGGGTTATTGCACGGATGAGAAGGAGAGAGGGTCTAGCTAGCCTCCGTTTTGTGTGTTAGCTCAAACATCAACAAGAGGTACGCCAACCAAGATCGCTTATAGCATCTTTAACGACTGCTTTTAATTTTTATACTAAATTGTTTGTTTTTGTACAACCTGTTGAAATCAGTTTCATGAGGGTCATGAAAGGTCATGAAAAAGATTTTCATGATAGTATTTAGCAAGTACTTCACTCACGCAAGTTGCAAAAGAATCATCAGTTGATCTATTTCACGTTATTTTGTTTTTACAGAGTTGTTACAGAGAAGTGGGTTTTTCACAACCCAAAACCAGTGTTTTCGACTGATTGTCGTCATGTAAATTTACTTTAAAAAGAAGATGCTAACTTTGTGTTAAGTTTTCTGTGCATCTATTTTTTCCTCAGGAACAATGAATGATATTAAGGGAAGGTGGGCCACATTGGGGGAAGAAGAAAAAAAGAAGTAAGTTGAGGAGGCAGCAGCACTGAGGGCACATGGGGAGGCACAGGACCTAAGCCCTGAGATGAGGGATGCCCGGATAAAAATGCACCTCAAGAAGATGAAGTTAGAGGTTTGGAAAGAGGATTCATTTACTAAGCATTAGTGATATTCTTACATAATTAGATGGAAGGATGATCAACAGCAATTGTAATGTGTGCAGAACATTGTTTTAGACAACTGGATTGTTTATCTGTAGATTTTATCATAATTTCAAATGAGTTTATTCCAAATTAATATTCCATCTGATTTTTGTTTACAAGGCTTTCAACATCAAATATTCTCACAGGCTAGTCTATTCAGATCAAGGTGGTCAATTGAAGCATTAGTAGTCACAAATGTCTATGAGTCAAATTATTAGTTGCCTATAAAAACACAGCTAATGTATAGTTATTGTAACCCTGGTGGTCCCTGACCACTTATTTGCCACGTGTGACAACACTGTTTTCATATATTGCCAAGCCCTGTTATGAGTTGTTTCCTCAGTGTATGTTGGATTTTTAAAAGTAAGTTTTGTCTATTTTGTGTATAATAAATGATTTACTATTTTTGCGGTTGTCTTCTTTATCTAAATATTGTAAAGGTGTCCAAGCTTGAGGAGTTGGGTGTGGAAACAGCCATCTTGTCCTTTGATCGTCAAAAGTCCTCATTAGAGGTTTTTGAAATGAGCAGCAGAGGAGCCACTGATTTCCTTGATAAATCTGACACAGTGAACAACTTTGCACTGCATTTCAAAGGTATTGGTTTATATTAAAATCCACAGAAATGGTCTCAGGCCCATAATAGTGCAAATTTACATAATACAGTTTTATGAAATTAATTGTTGTCTGTTGTTGCATCTGTAGCCAGCTCCTCAGCCGCAATGCCCAGTGCCAGAGAACACGTCACTGTTTTGGTGGGAAAAGTAAAAGATCTCTTCAACCAAAAATATAGTAAGTATAATTTCAAATACTTTTAAAAAGGATGTAAAGAAACTGCTTATCTTGATAACCTATTATACCTTCATGAATCCATGGTATTATTATCAAATAAATAAATTATCTAATGTTTGCCCATCAACCATTAGATTGTCACCTTACCAAAATGACTGTTTGCAGCCTTTACACTGGCTAACAACTAGAAGGGAGGGTCACAATTGTCCAACTGTGTAACATTGTTTAACATATGTGTGCCCATGTCTTTAAGAGGAGGCCGGAGGTACTGGAAGGGTCCCCTACCAGTCCCTAGTGAATCAGGGCTTGGTCATTAGAGTTTCTGGACTGCCCAATAGCCTTACCCTGAAAAAGCCTTCCTTTTATGGAAGGAACCAATTGGTAGGAATATTGCAAGCAGCAGAGGAGATTACATTTGAAATAGGTAAGTGAAATTACCAGTGGTTGTCTTTCTCCACTTGTGTTTTGGCAGACCATTTGGCTCTATACAAAGTGGTGAAAATAAGTTAGCCAAAGAATAATACAGGCCTACATTTAAGTCTTTGTATAGTGCTGGGCCATTGTATCTCTCTCTGTCCCTTCACCCCAACCTGTCAAGGCGGATGGTCGCCCAGGTGTAGTCATGGTTTTGCTTAAGGTTTGCCTCTGCCTCGTAAATAGATAATATGATGCAATTTCTTGTTTTCCTATTTCTCAAGTGTATTATGTAGCTGTTAGTGCAAGATCTGTAGTTACAAAGTCTCAAATATTCTCAGATATTCTTTGTAAAAGTTACGGTTCAGCCACACCTTCCTGAAACACTTAAAATGCCCCCACATCTCTATGTCAGTGTGTGGGGCAGTTTCATAACACCGCCCAAATGTATACGCAAAGAAAGAAGGTGTAACTTTTATCCTCGCTGGCGCCGCCATGTCATGGAGATTCTGTGTTTTTCGTTCAAAAGCCAAACTACATTGTTTGGCCTTCCAAGGGTTGTTCCAGAACAGTACAACCCAAATATTTAACTGACTGTTTCTAGCACGTAACTCGTGGCCTCAAGATAGTTACTCTTGGCCTCAAGATAGTTACTCTGTGGCCTCAAGATAGTCACTCGTGGCCTCAATATAGTCACTCGTGGCCTCAAGATAGTAACTCGTGGCCTCAAGATAGTAACTCGTGGCCTCAAGATAGTCACTCGTGGCCTCAAGATAGTCACTCGTGGCCTCAAGATAGTCACTCGTGGCCTCAAGATAGTCACTCGTGGCCTCAAGATAGTCACTCGTGGCCTCAAGATAGTCACTCGTGGCCTCAAGATAGTTACTCTGTGGCCTCAAGATAGTAACTCGTGGCCTCAAGATAGTTACTCGTGGCCTCAAGATAGTCACTCGTGGCCTGTACAGTTGTTTACTGTAATCAGAGAATACAGTAAAACTCTGTCAATTAAATTACAGAAACGCTACTGTAAAAAATACAGTAACTGGCTGGCAACCCTGCTGCCAGTATTTTACTGTAAAATTTACAGGTAATTTTTAACAGTGTAGTAGAAGCCTAATTCCTTCCGATGGATTTGGTAATACTTGAGTCATTACTAGTGGGTTACCATGATCTTCACTTAATTAATTATATCAATTAATTATATATTATGCATTATTCATGTTAATTATGAACCTGTATATAGTAGTTCTTAGTAGTCCCTTGGGAGGAATGGAAGATAAAATAGTTATTGATTAGATAATAGGGAACTACCTCATTCAACTGAGCTATATTAGTTACTTACTAATTCATTAATAATTAATAGTAAAATTTATTATAAGTAAATTTGTTATAAGTGTTAAGTTACTCATTTGTTCCTGTGTAGTTATTCATTAATGACGGAACAGTCTTATAAAGTGTTACTGTTGATTTCACTGTTAGCTGAAGTCAGACTGTGATGTTCATAAATAGCAGGAGAGGAAGAATCCCTTCAAACTATATTCATAAATGATCACTCTGTCTTTGTCCAGCCAACAGATCAAACCGTTTCTAAGGAGATCAAACCGTTTCTAAGGAAATCGAGAGAGAGAGAGAGAGAGAGAGAGAGAGAGAGAGAGAGAGAGAGAGAGAGAGAGAGGGTGAACTAGGAGGGTCAAACTCTGTCGAGGAAGGATTCACACATCAGATGAACAGCTTGATTGTTTTTGGCGGATGATTTTATTAGATCATCTGAAGAAAATGTTTCAAACGCTTGTTTTGTTCAGTTTGTGTTGGCGGCGTCTGACTGGTAAGTGTCTGGAACAAGCTAAGATGATTTGCAGTTTTTCACAGGTAAATCAAGTCAGTATTATTATTGAGAGATCTGCTGTCTCATTTCTCTTCACATTTTGTATCAGTTCACATTAAATATTATAAAACTGAACTTAAATTCTTTAGTTTGACCTATCCTGGACACAGAGCTGCGCTAGCACCAGCCTCCTCATAGTCTACTAAAATAATGATTTCAGAAAACTTCAGAATAAATCAAGATGTAACATTTATTTGTCAGGTAAAAATGTATCATGCCAAATAAACAAGTGATTAAAAGCCAATTCAGAAATAATAAATACATGACATCATTTACCAAAAGATGACTCTAAGGCTACGTTCACACTGCAGGGCTTAATGCTCAATTCCGATTTTTTGAAAAAATTAGATTTTTTTGCAAGGCCGTTCACATTTCCAATTAAATGCGACCTTTTGTGATCTCCTGTGTGAACGTGAAATGACCCAGGCCAGAAGTGACCCGCATGCGCAGAAGAGTACTCAACGGTCAACGACGTCACTTGTTGTTTGCGGAAGTAGCTAAACTTTAACTGTGATTCTCTCTCTCACACACACACACACACACACACACACACGAGCGCGCGCAGCGACCGTTACACAAGAGCCAGACAGCAGTCGCTGACCTATCTAATATCAGATTCAGCACAAATAAGTTAACATAACGTATATATAACTTAATGGCCGTGGGCTTTTTTTTTTTTTTTTTTTTTAACGGGCTCGTCGAGGTCGACCCGTTCAGCAGATTTACCTCAGCTCGACGAATATGCAGTCCGTTTTCAAACCGACGACTACTTCAACGCAGAATTATGACGTTTTTCGCGTATCAATGACGTGCGGGTCGGATACCTGGGGGTCGGATACCTGGGCGTTCAGACTGAAGTCGCATTTCAAAAGATCGGATATGTATCGGATTTGGGACCACATACCCAAGTGGCCTGGGTCGCATTTGAAAAGATCGGATCTGTGTCGTTCAGACTGTCATGAAAAGATCAGATACAGGTCGCATAGTGGCAAAAAAATCGGAATTGGGTCGTTTCAGCCTGCGGTGTGAACGTAGCCTAAAAGTAAGCAATGCATTCCTGACAGAAACACATGTGGTGTGTCAGTGCTTTCCAACAGGAGAACACTGAAACAGCACTGTATGGGGGATGATCCTGGTAAAGGGTCCCAAAGACTGCTCTGTCACCTACCCTTAAATACCCAGACCAGAACAAAAGGGTTATATCCAATTGTTTTGGATCAGTTCATGTCCCCCAGGGGGGTCGCACCTGGTCTCGAGAGATATCTTGAAGAGACATCACCCAGAGAGGAGAACAGGATTCTCTTAAGTTCTCAATCTTTCTCATTAAACCAATGACTGCAATGAAATTAGACCATTTTACCAATCGCACTGAGACACTTAAAATGATACCAAACATGAAAAGGAAAAACAATAGATTCACAAGATCCATATAAAGACATTCTTAAAGGGTTAGTTCACCCAAAAATGAAAATTCTGTCAGTAATTACTCACCCTCATGTTGTTCCAACCGCGTTAGACCTTCGTTCATCTTCAGAACACAAATTAAGATATTTTTGATTAAATCTGAGAGCTATCTCACTCCTCCATAGGCTTCTAAGTGATTGAAACTTGCTGGCCCAGAAAAGTTATTAAAGAGATCGTTAATATAGTCCAAGTGACTACAGTGGCTCAATCTTAAGTTTATAAAGCAACGAGAATACTTTTTGTGCGCAAAAACAAACAAAAATAACGACTTTATTCCACTATTCATTTTTCGTTTTTGCGTGATGACGTGCAACACAGACGCGCTACGCTTAAACACTTCGAGGCCCAGAGAGAAGGAAATTAATATTGGAATAAAGTCGTTATTTTGGGGGGTTTTTTGCGCACAAAAGTATTCTCGTCGCTTTATAAACTTAAGATTGAGCCACTGTAGTCACTTGGACTATATTAACGATCTCTTTAATAACTTTTCTGGGCCAGCAAGTTTCAATCACTTAGAAGCCTATGGAGGAGTGAGCCAGCTCTCAGATTTAATCAAAAATATCTTAATTTGTGTTCCGAAGATGAACGGAGGTCTTACGGGGTTGGATCATCATGAGGGTGAGTAATTACTGACAGAATTTTCATTTTTGGGTGAACTAACCCTTTAATGACTCCCAGTGGCTTGTGGAGGGGGGATGAGTATATAAACAAGGAGATAAGTCAAGTCAAGTCAAGTTTATTTGTATAGCGCTTTTCACAATACAGATTGTATCAAAGCAGCTTCACAGTATTAAATTAAAATAATACAACAAAGTTTGTTTCAAGAGGAATTTATTGATTGATAAAATTTAATTAAATATCCCCAAAATATCCCCAACTGAGCAAGCCAAAGGCAACAGTGGCAAGGAACCGAAAAACTCCATCAAGTGACCTAATGGTGTCCTAAAACTCCATCAGGTGACCTAATGGAGAAAAGTTTGGGAAGAACAATGTGCTCTGTGCTCTGTCTTTGCTATCTTCTTTCCAGGGTGCATTTCATTTTTTGATTTGATTTTGTTTTGATTTTTCTGGTAAATTTAACAATGAAATAATGAAATAACAATGAAATAACCAAAAAAAAAAAAAAAAAAAGGAGTAGGCTGAAGCCAAGGCTTATATTTGCCTACCCTATTTAATCACATACCTGAGGAATCAGCATTATAAATTATAAAAAAACAACAACAAAAAAAACAGCATACATAATTATACAATACTGCACATAATTTTCTTTTTCTTTTACATAATATTAACAAAATTTACATACTAACTGAATAATCATTAACAATTTTCTTTTTACATTTTGTTCAAAGCTAAACAGAGAAGTACATAATTTCAAATCATCTTCTAGTAAATTCCATAATTTCACACCCATAACTGATACACATCTAGATTTAACATTAATTCTTTCTTTTCCACATTCAAACATAAACAGGCCTCTTAAGTTATATCTACCCTCTCTTAACTTAAATAATTTCTGAATACCAGATGGAAGACTTTTATTAAGTGCTCTATACATTATTTCCAATATTTTTATATATACGATATCTGTAAATTTTAAGGTATTACTTTGAATAAATAGTTTGTTAGTTGGTTCACGATATCCTACTTTATTAATAATTCTAATTGCTCTTTTTTTGTAACTTAATTAATACAGCTATATTAGTTTTATTTGCATTTCCCCATATTTCTGAACAATATGACAAATAAGGCATTACTAATGAGGAATATATAATTCTCAAACCTATTTTATTTATTAGATCTTTTGTTTTATACAATATTCCTACATATTTTGCTATACCTTACTTCTAATGTATTCAATATGTGGTTTCCAACTAAGTTTATTATCTAAGATCACACCTAAACATTTTGTTTCATAGACTCTTTCAATTTCAACTCCATTTAGGTGTAATTTAGCATTGCTATAAGTCCTATTACCAGAAAATATCATAAATGTAGTTTTATTTTCATTTAAAGATAACTTATTATAGTCAAACCACTTCTTTAACACAATTAATTATTTTTTACCAATTGCAATGATTCATCCATACTTTTTCCAGAGCAAATAATATTTGTGTCATCGGCGAACATTATAAATGTCAACATTGTAGATACTGTAAAGATGTCATTTAAATAAAGAATAAATAATTTTGGTCCCAAAACTGAACCTTGAGGAAGGCCGCATGTTACTGTTTCTAAATCAGACTGTATATTATTAATTTGTACATACTGAAATCTATTACTTAAATAACTCTTTAACCACTGATGTGTGACCCCTCGCAAACCATATTTTTTCAACAATAAAGCATGGTCAATGGTGTCAAATGCTTTACACAGATCAATAAACACACCGACTGTATTGAGTTTTTGGTCAACTGCAGCTGCAACATGTTCAACAAGCTCCATCACAGCTAAGGATGTAGAGCAGTTGTTCTTAAATCCATATTGGTGCTCACTTAGTACATCATATTTATTTAGAAAGGAGTCCAATCTGTTTATAAACAATTTTTCAAGTATTTTTGAAAACTGAGGTAACAGCAGTGGTGGACGAAGTACACATACCATGTACTTGAGTTAAAGTAAAGATACTCAAGGTAAAATATTACTCAAGTAAAAGTAGAAGTGCTGCCTTTAAACATTCACTTGAGTAAAAGTACAAAAGTATTTGCCTTCAAATGTACTTAAGTATCCAAGTACTATGATTTTTTTATTGATATAATGTCCTATTATAATTTTTGTCACAAGACTCTTGCTTAACTCAGTCTACGTGAAGACTCTGTCACTCTTGGCACATCATATGAATAAAATGACATTAATTAGTCTATATATATATATATATATTTGAATTGAATACATTTTTTGTGTGTTTAATTTTGGACGGAAGGGGACTGATCCCATAAGGTATAATACATTTACAGTATTTACTGTACATATTTTTCACAAGCGTCTATGGTCATAATTATAAACATCCTAATGTTATGATACATTCACATAAACCTGCACAATGCCATTGAATATATATATACACACTATATTATGGGAGCAGCCAATTTCCCTACAAAATTAAACACCAAAACGTATTAATGCAGTGTTTCTGCTACT
Source organism: Leuciscus leuciscus (assembly GCF_965113295.1). Lineage (NCBI taxonomy): Eukaryota > Metazoa > Chordata > Actinopteri > Cypriniformes > Leuciscidae > Leuciscus > Leuciscus leuciscus. The sequence continues at coordinate 9,399,308 of NC_138739.1, forward strand.
CCTCAGAAAAACAAATGCTATTATATGCAAGTAATTTTAGTGTCAAGGTAATAAGCAATGTTCATTATGCGTCAGTATTTACCGATAATTGCTGCAATAATAGCTGCTGCTCTCTGCCCCGCTTAAAATTATTGGCAACACAAATTGTTTGGAACTATTGAGAGCTACACGAATCACGTGACCGCGCGGCGGCGAGATCACAGTTGGCTTGTTCGACTTGAAACGGCACACTGCACAGACCAATCGGTGAATGACATTAAAATACCGCGAGAGCGATTAGAGAGTAGACGGCTCTGTATGCTTTTCAATCGCTCTCGCGATTTCGCTCTATACTTTGATGTCATAAACTGATCGGTCTGTGCAGCGCCGGTTCAAGTCGAACAAGCCTTGTGTGTGTCGCAACCTCATACTGTCTATGGTCGCAACTCTCATATTTAACGGCTCTGGTTCGCGCTTAGTAGATACAGCCAAGGCAAGTTCAAAACAGAGCGCGCACGTTGTAGGCTACTGTGATTGGTGGCTCGTTTGACCAGTTAAGTTTTTATCCACTCGATCATAAATAAAAAGGAACGACTGATTTTGAAAATGTAGTAGAGTAAAAAGTAAGATATTTGACTTTGAAATGTAGTGGAGTTAAAGTAAAAGTCTTCCCAAATTTAAATACTTCAGTAAAGTACAGATACGCAAAAGCTACTTAAGTACAGTAACGAATTACATTTACTTCGTTACTGTCCACCACTGGGTAACAGTGATATAGGTCTATAGTTAGTTAGTGTTTGCTTATCGCCACCTTTATAAACTGGAAACACCTTTGCTATTTTCATTTTATCAGGAAAAGTTCCAGTTAAAAAAGATCTATTACAAATATAGGTGAAAGGTTTAATAATACAATGGATGACATCTTTAATAAAAGCCATATCAATATTATTGCAATCAGTAGACTTTTTATTTTTAAACTTACTTACTACTTCTAAGACATCACTATCACATACTCCTCCAAGAAACATTGTGTTAAGATTATCAAATGTAGGACTAATATATTCCTTATTAAACTTTGGTAGCTCATTAGCCAAATTTGGACCAATATTAACAAAATACTGGTTAAAGGCATCAACAATAGCCTCTTTATTTTCTAATGTTGTGTTATTATGTTTGAAACACAATGGAAAATCTCTGTCTTTATAATTTTTCATTATGTTATTAATAATCCTACAAAGTACCCTTTATATCATGTCTGTATCTTTGCAATAGCTGGTCATAGTAATCCTTTTTTTGCTTTCTTAGTACTGATATTAGTTTGTTTTTATATTTTTTATACTGTTCCTCTTTTCCCTTGGTTGGACACTTAATAAAATCCATGTAGAGCTTATTCTTCTTTTTACATGACTTTTCTAAACTCTTTGTCATCCAAGGTAACAGCCTATTTTTTTTTTTTTTTTTTTTTTTTCAAAGGACAATGATTATCATAAATTTGGGTAAATATTTCCAAAAATGCATTATATGAATCATTAACATCTTCAACATAAACATTTTGCCAATTTTGATGTAATAATTCTATTTTCATAGCTTCCGTAGCTCCAGATAATTTTAATCTAACTAAATTAAAATTTTGTTGTTCCTTTCTTAAATGTAACTCATTCAACATGTCCAGCACAGTAAACACAGGTAAATGATCAGTAATATCTGTTTTATAATATTAAGTAATATTTTATGGCTTTATTGCAGGGGGTTTTGTCATAGCAGGAAAATCAGTTCTTACACTTTTACTTGAGTACATTTTAAGTGATGATGTATCTGTACTTTTACTGCGCTAATTTCCCGCCATTTGTGGTCGTAACATGCAAGTTTTAATTTCATTTTTATCCATCAACGTGATGGATTTCATTTTCGGCACATTTACATAATATTATTAAAATTTTGTTTTACGGACAAAGTCAGCTTGTTAAAAAACAACAATCCTATCCTTTTATCATTGCTTTTTCTCTCTCAGAAGAGTATGGGATCAATATCCCGTCTAAAGTATTGCAGCCACTGATCAAAAAATAATAAGCGTGAATCAAAAATTTAAAAACACATGTAAAAATATATTTCACAAACTGAAAAAAAATAATGCAAAATGATCAGAATAGCAAACAACGTGGTCACGGATCAAAATATAATAAGCGTTAATCAAGAAACCACGTTGTTTGCTATTCTGATCATTTTGCATTATTTTATTTTTTTTCAGTTTGTGAAATTTATTTTTACATGTGTTTTTAAATTTTTGATTCACGCTTATTATTTTTTGATCCGTGGCTGCAATACTTTAGACGGGATATTGATCCCATATCCCCATGTTCAATTCCATGTTCATTGCTGTGGTCCTACTGAAGCTGTGATCCGATTGGTCGTCTCTGCTCTGGTGGGCGTGGCAACTGTCGCTGTTCTGCTTTATGACATCAGATCCAGAAGATCAAGAAACTGATATATCATAAGTATTGTGACATATCTTATAAAAATATATTCGTGATTTTATATGGAAAAATAAATCACTGTTTGATGAAAGAAATATAATAAGGCACACATATACAATGTACTTTTTTATATGAAATTCAAATATCATATGCTTTAAAAATTTTCTTTGTTTAATCGTATTATTCTCATTATATACTCTTGTTTATAGTTTATATATTTTATATACGTTGTATTTAGATATAGTCTGATCTGAGTAGTGTCAGAGTAAATATTGTGGTGTAATCTGTGATGTGTGATGACCTCTAGCGGTGAGTTTGAGGAACTGTAGATTCATCATTAAACACTGATGCTGTTTGACCATCATCTATAGACCCAAAGAGAGTCTTTTAAAGTGACAGAGAAATAATAAAATGTCAAACATCTCAGATCAAACTAGATGTATAATAAACAAATTATTTATATTTTTTTTAAATAACTGATCAGAGAGGTAAATTTACTTAAATTTATTAAAAAAAAAATAATAAAATGATCAGATAATATTGTATTATTGTAAATATAAATAAACAGAAAACAAAATCAAAACTCTGATACCTGAAACTTGCAGATAATTTCAGCAATAAAAGTTTTACAAGTTCTCAGATCATCCAGAAAAGTTGAAGTTGACACAATGTGAATATATTTTTAAAGTGTGTTTCTAGATTGTTCCAGAAGTGACTGTTAAAGTCTCTCATATTTACAGTCTTAAATCACACACTGTGTCAAATATGAAACAGTAATAATGTGAAGAAAAGCTTCAGGGTTTGAATGTTTCTAAGAATTTAAGACATAAATATTAGAAGAAATAAAATGATTCTTACAATAATCAAATCATTTATTTTATGGTAAAATTGTCCTTTATAACTTTTTACATTATAATCACAGAGAATCTATATACAAAAATAATTTATAAATATTAAATATTTGATGTTTTGCACGTCATGTGACCATCAACTGACATCAGAGAACTGTGATCATGTGATTGTGTCGTTAATTATTGAAATTAACTTAGTAAAACCTTCAAGTGTGTGTGTGTAGTTCAGTGTGACATGTTGAAGGTGTTTACTGAAATATAATAATAATAATAATAAACTTATTTTTGATCAGTTAGTTGCCAAGGCATAATTTTGTTTAGTTTATGTTGAAGTACTAAAACTGTATGAATGTATAAATAAAAAATTATAAAACTAGGCATATATTTAAAAGTAGCCTATATATAAAAATTACAAAATAAAAATGAATAAAACTTTAAATTAAAATGAACACAGAAAAAAAATATATAATTCAAATATTGAGAAACAACTGTAAGAGTATATTAACGATGTGAAACAAGACTAGCACAATCTTTTCACTGAAAATATAAATTGCTTAAATAATGATAATTCATAAAAATGAAATAGTTTATTTAAAATGTTGCATTTATTCACATTCTGTTATTAAAAGCTTACAGTACAAACATGCAAATAAAGAGCAAAAGTGACATTTCACATTCTGAGTTATAATGAACTAAATAAACCAGCTCTGCCTGAATCACAAGTGAAAGGAACACTCCACCGTTATTTGAAATAGGGCTTATTCACTTTCTTTCCTACATTTAGATAGGTGGGCAAATGCATTTTTGTCTCAGTGCATCAGCCGCGGCACTACCATTGGGCCCGGGTGGGCCTGGGCCCACCCATTTTAGGTCTGGGCCCACCCATTTTCTACTATGGTTTTGTTCGTTTCTTCGTTCGGATCTATTTGCGATCCATTCTATTCTAAACAAACAACGCAGTTTACATGCTTCGTCCTTGTTTCATTATTCATTAAGATAATAATTAATAAATGCACGCATAATTATCAGTGAACTTGATAAATGTTGCAGATATGTTTTGCTATGCACAAACAAATGACTTTCAACTTATGTGTGCAAAATTCAGAATAAAATGAATGTGCAGCAATTTGTACAAATAGAGAGTCTGTAGGTCTACTATAGCCTACGTGTTGTAGCCATTAAATAAGCTCATTTAGTTTCATATTTGTTAAAATATTATAATGTTATTTTTTCATCTATGTTGATTATGAAAATTGAACCGCACGAGTAAGATAGGATGCGCAATATATCGAGAGACATGGCGTGGGTCAGACATGATTTTGACCACTTAATTAAGTTTTGTTTTGTAGAAAGACTTTTTTTAAGTGAATTTCGTTTTGTATAAATTGTATCTTAATTTTAACAAAAAAAATTATCAACCAATTGCCTGGAACCAAGAAGCAAATATAGCAGACGATATAGGCCTAATCACGGAGGCGTCCGCTTGTGAACTGGAGCGCATCTCATTCTCATCCTAACTTAACGAAACTCAGCGTAGGCCTCACAGACATGAAATATATCTTAAGAAAGCTTGAAATGTCTTTTTAACAATTTAAAACGAAAAGAAATAGGCTACATAATCAGAGATGTAACCTGATCTGGGAACGATGAAAAAGTATTTTTTTTTTCTTAGACCCTTCTTGTGCAATCCCTGTGGGAATTCACCCTAGAAAAGAAAGTGAAAGAAGGAAAGTTAGCGACGCCATTCCGAGGCTCTAAACCAGTGGTTCTCAAACTCTCCTGCAGGGACCCCCTGACAGGCCATGTTTCTGTTTTAACCCTGAAATGGCACACCTGATTCAATTAATTAAAGGCTTAATGAGTAGTTGACTAATTGATTAATTGACTAATTCCTACTCTTCCTACTCTAATAACTACTCATTAATTGAATCAGGTGTGCCATTTCAGGGTTAAAACAGAAACATGGCCTGTCAGGGGGTCCCTGCAGGAGAGGTTGAGAACCACTGCTCTAAACCGTCCATTTTTTGAGTATTTTACGAGCGCTCATTCTGTGGTAAGTTCAGTGCATTTTTCTCCCTCATGTAAATATGTTGTCATTAGAAATAGCTGCTGTTTGAGTTTTTTTGCTTTTATTTACATGGAATTTCAAATAATTTCGACAGATTTTACCAAAATGGCAGAAACGATAATAAAGTAAATTTTTAAGTAATAGTTTTTATTTAGATCTTTGATATAACCTTATTGAAATTATAGACTGGAAGATGCCGTTTAGTCTAATTATATCTACGAAAATTTTTAGATAATGTGACCTCAACAAAAAAAAAAAAAGAAAAAAAAAGAGAAGAAAGTACTGTGAGTTTGAAGCAGTGGCGTAACTTTGTTTTAAAAAGTGGGTGGGACAGGTGGGGTGGGGTGGGGTGGGGGGGTTGGATCAATTATGAATGTGTTCATCACATGATCCTTCAGAAATCCTAATATGATGATTTGATGCTCAACAAACATTTATGATTAATATCAATGTTGAAAACCGTTATTTACAGTATTTAAAAAAAAAATAGTTTGATGAATAGAAAGTTTATCTGAAATATAAACTTTTGTAGTATTATACACTACCATTCAAAAGCTTGCGGTTAGAATTTATAAAAAAATGTTGGGAAAGAAATTAATACTTTTATTCAGTACGGTTGCATTTAATTGATCAAAAGTGACAGTAAAGACATGTATAATGTAACAGAAGATTCTGTTTCAAATAAATGCTGTTCTTTTGAACTTTCTATTCATCAAAAAATCCTGAAAATAAAATGTATGACGGTTTTGGCTTGCTCAGTTGGGAATATTTTTATATATATATATGTATGTGAATTCAAGCGTTTTTAATAAATAGTATATATTTATGCATATTATGATCAAATATATTGTAGCCTATATTTTGTATAAAGTGTATATTGCGAGACTAACCAACCCCCCGCCCAAAAAAACTTGGGGACCCCCCATAAGACTTGACTCAATTCGAGCACTGGATGTAATCCATGATGTGCATTTCTCTCTATAGGCGCGTTCACTACGGAGATATGGCGATCGTCAACTTCATCTTTACAGCTGTTGTTGCTGTTAATAAACTAAAAATAATAGGCCTATAATTTTACTAAACAATAAATTAAATGAAATTGTAATTGTATTAAAAAAGCAACAAAAAATTCCTGTTTAAGTTTTCTTTTCTTTTTTTTTACCTATGCTAATTACGCATTAAATTCAGGTAACTGTTAGGCTACTGAGTCGCTGTCCTCAGTGCACAGAAAAGCGCTGAAACGGAGATGAAGGGGAACCCGTTTTTTTTTTTTTTTTTGCCTTATTTTAACTGGCCCATCCAGTTTTCTGGAGGCCCACCTACAATCAAAATCCTGGCGCCGCTAGTGCAGTGCATGCATTGTTTTAGTTTGACAGGGTCGGCGCTAGCTTTGCTTAGCATAATGAATGGAATCCTTTGTTGCCAGCTAGCATGTCCTGAGTAAAAGTGATATAAAAAATTCTAAAAACCCACCTAATTACTTTTTGTGGCCTGCGTATTCACAACAAGTACAAATAGCGATGCAGATTAACACTAGGCGATTTCCTATGCAGATATTGACTTGGGACTATATTAGGGGGAAGCACAGGTGAAGCACTGCTACTTGGGTGCAGAGATATCACGCCCAAGTAGCAGTGTTTCGCCTGTGCTTCCCCCTAATATAGTCCTTAATATATAAGTCAATATCTGCCTAGGAAATCGCCTAGTGTTAATCTGCATCACTATTTGTACTTGTTGTGAATACGCAGGCCACAAGAAGTAATTAGGTGGGGTTTTTTTTATTTTTTATATCACTTTTACTCAGGACATGCTAGCTGGCAACAAAGGATTCCATTCATTGTGCTAAGCTAAGCTAGCACCGACCCTGTCAAACTAAAACAATGCATGCACTGAGACAAAACTGCATTTGCCCACCTATCTAAATGTAGGAAAGAAAGTGAATAAGCCCTATTTCAAAAAAAGTTTTTATACACTTTGCACCTTGCATTATGCAAATACTGTACATTGATAACAAGTCAAGTAAAAACTGACAGTACAAGATGTGTAGTGCAGATCTTCTTCATATTAGTGCATTTAATACATTTGTAAATGAAATAATGATGTTGACTGTGCCGAGAGTTCATGTCGGTTTGTCTTAAAGGTTTAAGTTGTCATTGAGTGTTAAATGTTGATTTGAGGGTTTCCATCTTCCTAAATATCACAAAGCATTTGTTCTATGAATGTATCAAGATAATGCAATAAGTATGTTATTGTTGAACTGAATAATAATGAAGTAACTACAGTGAATAAGTGTCACCGAGTGTTTCCATTATAATGAGTCTCTATCAGAATCTTCACTTCAGAAACACTGAACTTCTTCTCAACCTTCAACAAACACCTAATCCATTGTCTCAAACAAGGCACTTATTATAATAAGCATGATAAATGATAAATGTTAATCTATTCCAGGTTTATACGCTGAAAGTGTCAGATAATGTAAGTAAAGTTCATCTAAATGTCCTAAATTAAATGTGCTTCCAGTAACAGGTTGGTTAATATTTCCATAACATGTAAATAGTGTTTTATGATGAATATGTATAGTATTTCAGGTTAAAGATGAACAGCTGAAGTGTGTTTTTGCTGATTCTCCTCAATGGGAATAATGTTGCAGATTCACAATGATCCTGTTGGGATTCTCTCGGATCACGTGATCTTTCTCCGTCTGGAAACAATAAATTGCAGGATGTTAAAGAGAGAGAAATGAACAGCAGTAACTGTCACAAAAACTCATGAGATCAGCAAATCTTCCATCAATCAGTGAATAATATTTAGTCTGAAATGTTTATTTCAAATCGGGATCATTTTGATGGAAACGTCATTCATTCATGTGAAAGTTTACAGCAGAAGAGCAGAAATGCTTTTATTCAGTATATTCAAATATTTAAGTATTTGAGAGTGTATGGAGATTGACTCGATTACGGCAATTGCTTCATGGAAGTGGGCGGAGCTAAATAGATCTTTTGGCACGTTTGGTTTGTTTCGACTCCCTGATTGGTGGAATGTTCAGTAGAGCATCATGGGTAATGTAGTTTTTCCATAACAAATTCCGCTGTTAAACATGATCATATTTTAAGATAAGTTGAAATAATGCAGACTGACTACTTGTGGCCCAGATCTGGCAAACAGGAGCGGTCCACCCAAGTGCCATCATTCCATACCGCATGTGACTCAGATCTTCTTTCCACATGTGCCAGATGTGGACCAGCACAAAGTTACTATAATTCTAAAGAGCAAATGAGACTCACCATGCAGTGACACAAACACAGAAGCTCCTATTGATCCTGAATCTGCAGCTGCTGATCTGTAGTTTATAGAGTCCAGAGTCTGTGTTTCTGGTGTTTGTGATGGTCAGAGATCCAGTCTGATGATCCAGCTTCAGTCTGCCTCTGAATCTCTCAGTATCTTTATTAACTTTATTACCTTCATTACACTGAACATCTGTACAGATGTCACTGAGATTTCCAGTGATTACAGCGATGTTAATGTTATTAAAATACCATTTAATCTTCTCTTGTTGGTTTCTTTTAACACCAGTGTATATAGTGACTGAATCTTCCTCCATCACTGACACTCTGTCTGTATCAACACCAGACACACCTGAAGAAGAAATCAACAGAAAATGATGTAATGTCTATGACAGACATCCATAATAATAAAAGATGAAGTGCTATAAAAATGTATCTCTTCAGATCAAACAAGCAGCGTAAAAACACAAATAACACACACGCACAATGCCACCAAAACAGTAACTATAGTATACAGGATAAATAACTCATCAAACATAAGCAGGACCATTGTACATGCTATAGCCTACTTTGAGCTAAACAAACAGCTAGATAAACCATTTTGTACATGAGCAACAGAGTGAACACAATCTGTTATCCTCGTAACGGCAACAGCCGGAATTTAAATAATAATCAGACAGTTCAATTAAAGGAGCTGTATGTAGTTTTTAGCGGCCTCTAGCGGTGATGTTTCAGATTGCAACCAATAAGTTGACAAGCGCGTGCTCTTGCGCGTGCTCGAATTTATGAGCGAGCGCTGTGGGTACCGGCCAGACTGAGACGCGCCACGCTACACACGGGAGAAAGCATCCCACAACATGCTGGAAACTCAGGTAAACTCGCACTGCAACGTTACAATAATAGGCTACTTTTATCAGCTTGACGTTGAACTAATGCTTCATGCTCGTACCATGATAAGAATGGAACCCTATCAACCGTGCCGAATTGTGCCACTGCAAGCACTACTTCACATTTTCTTCAGGAAATGTACATTCTAGGTTTGTAGATAAGGTTTCTCCATGATTCAAATGCCCTGCCGATGTTGATCCGTGTTTTTTCACCCGAAGTTCATCCGATTCACGTCTGGCCTTTAATACGAGCTTCAGCAGAAAAAAAAAAAAACTTTTTCTTGTTTTTTATCAATATGTGGAGTTTGTGTTGGAATCTGTGACGTGTTGTGCTGGGAGCAGGTCGTTTCTTGGTGTTATCAGACATGTCATAAGCAGTGGCGTTTTCTTGCGGAGGCCAAGGGAAGCCAGTCTTCCTCACTTTTTCAGAATATAATCGTCATTTAATAAACACTTTTGTTTTCACAGTTTACGTAATCCTTCTGTCATCTCCTCATCGTCTGATTCGTCTCTCTTCATTCATTACTGAGCGTTTTATGATGTGTAAAACAGCGCCCCTATAAAAGTGACATGGTGAATGAGCGTTGAAAACATGGTACTGCACCCTGTGTCTGTGAGGAGGCCAGGCTGAGTCAATAGAATCTGTCTGCATCCTGCAAGACTTCAAGTTACGCCCCTTCAAATTACGTCATTTCAAGTTACGCCCACTTCAAGTTACGCCCCTTCAAGTTACGTCATTTCAAGTTACGTCCACTTCAAGTTGCTCACTGTTTTTTTCGACTTAAAGCTGCGCTGCACAGACCGGTCGGTGTATGATATCAAAGTAGCCTACCGCGAGAGCGATAAGAGCAAACAGACACTTATGAATGCTTTTGAATCGCTCTTGCACGAGTTTAACATGAACAGAACAAACTGTTTCCCACACATAGTGCGGTGCGCCACAGAATCAACACCGGCCGCAACATATTGCGTTTCGTTATAAAAAATAAATAAAAAGTACGCTCGCTATTTAAAACACGTAGCGTATTCATTCAGCTGCATTTCCTTTCCTTGCTCTCCCTCCGTCTCTCTGTCACTCACGCGTCTCTCTCACAAGCGATTTTTTGTCTTGCCTTATTTGATCGGTAAATGATGTAGAATGTAGATGACTGCTGTGCATACGATAGGAACGAGCAGAGAGAGAGAAATCCCCGGTCGCGCGCGCGCGCGTCTTCAAACTGTCTGGCTCTCTCTCGCTCCCTCCCGCATATTAATCAAAATCAGTTGAGAATTGACACGATGGTAAAAGATCGGAAGACCGAAGTTTCACGTGGAGCATTCGGATATTTTTTTCCTGAATTACCGCTGGGTGTGAATTGTGCTAAAACAAATAAAAATTAAAATAAATAAAAATAAAACTTTATGATTATATTATTATTATTATTATTGAAGAATAATGATCTTTGGTCTTATGTATGTCATTGGTAATTCATTGTGTGTCACTGGTGTTACTGTCTTTTTTTTTCTGTCACATGAAATAAAATATCACATGTGACATGATCATTTTACATCCATTTAATTCTGCATACACTCAAAAGTTAAGATTTAAACTAAGGATTGCATCATTAGGCTACTTGATTTTAACTGGTTTTCAAATATTTTCATCATTATAGCAAATACATGGTTGCACAAATGAACTAACATCATTCAACATACTTTTAACAAACATGATTAAAATAAATAAAACAATTTCCTTATTTGCTGAATTATTATTATTTTTCTGTACCTCTGACTACATGTGCTGAATTTTTTTTTTGAAATAATATTTAATTAAAACCTTTAATATATTTCCAAGCTGTCATTTATGTGTATTCATAAAGTCAAAGGGTAATCTAATAATGTGGTTTAAATGTTAAACTTACGACATTACTAAATGTCTCTATACGAGCTGGCATCTTGCCGACAACATCTCATTTTGAGTTTGACATATCGTGTGGTTCTATGTGATTTGGACAACTTCAAGTTACGCCCACTTCAAGTTACGCCCACTTCCTGTTACTCCCCTCTCTTGCAGTCCGCAGACAGACCCATCTCGGCTGAGTTGGCATCCCTTGATAGAAAAAAAAAAAAGAATGATTAACCAATCAGGTGACGCTATTGTCACGACACTGCTCCCCTGTGATTGGTCAGGACAGTGTCAAGGGAAGCCATGAACTTGTTGGCATCAGGCCAATCACATCACGTTATCATCGTCAATGAATGAATGAATGAAATAGCTGAAGATTTGTGGATTTGTGTTGACATCTTGTTTAGCTAGTTAGCTAAAATTATTAATTGTAATTATGGAGGGTGGAGATTTGGAGTATTTGATAAAAAATCTTTTACTAAACTATGCGAATGTTTTAATGAAAAGACCATAAGATGTTTAAGAGGACTGACTGTGTGTGTGTGTGTGTGTGTGTGTGTGTGTGAGAGAGAGAGCGAGAGAGAGAGAGAGCACGTCTGGTCTGAACTGCCCATTTAGCGATGTGTTATTTTTTTAATGTGATTATAGTTCTTCTTACTGTTTCTTGCGTGCTTTGATTAAGCTGCATGTGAGTGCACTTTGTTGTTTATTGTTGTGATTGTTTGTGAATAACCGCTATCCTTACATGAGCGTCACACCGATTTAAGGGTGTATTAAATGAAAAAGGTTATCTTCTTGTTGCTTACCGTTGGCGTTTCCTATCTGCGAATGTTTTAATAAAAAACACCATGAAAGATGTTTAAGAGGACTGACTGTGTGTGTGTGTGTGTGTGTGTGTGTGTGTGAGAGAGAGAGAGAGAGAGAGAGAGTGAGAGTGAGAGAGAGAGAGAGAGCGTCCGTGCTCAAAGTGTTGGATTGTAACAAGCGTAAGTCCCGGTAAGATGATGCTGGGCGCTCTAATAGTTCATCCAAATAGCAACATATAAATGGTTACGTATGATTTTCTGCCCCCACCCCTTAAAACACACAGCTTGGTTGTGTCTTAATTGGCTTCCTCAGAAATTTTCCCCACGCCACGCCACTGGTCATAAGTTGCATAAGTCATAAGTCCATGTCATAAGTTGCAGTGTCGTCGCTGTTGAGTGCAAAGTCAGTAGGCTAGACGAGGCGAGAGGCTCGGGAGCGCGCATGCAGGTGACGTCACTGGATTTCGTGGTAAATCCGACCCGGGACCTTCACATAAAAATAAGAATACTTGCTTTCAGAGGTAATAGCAAAACCTGCAAAGTGGATAATTTTAATGTGAGATTACAACCCCTTCACACACAGGCAATAAAAAAAGGATTCGTTTTGGTAAAAAAGCTACATACAGCACCTTTAAATTACAGGCGACGTGAAGCCAAAAAATAAAAATATTACAGTTTTTCTCGATTGCTTAAACACTATAACCAGGCTTTTGAACTAAAATTTCAAAACCATAACGCCATTTATCAAAAAGCACACCCATTTCACTAAACTATAAACACTATTCCCTGTTTCGACACATGAGTCAGATTTGTTGAACTGTCACTGCAAAACTCTACACACAAATCCCTTTATTTCTCATTGCCTACACCATGTTATCATTTAGAAAGCATTCAAAATTGTTCACTCAAGTCAGCACAGCTTCAGCTCAGTTAGCACATAATTACCCAGGTGGAGTCAAAACTTAACACGCATCAAGCAGATCCTTCAATAGATATATAAAAGGGCCCAAATCAGTTTATTGCATTTTGGAACAATGGATCCAGAAAGACATGAAGGAAGAGGGATACGAATGAGGAGGAGGAAGGGCAAGTGCAAGAAGACAAGCAGTCTCAGATGAAATTCAAGCCACTCTAGTTGCCCATGTCTTTGTCAATGGTGTGACTATGAGGGAGGCTGGACTACGAGTAAGGCCAAATTTGAGTTGCTTCACCGTCGCCTCGATCATCAGAACCTTCAGGGAGGTGTGGTGGCAAACAAAATTCTATCACTGAATAAGAGACAAACATTTCCAATAGTCTTTGATGAGGTGCATTTTCTTGCAAGAAAAGGCCAGCAGTCGTACAATCACACAGAGTGATTATAGATAGTGACAGTGAAGGGAGGGCATCCTTTCTCCTTTATAGTCTTGACTCCCAGAATGTTATCTTTCTAGGCAAATGATGGTATTTTTTCAACCATATGTGGAATATTCTTAGACGTATCCATCATTGTATCCTTGAGTGGAGAACCTCCTGTCACGTCCCAACACTCTTTACCATTCCAATACAATTCGGATTCCATATTAGAATATTGTTTGTGTGTGCTCTTTTACTGTCATATGTTGGTCACACACATCTTACTGTAAGTAAAAATAAAAAAATATATATAAATATAGCTGCAAGCAGCGATTGCGGGCCCAAGCCGGTGGCACCGCCAACCTGGTGCCTTTAGTTACACTATATAAAGAAATATATTTATATTTATATTTATATGTATATATATGTATATGTAATATATATATGTAATATATATATGTAATATATATATATATATTAGGGCTGGGAATCGATTAAAAAAAATTAACTAATTAATTGCACAATTTCTGTAATTAATTGCAATTAATTGCGCTTCCCCCAAGCTTGTAATCATCAATATTCAAACTTAGAATCACCTAATTAAACAACACAGGAAAAAAAGGGAACAGAAAATAGCCCTATATTAAAATATTAAACATCAATATATCAATATATTATTCTTTTTCAATAATCAATCAACATAATCAATTTAACAGATTATTATTATTATTATTATTTTATTAATTATTAAAACAAAATATAGTCCTACAAAGCTATTATTACCAGAGCATGTGATCAGAGCAGGTCATTTTACCATTGTTGCCCAGCATGGCTATACCAGCTCAGCAAACAGAAGTCAACAGAGAAATTTCACGTTACTTGAGTGGACTTTACTTTTCCAGTGCTTAGTACATGATTGAAGCCTTTGGGCCGTTAACGACAGAGCCGCCGACACACACACACACACACACACACACACACACACACACACACACACACACACACACACACACACACACACACACACACACACACACACACACACACACACACACACACACACACGGAACAGAGAGCTCGCCGCTGCTGGGCCATTAACGACAGAGCGAGCCGACACACACACACACACACACACGCACGCGGAGCACAGAGCGCGCCGACCGACCGACACACACACACACGCGCGCGCGGAGCACAGAGCGCGACGCACATACCGAGCGGAAAAGACCCGCTCATGAAAGCTGCCCGAGAATGAAACCTGACCGCCGAACATGGAGGGGCGGGACGGCATATTTCGGCCTTTTTAATAGCAGACGCAACAGGAAATCATTAAAACGAGGCAAAAAAAAAAAAGTGCTGCGTCAATTGCGTTATTTTTTTTTTACGCGTTTCAAATTAATCGCAAAGATTAACGCGTTAATTCCCCCAGCCCTAATATATATATAATTCAGAGGCCGATTTAGCAAATAAATCCACATTCAAACCAAAATATTTAACTTCCTGTTGGTCAGAGCTAATGACTGTAAATTAGAAAGTTGTCCGGCTCGATGAGAACAATATACGTACTGATTTTTTTAACTGTAGCAAAACTAACCCCGCCACTTTTGTCAAAAGCATTTTGAAAGTGACACACTTCCTGCTGCCAGTTGGTGGCGCTATAACTTTGACTCACAATAGTTGCATCCATCTGATCAGCCTCTTACCACGAACACACGGCTGAACTTTCATCAAGATCAGTTAATGTATGCAGAAGTTATACCACTTCGTGTTTCTCTTTTCTCGCCATAAATTCTTTTCCTTGCCACGGCCAAACCGTTCGAGATATCAAAAATCCGTCCGCAATTTAGCATCCTCAATGTCTTGACTTCATGCTGACCGAGTTTGGTGGGGATTGCCCAATTCGCCCTTTCAGGGCTTGGGCCCTAATAAATAATCCTTCCGGAAACAATAGGGCCTTCGCCCTTTCAGGGCTTGGGCCCTAATTAGAGGAGAGAGTAAAAAAAAAAAAAAAAGAGTAAAACAGAAAAAAAAAAAAATGTTTGTGTGTGTGTTTTCTGTGTATGAATAAAAATGTGCCAATGTATCCACTGGTTGTGTCTTTTGTGTTCATCATGTGAAAAGGTTTGTGAGGGGGGAAACACAAGCAACATAACTGACCAGTTTTGGAAATGTTGTTTTGAATTTATTGCACCAGTGTGTTAGACAATGTGTGTGTGTTTGTGAGGGCTTGTGTGTCCTGTCTGAGGGCAAAGTTTGTTTTTCAGTAAGGGTGAATGGTTGTAGAGCTTCATTTTGACCTGAAAATAGGATTTTTGGGGAATTGGGTGAGACATTATGGATTTGTGTTTATAGTTTTGAGAATACGAGGCACAGTTTCAAGAAATGTGTTTAAGCAATCGAGAAAAACTGTAACATAAAGCTTGTTCAGTCCACACCTGTTGGAACTGTCGTATTGGTTTTTCTTTTAATATAAATCTCAGTTCTTCCAAGTGCAACATATTTCCCAGTTCCCTAACCCACATCTCAAAAGTGAATCTGCTTTCCACATCTGTAAAATAAGTATTTTTGCAAGCATCACACACAGTGAAATGGCCTTTGTCTGATACTTACTACAAGAAGCATTGTCTGCTCCTAAAAGTCCAATGCAAGGCTGAAGCTCCAGATCAATAGAATGCACTTCAGAAAGAAATTGAAATATACATTACCAAAATGACTGAATTTGACTACATGACCATAAAGAATAAAACAGGGTGACATTTTACAATTATTACAGAGTGGATCAATCGTGGGATACATTTAATAAGGTTTTGACCTGAACTGAACATGTATACGTTTCTCAAGCACTCATCCCACATGTTTTCATGAATATTAAAACTAATTTCTTCTTCTCAGTCATGTTTTATTTTCTCTGTGTTTTTGTCCACCTTAGCAGTAATGTGTAAAATTTTGACACACTACCACTCATGGGATGTACATGAGCAATTCTCTCTGAGGTGGGATTCAAATTCAAAACGTCAAAGTCTGGAATGTGCTTTCCTACAAAGTCTTTAACTCGCAAATAACGGAAAAAATGTGGAGAAACAAGAACACAGTTGTTTTAGCTGTTCATAAGAGCAACATATATAAATATCCGGAACTGTTTACATGTGTTTCCACTGACAAAAAACAAGAAAGCTTATGTAACCCTGGAGGAAAAGCATGATTACTACAAATTGGAGTATCCACAAATATATCAGGAATCGTAATAAGCTATACCTTAATTTGTTTCCACACTTCAATTAAGTTAGAAATAAATAACTGTTCCCCGTTGATACTTTAAAGATAAAGAAGTCTTATTTAAAGCCTTTTCAATTGCTAACCATTCTGGCTTGTCACCTAACTCCACCGAACCCAACTTTCTCCAGCATGCTGAAGTATTTAAATTAGCTATAATAATATTATAATTTTAAATAATATTAAATAATAATATTTAAAATCGGGAAGCCCAAATCCTTCTAATCCTTACGTTTATTTAGTTGTTTCTTGTTAATCCTAGATGTCTTGATGGCTCAAATGAAGCTGGTTATAACCTCCCTGTCTCTCTCTTGAAACCAACACGGAAGTGAATTCAACGGCAATTCATCGACTGGCCGCTTGAGGCTGGATGCAGAAGTGATTCAAATCTGTATCTCCCCCATGTTAAAATGCCCAACTTTACAGCAGAAAAAAAAAACGTTTACAGCCTGGTGCAAAAAGTGGCTTTGGTCTATATAGCTTATTTTTCCCTTCATGACAACTGTGATGGGGGTGAATTGTTTTTATAACTCATCCGTTTAAATTATATTAAGCATTAAAATTTCTGTATAATTAAGGGTGTCTACTTCAGAGTGACAGGTGGATTCCCGCTGCTGTGGTCATTAGTCATCATTAGCCGTTTATCTGCTGTCTGTTAGCCGTCACGTTACCTCAGTTCATTGTCTGACTGTAAAAATAAATAAATTCGGGAGTGACGCGCTGCCAAGATGGCGACGGTTGGCCACGCCCACTTTAGGCTTCAAAAACCATAGATATCATATAAAGGTTAGATGTCTTAAGGCGGAGTCACTTCCGGCATCACCGGCGGCCATCTTACCACAGGGAAGCTTTCTGGCGAGCTCTGTGGTCAGCACGCACACAAATCCTATTATCTCGCTGAAATCTTGACGGATTTAAAAAACGGTTTGGTTTCTTACAAACGTTATTAACGTGGCTATAATTCTTTCATATGGAAGTCCATTGTTATAATTATTCATATGTATGCAGTGTCATAACTACATCTCTGACGTTTATAACAAACCAAACCGTTTGAAAATCGGTAGAAAATTGAGCAAGTTATGGTTATTTAAAAGTACATACACCAGTAAGACACAACGTTATGAGTGAGCGAGCTCCCTGTGGCAAGATGGCCACCGTGTGCAGATGTCGACCATAGACAGTATATAAACTGGACACAGCGACCCCATTGGATTCAACGGAGACAAGTGAAGCCAAATAGAAGCTCTTACTTCCTGATGGTCGAGCGTACTGCGCAGACTCAAACTGAGCTTGACGACGTAGATATGACGTGAGTGTGACCGAGTGAATGAGGATTCGGTACGGGGTGGGCGTGTGTTTATTTTACTATAAATAGCGCAACAGTCAGTGGATGGTACAACCTCCTGACGTTCTGACCTTTTCCGTCTCCTTCCGGTATTGTGACCCCGAAGCGCCATAGCGAGGTGTGAGTGTGGTATTTTATTGTAATATATAAAGATGTTTAGTTTATTTATATTATTGAATTTGTGTTAAACGCAGGTAGAAAGTCCTTGATGCAAGAGTGAGAGCACGCGGATGTTTGAATGGGGTTAGTGTCGAGCGCTGGATGCCGTGTTTAACCCATAGCAACGAGCTGTATTACCCAGTTTATAATTCACTTTGAGTACATCAGAGGTATGTGTTTGTGTGTGTGTGTGTGTGTGTGTGTGTGTGTGTGTTGGGTGTGAGTGTGGTATTGTGTTGTAATATATAAAGACGTTTAGTTTGTTTACATGGTTGATTCTGTGTTACACGCAGGGAGGAAGTCCTTGATGCAAGAGTGAGAGCGCGTGAGCGTTTGAATGGGGTTAGTGTCGAGCGCTGGATGCCGTGTTTAACCCATAGCAACGAGCTGTAATACCCAGTTTATATTTCACTTTTGGATTTCATCAGAGGTATGTGTGTGTGTCAGTAATGAGCCGAACCTACCAATTAGCTAGTTTGAATGGTTATGATGATTTATAGGATTGACATCGTAGGGGGTTTATTTGGATTTGGATTCCAAATACTAATATTGTTTGTTTGGTAGTTATGTTTTCTTTTTTTTGTGTGTTTACTTGGCAGATCTTTCTGTTTGGAGTCCTATACATGTGGACCTCTGACGTCTAGGCCCTGCTGTTTTGTTTATGATTTATTTTTGTAAATTGTTTTTATCATTTTGGTTTAGACCAACCGCTGTGGTGTATGTGATGCGTAAATGAGAGTTTTAATCTATATCCCTTTTTGTCTTAGGAGCCAGCCTGTGTGGGAGTGCCTTTCTCTGGGGTCATCTGGGCTTTTCCCTTCACTGCATGTGGCGTGAGATTTTCTGCACTGCATGTGTATTGGTTTGGGAGTGTAGAGTGGTTTGTATTATTCACTGTACTTTTCTTAGAAGTGGTTTTATTAATCTCATTGAGAACCGTGCACGTGTGGTGTGTACTCTTGGGGCGGCGGGTCCGTGGCCCAATGATTTTCCCTCTTTTCACACAGGCTTGGTACCTCCTACTGTAAGACGGGTGGGTTGTGAAATCTAATTGACCTAACGTCTATGTGTATTAAATTCTTATTCCTCTTTTTATATTATTAATAGTTAAAAGTGCTTGATTCAGAGAATTATGCTTCATTGTCAATAAAATTATTTGAGCTTGAAAGCCACGTCTTCGTTCTTCTATCAAGTATTGTCTATTTGAACTTGTGTTGCTGTTATTTCCATGGGTATATAACCCCGGTGGCGTAGTCGGGACTAAGTTAGGCAGAAACGCCACGGTTACATGAGCAACCCGTCTGTCTTCTAGTAGCTGTGCCAAGAGAAATCTGAATCATTCCCTTCCGAAACTTGCAGAGATGGAGAGCGTGAGTAGGAGGTGTTCATGAGCTAGGAGCAGGAGCAACTTTTGCTAAGTATTCTGATTAATTACTTTGTCATTTTGCCTCCACGTCCCCCCGATTGCTGTCCATACGGTAATTCTCTACTGTGCGACAGAGTCGCGTGGGTATGACGCAATCGTTAGCCTATTTTTACAAAAACTGCATCTACGGGGCCATAACGTAAGATACAAGGTAATGGAGCCTTTTATACATTTTCGTGTTTCTTTAGAAATAAATAATGGACAAATGGAGTCTTTAAACGCCTCAGATGTAAAGTTATTCGCTGTCAAAGTGACGCCAAAATGAATGGGAGTCAATGGGATGCTAACAGCAGGTGATGGTCCGCTAGCCAATGGCGGCGCCCGGGGGTACCTTCAAAATAATATGAAACCCTGACCGCCTGATGTCGACCTCCATTGGCCAGCAGCGCGGACGAGACATCTAGCCTTTATTATATGATATCTATGTCAAAAACGGTCTTCAGAAACCTACGGGTGACGTCACGGACACTACGTCCATATTTTTTTACAGTCTATGGTTATAACAGATTATAGCTGTTTTAAAATTATAAAGGGAGATAAAGAAAGGAATACAGTGAAATACAAACAAAAATCTAATAAAAAAACGACAATTTTTATCCTGCAAACCAGTGTTAAGACAAAGACACTCAAAGTTTGGTTAATTTGATTCGCATTGACATAACTTGACAAATTTCTACAAAAAATTTTTAATTAATAAAGTCAAGACACTTTTTACACTTTTATAGTTATTTATTTATTTTACTTGAAACTAATAAAATGTTTGTTAACTGTCTTGTTGATCTTTGTTCAGTAAAGAAAAATAAGTGAAAAGTTAATATTTAATTAATATTTAATTAATATTTAGTCTAGCCTACTATATCTGGTTCTTGTCTGACAGGTCTTTGTCTGGATCTGGGTCTTGAATAAATCTCTGGTTTGAGCAGGGAACTTTATAAACTCATTCTTTTTCTTTTTTACGTAAATCATTGACCTAAAGAAAGATAAATAAATAAATAAATAAATGACTTACCATGCAAGAGGAATGCCGAAACTATGAACAAATAAATGAAAAACTTCTTTGTCTCCATGTTTCCTCTCAATCGTGCTTTGGTACTTTGAATGAATGGAACAGCACTGCTTCAATACAGCAGTATTTATGTCTCTGGTGTGTTGTTGTCAGAGACCACATGATCATTTGAGATGCCAAACGCCGGCAGATTGAAAGTATGAGGAAGCGGTTGCAGTGAGGAGAGAGAAAAAAGTGCAGTAAAGACAGTTCTCTCTTCAGGGCTGAGTTTAGCCTTAAACTAATTGGTCAAATGTACATCATGTGACTGTGGTCACTACTCAAGAGCCGGAATGTCTGAGAAACACATGTTCTGTGGCTGTGCATAGTAGCCTGGTTAAAACCAGACCATTCTCAGTAGTAACTGAGTTATGGTCTGGCAAAGCTTTATTAATAACTCATTTCCAAAGGGGCGTCACCAACGGACATCGCTGAAATGCCTCTGGGCGCAGTTGGATAGACCTAAAACCAATCAGAGCGATCGTCATCATGTAAAGCCATATGCTGCGTCCCAATTCACCAAAGTTACACTACGCCATAAAAGTATGTACTCTTTTTGTGAAGAAAAGGTATTTATTTTTGAATGTGTAGCAAAAAAGTAGGCAAGCTTTGGGACATACTACTTCGTCATCTTTATCGGACGGATCTGTCGCGTGCATCCCGTCACGTAAACTGCCCTGTCAATCATCTTGTCACAGTTAAAATCCTCTATTAAATTTAATTTTCTACCATTTCGGAGAGAAATGTAGTTGCACGTTCATCTGCCAGTGGGTCTTTCATGGAGACTGTCCTCATGTGTTTGCAATTTGAATATAATAATGCATTTAAAAGTTTCTCTTCACCAACGGACGTCTCTCAAATGCCTCTGGTCGCAATTGGACAGACCTAAAACCAATCAGAGCGATCGTCATTGTGTAAAGCCCGCCCCAACGTTTCTGATTGGTGCCGCGATTTGGACGGATTAGAAATGGGCTTAAATGAGCTCTTTGCCAGACTACTTGCTGAGCAAATCTAAATTTGCCGGAAGTTGTCTGGGTTTTCCCAGGCTATGTAGCCTACATGGTTTACGTCTAATCAAATTGTTCATTTAAATTCGAATACAAACTATTTCAATCTACACCATACATTTGCATTACACCTGTTCATGTGATAATTCAGTTTCATCCAATGATGTGCAAGTTTCTTTGTTCGATTTATTAAAAAAGTATAAAGTTTGTTACAGTCCTAATGTTAACATGTTAGATAAAACAGTACAGTAAATTCAGTAAAGGAGGGACATCCTATTAAATAAAAAGAGAATACATTTACTGTAATAAATTTAAAAAGGAACACAGAGCTGAGCATGAAACATCACAGTAATCCAAGAAAGTGTCTGTTTTGATATTTATTATTTTACACTTAAAAAATAAATTGATTTACAATATCCTGTTGTAAGCAATAGTATTATCCAAGCACAAACTACATGAAAATGTGTGTCCCACTTCACAAACTGCACTTTACCCAATTTACCTGGAAATGGCTGTATGAATCTCTGTATATTTGAGAAAAAAAACAAACACATATATTCCTTCAAAACCGTAATTGGAGATAAGAGACCTTGAACATTTTTTTAAAACATTACGTAAGTGTGACCATCATATTGTCAGGTTTCGTATAGACGAAGCAGGCAAGATGGTAAGTTTAAATGCTTTAAAGCTGCCGTCGGCAACATTTTTTTTATCATATTCAGTGTAATCGACACTATAATCCGACAGAACAACATAAATAAGGTGGTTTTAGAAAAAAACCTGAGCTTCTAACTCCACCTGGAGCGTGTTATTTGTTTTGCAAAAATCCAGCGCTCCCGCTTCATCAGGTCCAATCAGCGCAGGGGGGTGTGAGATCTGACTGTCAATCACAGGTCGTGCACACACCACAGATCCCCCCTCACTAGCGCACGTTAATATCACATGCACACGCCACGCCTGAAGTTCGCCTGGAGATTGCATGAAGCGTGATGGCGGAGAGAAAATCTACTAACAAGCTTCCAATTCCTCGGTTATTGCTATCTATGGATAGATTAGCCAGGGCAGCCTACCTCCGAGTCCATGGTGTTGATAGATGCTGAAGAGACGGACGCGTTCACAGAAAATCAGGTACACACGCACAGTGACGCACTGACGAGCACGACCTCGATGGGAGGGTGCTCGCTGGTAGTGGGGAGGGGCATGAGAGTTGTAAACATTCAAAATTTTGGCTAATCGACCCAATCTGCCAGACTTGCCGACGGCAGCTTTAATTTGCAGAATGGATCGGTACAGCGTAACAGGTGAGTAAACAGTAAGTTGAATATCAGATGAAAGCTTAACTGAATGATAACAAAGTCTCTCTTTCTCTTGCAGATGCAGATTCTCTTGAAGATGGACTGAAGACAGGCTGAAGAAGATCGGGATCGATGGTAAGAATACAGGTAAGTATGGCAGAGAGTCTGTGTCATGTGTAGACGTATTGACGAGACCTGAACATGACTGAAGGTTGAGTGCTGAATATAAAGGGGTGAGATGACGAGGTACAGGTGATGATGATAATTACTTAGAGGAGAGTGAGGAGAGTGAGTGCAGGTGTGCGCCAAGGAGGATTCTGGGGAGTGTAGTGCAAAGACAGATGAGGAAGACAGACGGTGGATGTGACACATATGACAGTAAAAGAGCCACACAAACCTTATTCTAATATGGAATTGTATTGAAATGGTAAAGAATGTTGGTTCGTGACAGGAGGGCCTCCACTCAAGGGCACAATATGATGAACAAGTCTAAGAATGTTCCACATATGGTTGAAATACCATCATTGGCCTAGAGATTACATTCTGGGAGTCAAGACTAAAAAAAGATGACCGCCCTGTCTTCGCGGCCACACTCTGCAGCCACTCTGTGTGACTGTACGACTGCTGGCCTTTTCTTGCAGGAAAATAAACCTCAAAGACTATTGGAAATGTTTGTCTTTAATTTAGTGATGGAATTTTGTTTGCCACCACACCTCCCTCATAGATATACCATTGACAAAGACATGGGCAACTAGAGTGGCAGTGCTTGTCTCTTTGGCCTTGCCCTTCCCCATTCACCTTCCTCCTCCTCTTCCTTCTCCTCTTCCTTCACCTCCTCCTCCTCCCTTTGTGTGTAGAGTTTTGCAGTGACAGTTCAACAAATCTGACTCATGTGTGAAAACAGGGGAATAGTGTTTATAGTTTAGGGAAGTGGGTGTGCTTTTTGATAAATGGCTTTATGGTTTTGAAATTTTAGTTCAAAAGCCTGGTTATAGTGTTTAAGCAATCGAGAAAAACTGTAAATGCAAATAAATCTAGTCTACTCTATTACAGTTTTTCTGGATTGTTTACACACATTTTCTGGTACTTGAGACACAATGACCAGAACATGTAACTCATTCACCATCCCCCTGAACCAATTCTGCTAAACTACAAGCACAATTCCTGCTTTACACTCAAATTGCTGATCTAAAACACACCTTTTTCAAAACACTACACACAATTTTCTGCTTTTGGCACAATTTTCATGCAGAAAATCTCTTGTTTTCACAAGGAACACACTGCCATTCAAATATGCACACTGACTCTTCACATGGGCAAACACCTGTCACACAGTTTTACAATTAGCAATCAGAGCTTTAGCATAAAAGGGCAACAGGTCAGCTCTTCAGCGGAGCATTTGAATTGGAATTGGATTTTTTTTTTTTTACTATAACTGTATACAGTAAATTCTTCTGTTGTTTTGTATGTACACTGAAAAAAAATTGGAGTACGATTTACTTGAAAAAAGCTAGGCAACTTTTTCCACTCAGAAAATGCTAGTAAATTTACAAAGATTTGCCAAGTAAAAACCTAAACATATTCATCAGTAACTTTAATTAGAAATATTTAAGTAAAATTTACTTGGAATATGCAATTAAGTAAACTTTACTTAACCTAATTAAGTGAAAGTAACACAGAAAAAAGTAATTTTAACTTGACTAAAAGGTTGATTAATATCGTTTTTAGTTTAAATTTCCTTTGCAATACATTTCACTCAAACAATAATATTGAATTATACCAGTCATTTATAGTATGTGCTTTACTTAGATTATCTAAGTAATTTTTACTACAGCATGTCAGAAATTAAGCATCATGTGAATGCAAAGACCTCAATACTTGGTAGACAATACACAATGACGGTAACATTTGATGGATCGTTTTTGTGTTTGAATGTGTCATTTTGAGCAGAGAATGTACTCGAAATGTCACAAAATGGCAAGTTACTAATCCTGACAACAAAAGCAATGATAAAACAGTGTAAATACAGCTGGAAACCAGTGAAAAATTAACCTCATTAATTATTCAAGGTCCAGTGCATGATGGGAACCCCAGTATCATAAAAGCTGAGTAATTTTTACTTAATTTTATTGAGTTGATATTTACGCTTTCATTTCTACTCGCTTGAATTAAGTACTGATATGGAATTTACTTCGTTTTTTTAATTCTTGCCTGAACTAACTTTTTCATGTAAATTACATTGGGGTTTTTTTCAGTAGTATTTACTTCACCAAAAAATATTTTTTTACGACCACTGTATGTGCAACTTTGTGTTGGTTGGGATATACACTGTGTACATTGTTTTTGTGGGAAAAATTAAATATATTTGTTGCCATGTATTTGTGTGTTCTGAGTATAAAAACAATATTCTCGAATATTTTACAACACACTTATGTATGTACTGTCTGTAGTAAGTGTAACACTGAACCAAAAAAAAAGGACTATGTCATTATTATGAATGGAGAAGAGTTTTTAGAGGAGAGAGTAAAAAAACACATTTTTGTATGTGTGTTTTTGTGTGTGTGTTTGTGTGTATTGTACTGTGTAGAATGAATAAAAATGTGCCAATGTATCCATTGGTTGTGTCTTTTGTGTTCATCATCAACCACAAGCAACATAACTTACCAGTTTTGGAAATGTTGTTTTGAATTTATTGCACCAGTGTGTTAGACTATGTTGTAGTGTGTGTGTTTGTGAGGGCTTGTGTGTCCTATGAGGGCAAGGTTTGGTTTTTCAGCAAGAGTGAATGGTTTTGAGTGTAGAGCTTCATTTTGACCTGAAAATAGGATGTTTGGGGAATTGAGTGAGACATTATGGATTTTTTGTTTACTGTTTTGAGAATACGTGGCATAGTTTCAAGAAACATGTTTAAGCAATCAAGAAAAACTCTAATACACATTTTACCAAAAAAAAAAAAAATTTTCCTGGTCTCATGTAGCCAGACCTTCTGACTCATCGCAGACGATCTGGACTCAAACAACTTTCACTTGCCAAGGACCAAACAAGAGGGCTTCTGACTCACAAGCAGTAGTTGTATCCCTGTTGCTAATGTTTCTGATTATGGTGCCATTTGCTTGTTGCAACTCTTCCAAATTAGACTTCTTTTTTTTTTTCATCACCTAATAACACACATATTTCATTGTGTGTATTGGTCAATCTCGGGTAACTGTCGGGCCAAACCGTTCTCATTGCTTTGCTGCTACGAAAAGTCCCACAGCCTTTCAATGAGGGTGTCAAGACTTTTGTACAATTATGGTGCGTTAAAATCCTCCTGGGAAGTCGTGTTTACTCATGCTAACACACATGCTAACTAATGCTAGCAAAGTGTTAAATCATGCTAGCAACATGTTAAAACGTTAACAACATGCTAACTCATGCTACCAACATGCTAATCATGCTAGCAATTTGCTAAAACATGCTGGCAATATGTATAAATAATGCTAACAACATGCTAATCATGCTAGCAACATTCTAAAACATGTTAACAAAATGCTAAATAATGCTAGCAACATGTTAAATTATGTTTACAAAATGATAATCATGTTAACAATATGTTAAAAAATGCTAGCAATGTGTTAAACAATGTTAGCAAAATATGATAAAAATGCAATCTGCGGCTGCAGACTTTACTCCAGTGTTGTGATCTAACAGACACCCGGTAGAAAGTAACATGATTAAGTTACAGCAATAAAGTACAGCAATAAAGTCCAGCAAGATAAAGTTGTTTTATGTGAAACCATAGACCTTCATCTACAGATCAAGTATAATAATAGTAACATTGAATCGTATTGGAGAGTTTCATCGTGTTAACTGTCGTAAGTTCGTAACCGAACGCGACGCGCTGTTTGAATGCTGAATGAAGAATGATTGACAGCCGCAGCTGAGGGAAACGTTTACGTGATCTTGAATTGAACGACTTAAATATTAATTTCTATCTCACATTATACTATATAATGGCTTCAGAATACTTATAATATTGTGCACAAACTTTATAAAGCACCATAAAGTTTGTGTGCCTTTTGTGGGGCTTAACAATAACACAGAATAGTATACGCACAATATCGGATTTGGATCGGCCTCGTCTGACCGGCAAAAATGGCAAATTTTCTCTCAGTATAAGTCAAGTACACTTAAGTGTAATTAAATATATTTCTGAGAAGTACATAAAGTATATTTTTGAGAAGTATATAAAATGTAGACTGAAAGTATGCTTTCTTCTTTTTAGTTGAAAAGAAGTAGAACACTTGAATAAACGTATTTTTCGTAAGGGAATTATTATCGCTGTGTGACTACCACAGGTGGGTAAAATCCACAGTTGATACAGGAGTAAGTGTAGTCTGTGTCGCACAAAGCCTCAAAGTGGCAATAGGCGTGAAATATGACACTCCTGGATGGAAACTTCTCTCCTCTTAACCCCTCCAAAGAATCCACAACTCTTGACACAGACACATGGTTCTAAAGTGTGGAGCAAACACATATAAGTCTGAGATTAGACAGAGACACATGTTCTTGTTGCTTAAGGATAGAAACTTCAAAATAAAAAAAAATATATGTAATGTTCCATATAGCCCATAGTCAAGTAATCTTAAGGAGAAAAGATTAATACTCACAGTAACATTTTCTCTGAGAAACACACAAAGTTCAAGGGTGAGAAAAAGCTGGTTATCAAAGTTGTGAAGACCATCTTTCCACTCCTGCTACCTATATGTGGCGCCCTATAGCGCAGCAAAATGAGAATAATTTAAAAGGGGCTTTTTATAATAGTTTCTGCACAAACCAGCAATACTGTATTAACCCCGATTAAATACAAGTAGCCGACTACGCCACCTAGGTTGTTTTAATGGAACCCAGGACCCAAGTTAATCATTCACTGAGGGCTGGACAGTATTGACACTCAACAGATAGATTGAATTACAAAAACACTTTATTAGACTATAAAATGATCTCAATATTAAAAACAGTTATCAAAGGAATGCAGTCCTCAGCACAGTCTGATATGATGTCCTTATGGTGAATGAACAAATGTCCTGGGTTGGTCTCACAGCATGTAGGTCTCCACAAATCCAGAGCAATTCCCACTACCCAGTCTAGTTAATTTCCAGCGTTGTGTAATCCTCCGTCGCAGTCTCACCAACCGCGGTCTCACTCGTCTCCGACCAGCACTCATCAGCTGTGTCCCAATGTGAAGGCTGCATCCTTCGAAGGACTGAAGACTTCAAGGATGCAGCCTTTGCGTCCTCCGAAGGACGCACCATGTAGCCTTCATAGGATTTCCTAAATGCGCAACCAGGTGTTTCTGATCACCGCTCCTCAACGGTGCGAGAGAACAGCTGCCATCCTGATAATTCATTTGATATAGCCTAATTGAGTAAACAGCTATGGAGCCAGAATTGGCTATTGTCATTTTGAGGTTTTATATTTTACTGGAGGACATGGTTGGTGAGGATGTTTCAGCCCCGGCGCTGCCAGGTCATGTATTTTTGGTTTAGCCCTGTTTGAATATAAAACCCAATTGAATATAAAAAAAAAGTCCAGTATTTCTCGCGCTCGTCATCGGCAGCTGTCACGGTTGCCAGGCGACAAGAACAATCCTCCGTAGGCTAGACCGGTCCGAGCGCTTCAGATGCGCCCTTTGATATGGGACATATCAAACTTATATGAGACTTTAATTTTCGGAACTGCATATTTCATTAAATATTCACGTACAAATGTGAAGTAACCTACTGAAGTAGGCCTACCTTTTTTTCCCTCACATATGATTTTACATAAAACTACACTAAAGTAGGAAAATATTCATAAGTAAAATGCAGGAATATCATAATATAAATACAAACTTTCCCCTGCAGAATACATACCTCTAGTTTTACTCTTGATACTAAAAACTTGTTATTAAAAGTACTTTTTTCAGAAATTACTCTTTTTGAAAGTCTAATTATTATTCTAATAAAAGTCTACATCATTTTTTTCTTATTTTATGTACTGTAAATGTTTGTTGATTTTTATATGTTTAACGTATGTTGTTAATAGTTGGAAAAAGTACTTTAATGTAGCCCGTGGAACAAATGATTTTCATTTACCAATTCTATTTGAAAACAAAAAAAGGTATACAAGAGTTTGTTTCATGTAGAAATTATGACTGTCAAAAAAATAAACAATGTCCAGAACAATTCATTCTCTTTTATTTACACATTTAAAGTTGCATAAAACAATTATGTACAGATTTTCTTTCCTTTTAATTTTTTTTTAAAAAAGTTAAAGAATATGTAAAAAAAAAAAATATTTTTCAATAATTTTCTCAAGAAGAGAAAACAGCCTGTCCATCCTCTCCCTACTCTCCTCTGCCTTCCTGCTGGTGCTGCTGCTGGTGCTGCTGGTGCTGGCTCCTCCTCACCGTGGGCACCCACTGCTGAACTGGGCCCTGAGGACAAACCAGGGCCGAGTTTCAGCAGTGGGTTTCCCACTCACACCCTCACCTGTCCCAGGACACTTGCAATCCTAAGGGCAGAGCAAATTAACCATGGCTTGTTAACAACAACAGCACAATACATTTCAGCAAAGATGTGTTTTTTTTCTCCTGAATTGCTCTAAAAAAGCTTAACACAGGGGTGCAATCTTAAGTGCATTCTTAACACTGCAAAATATGACACATCAAGACATGCATACAAAATACTTAAGAAATCATATTTCTATATACTCAAATTTGGTTAAAACCACATAGCTTGCATGACAGCACTACAAAAACACATAAAAGTGAAACCCCATTGCCTTATCAACTGCTTTTCTTATTGTTGTGGGCTTACTTCTTTAGCATATTTCTTTTAGCCTAATACACAAGTGAGATAGACTAGTGCAAATATTACAAATAGGTCGTTAAACTAATATTAGCACAAGTTTTGCCTCAAACTACCTGACAAATGAAGCCACGCAATGGTGACGAAGGAGTTAAGATGAAGTTTATAATAAACTTTAACTCGGTTTCGCTAGCCATTTAAATAAATGAAAACATAATACTTACATTTAAATGTGAATTTGCTGTCCACCACCGATGTCTAGTCTCGGCCGCCTTTAAAAATAAATAAATAAATGCTGTCGTCAACGGCGCGCAATGACTTATGGGCAGTGGTGTAGTCTAGTTTTTTGTAGTGAGTATACATGTGAGTGCACATGTAGCCTACATCATGTCTCAATACAGTGAAACGCCGAAAACACCACGAGCGTGAGTCACGCGTGCTTCAGTATGTGTGTGTGTGTGTGTGTGTGTGTGTGTGTGTGTGTGTGTGTGTGTGTGTGTGTGTGTGTGTGTGTGTGTGTGTGTGTGTGTGTGGAGCACACATTGAGCGCTCATTCACAGAGACGCGTAGAACAATTGCAGTCTCTTTTAACTTGAATATTCACAGACACTAGTCCATATCGAGATTTGATTGATTGTACAGCCCTACTTTTGATTTATTCATTCAAAAATAGCTAAATTCCGTGACTGGATTCCGCGATTCTATCCGTGTCGCTTCGCAAACACAGACGGGGTGAATTTATGAATGAAAGTGTGAAAGTTCTGACACAAAACGAAGTTGTTACGTATCCTCACGCTTTTTTTAAGTGGGTATACGGAAATCCTTGGCCTTTTCTAGTGGGTATACGGCGTATACCTGCATATCACGTAGACTACACCACTGCTTATGGGGTAGAATAGGGTAGGATAGGCTGCTAAGTGTTCATTTATGTATCCTTCCTTTCACGGGGAAACGAAGGACGCATTTGGCGTCGCTTTTGAATCAGGGTAGCCTTCATCGCGTCGCGATGACGCAACCGGCCTTCAAATACGGACTTCGGAGGATGCAGAACTGAATTGGGACAGCCTTCATCGAGCCGCGTGACGCAATCGGCCTTCAAATGCGACCTTCCAAGGATGCAGCCTTTGAATTGGGACGTCCTTCGTCGCGCCGCTGTGACGCAATCGGCCTTCAAATGCGGCCTTCGGAGGATGCAGCCTTCACATTGGGACACAGCTATCGATTCGCTCCTCCAAACAGATACACTCGTCTCCAACAGCTGCGCCCGTGATTGCTCTGCGTCGCCGTCGTGCTCACCGCCCACTGTTGCCGTCTCCAAACGATCGCTGACTCACTTATCTCCAACAGCTGCGCCCGTGATCGCTCTGCGTCGCCGTCTTCACAATACTCCGACTCACTCATTCCCGCACAGCCGTAAACCGTTTGGTTATCACTGTTCAGCGTTTCTTCTCAGACGCCAGCACCTGTTTAAAACACTCAACCGGATGTCGACTTGCACGTAAATGACGCAGTCCAGACGACGCACACACCTCTCCCAATCTCTCAAGCACACGGTCTTAAAGGGCAACAGTCTCCACCTTTTTCTTAACCAGCCTATGACACTAGGTCACGGATTAGTCTATGCACAGGTGTTAGGAAATGAGCATAGTACAAAAGTCATTTGATCGATGAGTCGATCATATAACATAAAAATGTGTATCAAAAATGCATTCATCAATAATTCACTCCCATCACATATACACCCTGCTACACTGTGGACATATCCTTTGGTATGTGGAAATGTCTGTAAAACACAAATCACATTGATGTTAACCCATCACAATACTAGCCATCACTGATCACAATTGCTCTTTACATTAGTTATATAGTTATACTTCTCGGACTTACTTTCTATCAAGCCCATCATGCTGACAATCATAGCTTTTTTGGTAACTAGTACAGCCTCGGCAAGTGCAGGATGTCCAATGCATAACTGGCACGCCGTCTCAAGAGGAAAGAATTGCTTTGGGTAATCAATTTTCATTCTCGGTGTTGTAACTTCTTTTGGCAGTGCTTCTGGATTTTTTTTTCTCTTTGAAAATGTACTGCACACTTCTCTTCATACCAGTGGTGTCCAGGAGACTGCAACCCTCTGAACCTGCCTGGTGTTGTGGGCACCTCTGACTTGAAGAGGTCTCTTTGGGTTTGAAAAAGATGCCACTTTGAGATGTATATGTGTGGACAAGATGTCCGTGGCTTCGTGCAGGGACAATGCCAGGTGTTCCTTTGAGTGTTATAGGTGACCATTATCCTCCCAAGTTGGCTAAAACTATGAATGTCAGGCTCATAGATCTACAGGCATATTTGTGATGGAGACCCACCAAAGTCCACAGGCACACAAAGAAGAACATGCGCTGCACAAGCAGACTTTTGCCTCTTCACACATTTAGCTGCTTTTGCCTCTCCAAATAATTTTACAGCAATCATATCCCTCAGGACGTCTTCTCCGAGAAATGTCTCTGCAGCGATCTTTCTACAGTAGTCTACAGAGCGATTGTGAGAGCACAAACTGTAGCTTAATCCACTCCGCTGAGCCAACAACTGATACTGCACACACACCTATAGCTCACATCTAACTTGATGTATTTTTACCCATGTTTTTTCTCTGGACATGGACTGACACAGAAAACCCATGTCCAGTTTTTTGCCATTTTTTCTCATCAACAGTAACCCTCTACAGATGACAGACCTGAGTGATGTCGTGAGACAAATCGTCATGTCTCCTCAAGAAGAATAATTCTTCTTGAGGAGACTAAGATTGCAATGGGGACACCTGACAGACTTCTCATAAACCTCTGCAGTGCCCTGCACCGATTGCCGTGCATACAAGTGGTCTTGTGATGGCCCATGCTCGGCTGATGGAGTGGCACGAGGCGGTTCAGGCTCGGCTGATGGAGTGGCACGAGGCGGGTCAGGCTCGGATGATGGAGTGGAACGAGGCGGTTCAGGCTCGGCTGATGGAGTGGCACGAGGCGGGTCAGGCTCGGATGATGGAGTGGCACGAGGCGGGTCAGGCTCGGATGATGGAGTGGCACGAGGCGGGTCAGGCTCGGCTGATGGAGTGGCACGAGGCGGGTCAGGCTCGGCTGATGGAGTGGCACGAGGCGGGTCAGGCTCGGATGATGGAGTGGCACGAGGCGGGTCAGGCTCGGATGATGGAGTGGCACGAGGCGGGTCAGGCTCGGCTGATGGAGTGGCACGAGGCGGGTCAGGCTCGGCTGATGGAGTGGCACAAGGCGGGTCAGGCTCGGCTGATGGAGTGGCACGAGGCGGGTCAGGCTCGGATGATGGAGTGGCACGAGGCGGGTCAGGCTCGGTTGATGGAGTGGCACGAGGCGGGTCAGGGGTCAGGCTCGGCTGATGGAGTGGCACGAGGTGGGTCAGGCTCGGATGATGGAGTGGCACGAGGTGGGTCAGGCTCGGTTGATGGAGTGGCACGAGGCGGGTCAGGGGTCAGGCTCGGATGATGGAGTGGCACGAGGCGGGTCAGGCTCGGATGATGGAGTGGCACGAGGCGGGTCAGGCTCGGATGATGGAGTGGCACGAGGCGGGTCAGGGGTCAGGCTCGGATGATGGAGTGGCACGAGGCGGGTCAGGCTCGGCTGATGGAGTGGCACGAGGCGGGTCAGGCTCGGCTGATGGAGTGGCACGAGGCGGGTCAGTTTAAGTCATGTGAATTACCCAAGATTTTAATCATCTTGAACTTAAAATAAAAGAGAGCAAAGGACATTTTTTTTTTATGTGTTTTAATCAGACACGCCATCAAGTTTCTGCAACTCCAACGAACTTGGGATATAATTAACAGCTGATATCCAACAGACATGAATCAGCAAAAACACACTCCAGGTGTTAAGCTTTAACCCGAAATACTTCACTTATTAATCATAACCAACTTTTCACATTTTACATGGAAATAATAACCTACCTGTTACTGGAAGCACATATAATTTAGGACATTCAGATGAACGTTACTTACATTATCTGACAGTTTCAGCTTATAAACCTGGAATAGATTAACATTTATCATTTATCATGCTTATTATAATAAGTGCCTTGTTTCAGACGATGGATTAAGTGTTTGTTGAAGGTTGAGAAGGAGTTCAGTGTTTCTGAAGTGAAGATTCTGATAGAGACTCATTATAATAGAAAACAGGTGTTGTTATTCACTGTAGTTACTTCATTATTATTCTATTCAACAATAACCTACTTATTATCTTGATAAATCCATAGAACAAATGCTTTGTGATATTTAGGAAGATGGAAACACTCAAATCAACATTTACCACTCAATGACAACTTAAACCTTTAAAGGTACAATATGCAATATTTTTTGCCGCTAGAGCAGTGTTTCTCAACCTCTCCTGCAGGGACCCCCTGACAGGCCATGTTTCTGTTTTAACCCTGAAATGGCACACCTGATTCAATTAATGAGTATTTATTAGAGTAGGAAGAGTAGGAATTAGTCAATTAATCAATTAGTCAACTACTCATTAAGCCTTTAATTAATTGAATCAGGTGTGCCATTTCAGGGTTAAAACAGAAACATGGCCTGTCAGGGGGTCCCTGCAGGAGAGGTTGAGAACCACTGCGCTAGAGGGTGCTACATTCCAAACAACAACAACGGCGTAGCTTGATGACGATGTGGAGCGTGGAATGATGGGAACTGTCGTTTTAAATTCCACCGTGGATGTAAATCAGTCAGAGGGGAATCGAAAAATCATGTTCATGGATGAGGTAAAGTTCTATTTTTATAAATGTTGCGTTTAAAGTCCAACTGAAATCAAAATGTACCGTATTTACTTTGTTAGCGCATATTACTAGTCTTGTGGTGAACAATTCATCCGTGCAAGTTAAAACACACAAAAAAAATTTTGGGCTTTGTAATCTTTAATCAAAATCTGAAAATGCCCCTCCCCTCTGCATTGGAGGACCTTCCCTGATGACGTAGGTTTGAGGACTTGGGTTGGGAAACGCTTAACCACTCCCCTCAAATCGTTAGTCTGTAATGAGCGAGAGATGGAGAGGAGGAGCGCTAGAGTAAAACCCTGCCCTCTGTACAATATTCCTTTTCACTGGGAAATACGTCACAGCACTGGAGAAAAGTCGTTTGCAACTTCCGGTTCACGCGGACTTTAATGACATGCTTTTTGTGGTGAGGGGGGCGTGGCTCAGCGCGGTCTGTAACGAGAGAGAGAGAAACGAGACGAGCGGGACGTAAGTAGGTCAAGTGCAAATGACAAACACCTGTGTCTTATTGCAGTATTATTGGCATGGAGAGACCGCTTATAAGCCGCGCTGGAACGAGAGAGAGACTGGAGAGAAAATTGGACGCAGAGGAAGAAAACCGGTGGATCCGAGCTCTCATTTTTGAACTGTTTTGTGCCGTCGCGGTTGCCACGGTGAATGCGCGTTGTGCGCGACTTTTGTTTGTTTTGTTTTATTTTAATAAAGTCCCAGTCACGCCGATCCCTGTCTTCTTCCTTCATTACTCTTGAACCTCATCACACTTTTATTTCATTAAAATGAATTAACCGCAAGAAAAGTAAGGTTTAATACTATATTGGTTATCATAGATGTTACTGTATGTCGAATTAATTGTTGTGATAACGCGGCGCAGTTTTACGTGTTCTAAACAATTGTAAAAGTAGCTACATTCGAACATACCCATATCATTTGTACATTGTACCCACATGTATATTGTAGTTGTACTCACACATACTCAGACATCCCAAGTCTCCCGGAAGTTACGGGAGTCTCCCGCATATTGATCGCGGCTCCCTGATGCCCACAAATTAGTTAAAATCTCCCGGAATCTAGAGCGAGCGAGCAAGAGCGCGAATGCTAGACAGAGACTGTGGGTGTTTCTCAATATGCGTTCTTCAGCGATCTTGCGTCCTTGTGTTCTCGTTTTACGTCATCATTAACCGTCGAAGTTCAGACCCAATTCTCAAGAACGCAAGTAGAGGACGCATGAAAGAACCCGGATGTGTTCTTGATACCGGTGCTGCGTTCCAGTCCACTTTTAGACATGCACTTGCGAACTTCCCTAAGCACTTCCCCTCGGGGGAATCCCTGCCGCCATTTTGAAGTGCGTTCCACTTCGTGAAGTGGAGGGAAGTTTAGATGGACAGACCCTCGTTCCCTCGATTTTGACAGAGGGAGCGAGTCTACTTCATATGTACACTTCAGGCACCTATATGTCCCACAATGCAGTACGATTGTGACGTCACCACAGATCTCGTTTTATCACCACCACAACAGACAACTCTATGATTATATATATATATATATATATATATATATATATATATATATATATATATATATATATATATATTTAAAACAACCCAAACACACATATAAACATTTGGATGCTGCATTAAACAAATTCTTAAAGGAAAAAAAATGTAATAAATCAACTACATAGCTGATTCCAAGTGATCAAGGGCTTAGGACGTTCCAAATCAGCCCATTGCAGTTTCCGCCAGTAGTGGGCACTCGCAATGACGTACATCCGAGTGAACGAGACGGAGGGAAGTTAGCAAGTGAAGGGCATGACAACTTTGGACTGGAACGCAGCCCGAGGATGCATCGAATGCAGACTTGAGCTAGTACTCGCCTGGTGTCCCAGAAGTTATTGCGGCCGGTTCCGAGTTCGTTCTTCCAAGGAAGCTTGGCAAGACCGGTCTCCACGAGAACACAAGTCCGTTCTCTGCGTTCTTGGAATTGAGAAACAGCCTGTGTTTCAAACCGTGTAGCGCGCGCACGGCAGAGAGGGAGAGGGAGCGAGAGACCTTGCGTGTGTGTGTGCGAAGCGCATGCATGCAAGACAGAGAGCATCCTGATTGGCCTGTTTCGGCAAATAAACCAATCAATTGTCAATGTGGGCGGGCTTTTATCTATTCTCCCGAACCAAATTAATCAGTTATGTCTATCTAAACAGGAGCACCATGGCAGAGGGAGAGTGCCACAAAAAAAAAAAAAAGTACAAGACACATTTTACGGCAGACTACACGAAAGTGTACCCCTGTCTTATAAGTGTCAAACATAATGACTGTCTTGCTCGCTGCACTATTTGTAACAGCGACTTCAGCATTGCCCATGGCGGGATAAATGATTGCAAAAGGCATGTTGAGGTGAGTTCAACAAATTTCAATTCATGTGCATAGTATTCAGGCTAGTTGCCAAGGCTACATGAAAACAACAAACTCCTTAGACCTGTTTAAAGTTGCAATTGTAACCCAGGGTAAATATAGAGAATAATAGTAAAATTAATTAATTAAATTAGTTAATGTAAAATATAAATAGTAAAATTCTATGGTTCTATTTTACCTGAACACACCCTTCATTCATATCTTGTGCAGGAGTCACATGGTAGACTCAGTGAACGCTTTCAACCAATCATAGCACGTGAGCGCGGGTTATAAGCTGCGGTGAGTTTCCCCAATCAGGAGTGTGAGGGGGAAGCCACCGGAGCAGCTGCACTCGGTATGTTTCTATGCAAACAATGGTTTTTCCGCTTATTTTCCATCTTAAATGCTTGGTTAACTCTAGTATGCGCTTGTAGTGTTCATCGCCGTTGTCTTTAGAAGCCGACTGGTGCCGCGGTGTGTCGAATATCTGCGGGAATTGGTGAGTCTGTTTGTTGTTGTGTCCGCTAGCATGTTGCTATTGGCATTGACATCATTATTGGCATCTTTAGTTATTATAATGATTGTTTCCGCTAATGCTAACAACATTAAGCCATCTAAATGTATTTATATGAGCTGTGGTGGCTGGTGGCATTAGCTTTCCATTTGCTCCTATGGAGTTTCTATTGGGTTCCATGAATTGTAATGTAAACCTTTACAATGCTATGGTTTTAAGTATTTAAATGGTTCATTTATATACTGAATGACAAGATTATCAATTGTATTGAATGGAATGTTATGTTGTAAATAATCCCAATATTTATGGGTGGTTATTTCCATTCATCTGAGTATTTTATACGATTTTGTTGTCAATGTAATTATGGCAATTGCTTATGTAGTATTTTGAATATTATTGTGTACACATAAATATAGAATATAAAACTAGCTAGTAGGTAAATTATATTATGAGTAGTGACTAAACCATGGGTCCTGTTTATTTAATACAGGCCAGGGGCCTCATTTATAAACGTTGCGTACGCACAAAAGAAGGCGTACGCCGCTCTCTACGCAATAATTGGTATTTATAAAAAGCAAACTTGACGGGAAAATGTGCGGTCCTTCACGCAAGCTCTGACCCAGGCGTACGCACAAAAACGGG
Organism: Leuciscus leuciscus; assembly: GCF_965113295.1. Classification (NCBI taxonomy): domain Eukaryota; kingdom Metazoa; phylum Chordata; class Actinopteri; order Cypriniformes; family Leuciscidae; genus Leuciscus; species Leuciscus leuciscus. Next base: position 9,437,585 of record NC_138739.1, read on the forward strand.
TGAAATGAGAAATGGCGACACCGTCGGCAGACGGAAGAAACACGTGAAAGTGTGTGAAAGTGTGTGAAACTTTAGACCGTTGTGTAAAAAAAATGACAATACTGCCTCTCATAAATAACATGAAGACTTTACAAAGCAAGTCTTACAATTAACAGCCTACACGAACACCCGTTTGATCTATCAAAGTGTAAAACAAACAAAATCAAACGAAAATTACAACAGAAATGCTAATTAACACATATTTGCAAAAAGAAAAGTGAAATATGTTCTGCAATAATATTGGCATGTTGTGCAATTCATCCTCATAAATAATATAGTAAACAGAACGAAATAATGTACAAAACTGATATTCTCGTCAATGTGTCCATCTGGCGGAGCAGATAGATGCAATTAGATAGATAGATAGATAGATAATTAGGGAGATATATAGATAGATAAATAGATAGATGTATTAATTGTCCACTGGGGAAAGTTGTTTTCATAGTAAAACATTTCTTCATCAGCTACGGAATCATGGTATTCATGCATATGCCTTTAGTTTGTTTTATTTTTGATAAAATAACGTATGACGTATGCCTCAACTCTGGCGATGCACTAGACGCTTTTTTGCCTCAACTTTGATGTCCGACCATTTCTTCTTTATTTCGGCCACGGTCGAGGTTGTGAGGCTGCAGCATTTACGCCGTCTGCAACCTTTTGCCACTCAAGTGCCTTTTTGGCATTAGTAATGCCCACACTGTGCCCTCCAAACAACATTTTACTCCTCTTTTCCACCTCGCCAACGATAACTTCTACTTCACATTGAGTGAAGTTACGTTTTTTTTTTATTTCCTCTCTGTGTTTGCCATGATTTCGCAATCAATGAATATTAACTTGTGGGCGTTTCATGGACTATTTATGGGCATCTACGGGCGTGACATGAAGCCGCAAAAGCTGCGCTACATTTAGAATTGATTGTGATTTATTAAGGGAAAACTGCGTAGGATGTGCGTGCGCACGGTTTTATAAATCCGAATATTTCTGTGCGTACGCACGTCCTATGTTTCATCCGTACGCCACTTCTGACGCAAATCCTACGCAAAGTTTTATAAATGAGGCCCCAGGTGCGGCCAGTTGCGGGCCAGTTGATGGCGAGCTATTCTTACCTGGAACAGAACCTGCCCAATAACATCATCGGCCTTTGTGGGTTTGGTAGGAGGCTGTGCAGCTCTGCTTACCCCCTCCACTCTCATACACCCACACACACACACACAGCCATTCATTAAGTTCTGGCTCATGGACTAGGCTAATTGCATCTCACGGACCATTCGTGTTATTTGGACATGGTGTTCATCTTTAATGAGCAAAGCATATAGTCCTATAGTGTGTTGTGGATTGTCTTTGATCTGAGTACTCTCCAGTTTTCTTGAGTTATATTTTGTTTTGTGGTTTCCTGTGAACTACTGAACCTTTCTGCAGATTTGGGTATTGTTGTTATTATTGTTGTCTTTGTTTCACTTAAATATATGGTACCAACACCAAAATTAATTTATCTGTCTCTGTGTTATTATTTATTCTTTCAACACCTCCTTGAGATGAACTTTATCTTCTGTAGCCCAATCATTATTTAACCTTCTATAGCTATATTCATCTGTGATTTAACACATATACCCTGCGTATGTGCTACATAAATGCAGCCAGCATAAATGTGGCGAGCCAGACTCGGGAGGTCTTGAAAGGGTATTTAATATACACATTTCTGAACAATCAGTCTCACCAATATTAATTCGACCATGAATATTTTTGAAACACTTGATATTAAAATATCTAATGCAGTATTGGTCACAGAGTCCGAGGTTGCTGAGGAAGTGGAAGGGTTTCTCGAGCAGTATGGTAGGATAAATCGTGCTCTTACTATTGATTCGCCCGAGTCTGAGTTTCACGATATGCTCGTTGTTGAGTTTGAGTCTGGCTTACCTTTGACTCTACTGAATCCACTTCTACCATATAAGCAAACTTCCGAGACCGGTACCGTTTATTACATTAAGAATCTATCTCAAATATATACTGCAAATGTGGGAAGTTTTAAAACTCAGACATATTTAGCGGACTTAAAAGAAGTTGCTAAACTGACTGGACAAAACTATGCTGAAGTGCTGAACGAGATGATGGGCCAGATCAGCAAATCAATCTTAGAGCTGCGCCCTGATGTCGAAGCCGGTGTTGGTGTTAAGGCAGAGCAGTCTTTAGTGAATGCAACAACTCAGTCACCGTATAAAATGGCTGTTCCATCTTCACTGCTAGCCACTGTTCCCATAGCTCAGCCAGAGGAGCGACGTGCCACTATCAACTTCACTGCTTCAGACCTCAACCCTCCTGAGTTACAGAGGTATGTGGTAGAACATATTGTCAAGTCTGAGGATACTGCTGTGCATTTGCGCTCTTCCCACAGACTCCGTGTGTTTTCTGGAAAGGTGCCACGACCACAACATGAAGTGGACTACGACACATGGCGGTCTAGTGTGGATCTGGTTCTCAGTGATCCTGCCATATCTGAAATCCAACGATCTCGACAAATTCTCGACAGTCTCCTGCCACCAGCTGCTGACATGGTGAAACATCTAAGTCCTGACATGTCTGTTAACATCTACATCCAACAGCTTGATTCCGCCTATGGGACAGTGCAAGACGGGGAGGAGTTGTATGCAAAATGTATGGATACTCTTCAAAATGCTGGTGAAAAACCCTCAGCTTACCTGCAGCGATTACAAGTTGTTTTAAATCTTGCAGTAAAGAGGGGAGGTGCACCGAAAGCTGAAGTTAATAAACATCTTCTTAATCAGTTCTGCAGAGGATGCTGGGACAATGTCCTGATATCTGAACTGCAGCTTAAACAGAAAAAAGAGAAACCACCGTCTTTTGCTGAATTACTGCTGCTGTTAAGAACTGAAGAAGATCGCGAGGCTGTAAAGACCCAAAGAATGAAACAGCATCTGGGAGGAGGTGGAGCCAGACAGAAAGTAACGTCACAAGCTCAGATTGCATATGGAGAAGAGGGAAATAAATTATGTGAGACATTGACTATTATTACAAAACAACTCACGGAACAGATGGCTGCAATACAGCGTCAACTGGCTGTTCTAACTGCAAACCAGTCTCAGGGCCGACAGCCTTACACTCCAAGACCCAATCCAGTTCTAAAGTCACGTGGAAAACAGAAGATGGCAGCTGCTGTGAGTGATCCCTCTGCAAGTCCAAAGCCCGGGTTCTGTTTCCGCTGCGGAGAGGATGGACACATCAGGCCGCAATGTGACAACCAGCCGAATCCAGAACTCGTTAGTGCTAAGAAAAGACAGTTCAGTGAAAAGAAACCAAAATGGCAGAAGCGGAATCAACCAGTACTTGAACATTTAAACTAGACTCAGTTCTTGTTGGGGGACAAACAGGAACTGTGCTGGACCCACACTGTCCCGCAAAATGGAAGAAGTCTGTTCAGTGCGCAAACCTCCAGCAGTCCAAACGGGAGGCCATAGTCCATCTCCCCAAAGGCCTGGTGGGGTCAAGATGCACCGCTGAAGTTGCTGTCTTTGGTCACACCTTTCAGTGTCTGCTTGATACTGGTTCGCAGGTGACCACAGTATCTGCCTCTTTTTACAATGAACATTTGCAAGATCAACAAATTAACCCTTTACATAATTTATTATACATCGAAGGTGCTGCTGGACAGTCAGTTCCTTACCTTGGTTATGTGGAGATGGTGGTGGAATTTCCAAAGGACTTTATGGGCAAGGAGTGTGATGTTTCAACCTTGGCTTTGGTTGTCCCTGATGTCTGTCCTGAAGCTTCATCCACTGTTCTGATTGGGATGAACACGCTTGAACCCCTATATGAGCAATACCTGCAGAGCAACTTACCAACGTTCCAACCTAGCTCGCAAGGTTACAGAGCCGTGTTAAAGACCCTTCAGTTGTCACACCAGCAGAGAGACAGTGGCCATGTTGGAGTAGTGAGACTCCTCAGCAAAATCCCAGTGCGTGTTCCGGCCGGCCGCACATTCATCATCGAGGGCTCTGCTAATATCACCTCTCCCAGATGCAGCCAGTCTGTTTTCGTCCAGCATCCTGCGTCCATCTTGCCTGGTGGTCTATGTGTTAGCAACTGCCTTCTCACTCTTCCGGCTCATGCGCCCTACAAAGTCCCAGTGGTCGTAACAAATGAGTCAGAGCAGGACCTCTATATTCCACCATTGAGTGTCATTGCAGAGCTCGGAACGTACCACTGCATTCTGTCACAGCATCAGGTAAAAGGCTAACTATCAGAACCTGTACTTACCTCTCTCAATTTTGATTTTGGTGACTCTCCCATACCATCGGAGTGGAAAGAGCGAATTACAAGGAGATTAAGCGACATGTCAGAGGTCTTCTCACATCATGACCTCGACTTTGGATGCACGAGCAAGGTAAAGCATCACATCACGCTTCATGATGGACATCCGTTTAAACACCGTGCTAGACCAATCCATCCCAACGACATAGAAGCCGTTCGTAGCCATCTGAGTGAGCTTCTGGAGGCCGGTGTCATCCGTGAGTCCACATCACCCTTCTCTTCTCCTATTGTCGTGGTACGGAAGAAGAATGGGGATATCCGATTGTGTATCGACTATAGGAAGCTTAATCTCCAGACCATCAAGGACGCCTACGCTCTTCCAAAGTTAGAAGAATCCTTTACGGCGCTTACCGGTTCAAAATGGTTTTCAGTCCTGGACTTGAAGTCAGGCTATTACCAGATTGAAATGCACGAAGCAGATAAGCCCAAGACTGCTTTCGTGACACCCCTGGGATTCTGGGAATTCAACAGGATGCCTCAGGGGGTCACTAATGCTCCCAGTACGTTCCAGCGGTTGATGGAGCGATGCATGGGCGATCTCCATCTTCGTGAAGTGTTGGTGTTTTTGGATGATTTAATAATCTTCTCCAAATCCCTTGAGGAACACGAAAGGAGATTGATACGAGTGCTGGGCCGGTTGAGAGAGTACGGATTAAAATTGTCACCAGAGAAGTGCAAGTTTTTCCAAACATCCGTTCGTTACCTGGGTCATATTGTGTCAGAAAAAGGAGTAGAAACGGATCCAGAAAAGATAACCACCATCAAATCCTGGCCAATTCCCACCAACCTAAAAGAACTACGCTCTTTTCTGGGATTTGCGGGTTACTACCGCCGGTTCATTAGAGACTATTCGACCATTTCCAAACCTCTGAACGACCTTACCCGTGGGTACTTGCCTGCACGGAAGTCCAGAACCAAGCCATCCAACATTCAATACCAAAGTCCAAATCAGCCTTTTGGAGACCGTTGGAGTCCCAGTTGCCAAGTCGCCTTCATCACATTGATTGAGAAACTAACCACAGCTCCAGTCCTTGGGTTTGCAGATCCGTCCCAACCATACATACTTCATACAGATGCCAGTACGATAGGACTGGGAGCTGCACTTTATCAGGAACAGGAGGGAAAGCTGAGAGTGATTGCTTATGCAAGCAGAGGCCTGTCTAAGAGCGAAAGCCGCTACCCAGCCCACAAACTGGAATTCTTGGCATTAAAATGGAGTGTCACTGAAAAGTTCCAGGATTACCTGTATGGAGCCACATTTACCGTTGTGACAGATAGCAATCCCTTGACTTACATACTCACTTCTGCCAAGCTGGATGCTACTGGTCACCGCTGGTTGGCCGCACTCTCTACATACTCGTTCAAACTCCTGTACCGGGCTGGGAAACAGAATATAGATGCAGACGCACTCTCCCGACGTCCTCACCAGTGTCTTGATGAAACACCTAAAGATCATGAGCTCATACAACAGTTCCTGGAAAACCGTCTTGCCGACTCAAACCTGATTTCTTTAGAAATTGTTGACGCCATCTGTCAAGGTTGTCTCGTTCGAGCTGCTCAGCCTGTCAGTCCTGGTCCTGAGGGCATTACGATGGTTGAGTCCCTCTCCATCACAGCAAAGGCAGTCCCTGACAGTTATACCACTGAAGAGGGTCAGCTACCTTCAGCCCTGTCTCATCTCAGCATCAAGGAGGAACAGAGGGCTGATACCACCATTCGAGAGCTGATTCATCAGATGGAGACTGGAGAAAAGATCCCTCCAATGGCCAGAACAGAGCTGCCCGAATTACCTCTCTTGTTGAGAGAGTGGGCAAGGTTTGAGCTGATTGATGGAGTCCTATACAGGAAACGGCAAGACCGTGAAGATGTTAATTACCAACTTGTTCTTCCAGAGTGTCTTCGTCCAGCTGTGCTAAAGAGTCTCCATGATGAAATGGGCCACATGGGAATTGAGCGCACCTTAGACCTTGTTCGCACCAGATTTTTCTGGCCAAAGATGGCTAATGACGTTGAGCATAAGATCAAAACGTGTGGTCGCTGTGTGCGACGGAAAGCTCTTCCTGAACGAGCTGCTCCACTGTACAGCATCAAAACATCTCGTCCTCTCGAATTAATCTGCATGGATTTCCTGAGTCTTGAACCCGACACAAGCAACACCCGTGATATCCTCGTTTTGACCGATCATTTCACCAAGTTTGCTGTGGCCATTCCAACGCCAAATCAAAAAGCCAGGACTGTAGCAAAATGTTTATGGGATAATTTCATCGTCTATTATGGAATTCCCGAACGGTTGCATACGGATCAAGGTCAAGATTTTGAGTCAAAATTGATCAAAGAGTTGTGTGAAGTTGCTGGTATTCAAAAGTGTCGGACGACGCCGTACCATCCAAGAGGAAATCCGGTGGAAAGATTTAATCGGACGTTGCTGGGGATGCTGGGTACTTTGGAAGACAAGCAAAAATCAAAATGGAAGGACTTTGTGAAGCCATTAGTTCATGCATATAACTGCACAAGAAACGACATAACTGGTTTCACCCCATATGAATTAATGTTTGGTAGAACCCCACGTCTTCCTGTCGACCTGGCTTTTGGCCTACCTTTGCGCGAACTGCAACACAAAACTCATTCTCAGTACGTGCAAGGGCTTAAATTACGCTTGGAAGAAAGTTTCCAGATCGCTTCCAAAAATGCTCTAAAAACAGCCGAGCGGAACAAAACACGGTTTGACAAGAGAGTCATTCCGTCAGCGTTGGAAGTGGGAGAAAGAGTGCTCGTAAGGAATGTACGTCTCCGAGGAAAGCACAAGCTTTCAGATAAGTGGGAGCGGGACATCTATGTTGTGGTCAGAAGGGCTGGTGAACTCCCTGTTTATACTGTAACGCCAGAGGATAGAGATGGACCACCGCGCACATTACATAGAGACCTCCTCCTGCCATGTAGCTTTCTACCAGTAGCTGAGAATGTTCCGTCACTGGAGTGTGCCCATGTTGCCAAGCCACGAACTCGCCAGCAAACCCAGAAATCAGACAACTTGATCGATTTACCTGCTAGTGATGATCACATTGAAGATGTGGAGCCACTTATCTTCGATCCATCTGTATCTCGATTCACTGTGGAAAGACACTGCAGAGTTCCAAATGCCGTTCTTCCCAGGGATGTTGCTGATTGTATTTCTTCTATTCCACCTCCTGTCAGTCCTCCAGCCCCAGTTGCATTGTCTGTGTCGGAAATCAGCAGTGAGCGGTCTGAGTCCTGTGAGGAAGAGGAAGCTGTGGAAGAGGAAGATGTTGTAGAAATTGTAACTGAGATCTTACCTGAACCTGAAGAGACATTTACCGAAATCCAGTTGAACGAAGATCCTCTTGCAGAATCCAGTCCATTGCCTACTGTTCCTGTTGAGCCTTCAGTTGACAATGACATAATTGACAATAACTTGACTTTCAGACGTTCGAGACGACACAGAGTACCGCCTGAGCGATTACAATATTCGATCTTAGGTAATCCCCTAATCTCCGTAGTTCAGTCTCTGCTCCATAGCCTGTCTGATGCTTTAAGTATTTCATCTGCGTCTGACACTGTTTCAGCGGTTCATGTCGTCTAGTGCTCCGACATGCAACGGGGACGTGCATGAGTTTAAAGGGGGGAGGGTGTAACCCAGGGTAAATATAGAGAATAATAGTAAAATTAATTAATTAAATTAGTTAATGTAAAATATAAATCGTAAAATTCTATGGTTCTATTTTACCTGAACACACCCTTCATTCATATCTTGTGCAGGAGTCACATGGTAGACTCAGTGAACGCTTTCAACCAATCATAGCACGTGAGCGCGGGTTTTAAGCTGCGGTGAGTTTCCCCAATCAGGAGTGTGAGGGGGAAGCCACCGGAGCAGCTGCACTCGGTATGTTTCTATGCAAACAATGGTTTTTCCGCTTATTTTCCATCTTAAATGCTTGGTTAACTCTAGTATGCGCTTGTAGTGTTCATCACCGTTGTCTTTAGAAGCCGACTGGTGCCGCGGTGTGTCGAATATCTGCGGGAATTGGTGAGTCTGTTTGTTGTTGTGTCCGCTAGCATGTTGCTATTGGCATTGACATCATTATTGGCATCTTTAGTTATTATAATGATTGTTTCCGCTAATGCTAACAACATTAAGCCATCTAAATGTATTTATATGAGCTGTGGTGGCTGGTGGCATTAGCTTTCCATTTGCTCCTATGGAGTTTCTATTGGGTTCCATGAATTGTAATGTAAACCTTTACAATGCTATGGTTTTAAGTATTTAAATGGTTCATTTATATACTGAATGACAAGATTATCAATTGTATTGAATGGAATGTTATGTTGTAAATAATCCCAATATTTATGGGTGGTTATTTCCATGCATTTGAGTATTTTATACGATTTTGTTGTCAATGTAATTATGGCAATTGCTTATGTAGTATTTTGAATATTATTGTGTACACATAAATATAGAATATAAAACTAGCTAGTAGGTAAATTATATTATGAGTAGTGACTAAACCATGGGTCCTGTTTATTTAATACAGGCCAGGTGCGGCCAGTTGCGGGCCAGTTGATGGCGAGCTATTCTTACCTGGAACAGAACCTGCCCAATAACATCATCGGCCTTTGTGGGTTTGGTAGGAGGCTGTGCAGCTCTGCTTACCCCCTCCACTCTCATACACCCACACACACACACACAGCCATTCATTAAGTTCTGGCTCATGGACTAGGCTAATTGCATCTCACGGACCATTCGTGTTATTTGGACATGGTGTTCATCTTTTATGAGCAAAGCATATAGTCCTATAGTGTGTTGTGGATTGTCTTTGATCTGAGTACTCTCCAGTTTTCTTGAGTTATATTTTGTTTTGTGGTTTCCTGTGAACTACTGAACCTTTCTGCAGATTTGGGTATTGTTGTTATTATTGTTGTCTTTGTTTCACTTAAATATATGGTACCAACACCAAAATTAATTTATCTGTCTCTGTGTTATTATTTATTCTTTCAACACCTCCTTGAGATGAACTTTATCTTCTGTAGCCCAATCATTATTTAACCTTCTATAGCTATATTCATCTGTGATTTAACACATATACCCTGCGTATGTGCTACACAATGGAAAATAAATAAAAGCAGTTTACATAAATAGTATAAGCAGCTTATATAAATAGTAAAAGTAATCTAAATATTTAAACATAATTAACGAATAATTGCACAGGCCTATAGCTTATAGAAATAATATATTATGCTTTTATATCTTTTAGGGACCACAACATGTTAGGGAGGCTAAGCGCAGGGAAGGCTGCTCCAATCTCAGTTCTTCCATTCAGATAGGCAAAGTCTCACTGAGAAGGTGACTACAGCTGAGATGTATTTCACATCTTTTATTGTGGAACATAACCTGCCATTCCATGTGTGTAGGCACACAGGAAAGTTATTTAGGAAAATGTTTCCTGACTCTGAGATTGCAAAAAATTATGCCTGCTCTTCCAAAAAGACGGCAGCTACGATGAACCTGGCACTGGAACCTGAGTGTTCAGAGGATTTGTACAAGTTAATCCGGACAGAAAAAAGGCCATACAGTAATATGGTTGATGAAAGCAATGACATCATGTGTGAGAAGGAGTGTGCTATTTTAGTCAGGTACTACAGTGAAGCACAGGATAAGGTGAAAGTTGGATTTGTAGACATGCCAGTGTGAAATGATGCCAAAGCTGCCCACATATTCAACTGCATTGCATCATCCATGCATGACAAAGGCCTTGAATGGTCTAATTGTGTAGGATTCAGCAGTGACAACTGCAATGTCATGATTGGTAAAAACAACTCTGTCTTAACAAGAGTGAAAGCCCAGGCACCTTATATATACAGTGTTGGCTGTCCAAGTCACTTGGTTAACATATGTGCCAAAACTGCTGCTAAAGAGCTCTCAATGTCACCTGAGGAATTGCTAATTGATATCTACTACTACTTTGAGAAAAGTTCAAAAAGAAGAGAAGAAGAATCTTGACAAATCTGTCAGTGGTCAATCCAGAGAACCAAGATGATGTGAAACCAGAGCAAATTTTGACTTGGCTTCGGGATACCTCCCTGAAATTACTTTTTGCAGGTTGTGATGTCTGCATACTGATTAATCTTTATGTATAACACATGCTATATTCATTTACATTGCCATATAACACCAGCTAAACAATGTCAATAAACTAACGTTAAACACAAATCTAAAGCAATAATACTTTCCTTACATAAACATAACTATTACCGAATGCTACATTTGGAAAATATAAAATTAAGCCTGCTTTGTCGACAGAACCAGCTGCACGAAACAAGCTAACGTTGCTTGATAGACGCTACAACTACAACTTCCGCATTTGTCCAGGACTCCACGCAGTACTCCCAGCTCACCCCTGCTCTAACGCCCCGTTTCCTTGGTTAAAATCACAATTTTCTCACGATTTAAGTTAGATAATAGTTGGAAACGTACTCGGTTACTAACGTAACCTCGGTTCTCTCTAGAGAGGAAACGAGTACTGCGTAAATCTTACGCTAGGGAAAATCTCTTTTCCGTGAGATACTGAAGCCAAAAAATTATCCTTAATTTTGAAATAATGTAAAACGCGTTGCGGCAGCATGCAGACATAGGCGAGACAGCTCGCGCGCCTATTGGCTGCCCTGCGGCAACTGCAGCAGCCTATCGATAAGGCCCTATCGTGACGTCAGCACCAATGGGGGCGCTTCGCGCCCAATACGTCACGTTCCGCCGAAACGGGCGTTGCCTGGGGCTATAAATATAGCATCGAAAGGCTAGCTTACCGGTTTTTCATCGCCGGAGCGAACCGGAGCGTGCGCAGGCACGGCAAGATACGCAGTACTCGTTTCCTCTCTAGAGAGAACCGAGGTTACGTTAGTAACCGAGTACGTTCTCTTACGAGAGGTACTCTCGTACTGCGTAAATCTTACGCTAGGGGAAACAGTGTAAAACGCCGTGCATGCTATGATCCAGCACCAAAGTCCCAAGGGCAAGTGCCCGGGCTCATGTAGTACATGATCATAAGTGACTCACAGAGAGCCCAGGAAGAGTGGCTAGAATAGCATCATTCCTATAATGCAGCATCCTATAAGAAACAGTTATAGTGATGGTATTTTATTCAGTCAGGGCGACCCCGGCCTGGACTGACGAATATAGTGGGTCTTACACACTGCCCATAGAGCTGCGCGATCTAAACGAGCGTTGCTCGAGCCATTTCGGTATTCTGGGCCAGACGCACTCGGGGCAGACAGTACCGATTTTTAGACTGAAAGCAGCTTAGCTTGCAGAGCGGGAACCTCTAGGTTATAAAACCTTATAAATGTAGACGGGGAGGCCCAGCCTGCCGCCATACAGATATCTTGCAAGGCAATCCCACTAGACCAAGCCCACGACGAGGCCACGCCTCTCGTGGAGTGCGCTCTGACACCTAATGGGCACTGCAAGCCCTTAGAGGTGTAAGCCAGCGCTATAGCATCGACTATCCATCTAGATAGACTCTGTTTCGACACGGCGAGTCCCTTAGAACGTCCGTAGAGTGAAACAAAAAGCTGCTCCGTCTGTCTGAAAACAGACGTGCGGGACACATAAGCCCTTAACGCCCTGACTGAGCAAAGGAAGCTGGCGTCCTTCTCCTCGTTAGAGACCGGCAGGGCAGACAGGGAAATTACCTGGGCCCTGAACGGTGTGTTGAGGGATTTAGGGACGTACCCGTGCCTTGGTTTGAGTATGACTTTCGAGTCATTTGGCCCAAACTCGATACACGTCGCGCTCACTGAGAGCGCTTGTAAGTCCCCTATGCGCTTCACTGAAGCGAGAGCCAGAAGAAACACCGTTTTGAAAGACAAGTGTTTGATATCTATTGACTGGATTGGCTCAAATGGGGCACCCTTCATGGCCTCCAAGACCGTAGAAAGGTCCCATATGGGGACTGAGGGAGGTCTGGGAGGATTTAACCTCTTAGCTCCTCTAAGGAACCGAATGACCAGATCGTTCCTTCCCAGTGACTGACCAAGCGTTGATTTGGAAAACGCTGCTATAGCCGCCACATAGACTTTGAGCGTGGATGGGGCTCTGCCTTCATCCAGTGGCTCTTGTAGGAAGGAGAGAACCTCCGTCACTCCACAGTCCAGGGGTGAAAAGCCGCGTGCTGTGCACCAGCTGGAGAACACTGACCATTTTGAGGAATAGAGCCGTCTCGTAGAGGGAGCTCTAGCCTGCATGATCGTGTTTAACACTCCCTCTGGGATATCAGAGGGTACCCGTTGATGGCCCACGCATGTAGGGACCAAAGCTCCGGGCAAGGATGCCAGATCGAGCCCCTGGCTTGAGAGAGGAGGTCCCTCCTCACTGGTATTGGCCATGGGGCAGTGCTCGTCAGCTGCATAAGAACTGGGAACCAAGCCTGGTTCTTCCAGAACGGAGCAACCAGTAACACTGAGCATCTGCTTTCCCTGATCCGCTCTAATACCTGAGGTAGGAGCGTGATGGGGGGAAAAGCATAGAGCGGGCAGCGGGGCCAGACGTGGGCCAGCGCATCCCTGCTCTTGGAGAAAAATTCCGGGCAGTGAGCGTTTTCTTGACACGCAAACAGGTCTATCTTTGCTCTGCCGAATGTCTGCCACAGCAGTTGGACTGTCTGCGGATGCAGTGACCATTCTCCTGCTGGAACATTGTTCCTGGACAGTCTGTCTGGTCCCACATTCAGGTGGCCAGGCACATGCGCTGCCCTGAGCGAGCGCAAATTGTGCTGAGCCCATACCAGGAGGCGTTTCGCTAACCTGTACAGGTTTCGGGATGTGATGCCTCCCTGGCGATTTATGTAGGCTACCACTGACATGTTGTCCGAGCGGACCAAGACGTGGTGTCCTGCTATTTGGGGACGAAAGCACCTCAGCGCGTTGTCGACAGCCATCATTTCCAGGCAGTTTATGTGCAGAAGCTTTTCCCGTTCTGACCACTGGCCGAAAAACGGTCCGCCCTCGAGCAGTGCTCCCCATCCCGAGGTGGAGGCGTCCGTGGACACCACCTTCACACTCGAGGAAGTCCCCAGGCTTACACCTGACTGGTACCAGTCGGTCGCTCTCCAGGGTATCAGTGCTGAGACGCATTTTTGATCGACCTTGAGGCGAAAGAGACCTGAAGTCCACGCTCGACGCGGTACTCGCGCTTGTAGCCAGAACTGCAGTGGGCGCATGCGAAGCAGACCCAGCTGGAGAACTGTGGATGCTGCTGCCATGAGACCGAGCATCCTTTGAAACTTCTTTAGCGGGACTATAGTGCCGCGGCGGAAGGTTTCTGTCATGCGCTGAATAGTCAATCTGCGCTGTAGCGATATTTGAGCTGTCATTGACAGCGAGTCCAGTTCTGTGCCCAGAAAAGATATTCTCGCGAGCGTGGGGGAAACCGAGGGATTCGTCATGTCTGTGAGTGAATGTGGGCGCAGGACAGCGGGCACATTTGCACTGAAAACACCATCGACCTGAGTCGGCTGTATGTGTGTTGGTTTCGTTTTTACAGAAACCGAGAGACATGCAGCGTGTAGTGTTTGTGGGCACTGGGACGTGGGCACGCTCACTACATTCTGTGCGCAATCGACATGAGTCGATTTTATGTGCGCGAGCCCTGTGGGGCGGGCTGTGTCTGTGTGTAGGAATGGGCACTGGGCAGTGGGCATTTTTACTACACTCATAACACCGTCGGCCGTGGCCGGAATACCAGAAAATACGCTCTTTACAGGATTTATCTGGGTCGCCGTGAAAACGGCGTTTGTGTACAGGCAAGCGGGTAATGTAACCGACTTGTTTACTGTAGAGTACACTGGAACAGTCGCATGTAATGGAACTGGACGAGCGAGAAGTTTTGGTGGAAACCCGGCCGCAGCGGGGCTTGAACACCGTCGTTTTCCTAAGCTGGCTAGGAAGACTTTGAGGCCTCGGGCTTCATCTCAATCTTCGGCCGAGTCCCACGCTGTGGGGGGCGGCGGCCGGCAGAGCGAGAGCGTGGTCTCTGGTCCCGGGCCTGTCGACGCTGTGAAGCGGCGGCGGGGGGCGGCGGCTGCGAGCTGCGAGCAGACGGCTGTTTAGAGCGGCCTGATGCGGAGCTAGAGCGCTTTGGCAAGAAGTGCTTCATGGCCTGCGACCGTCTTTTGTACCTCAGCGAATCTGTCCGCGAAATCTTTGACGGACGATCCAAAGAGGCCAGTAGCAGAAACGGGGGCGTCGAGGAACACAGAGCGCTCCGAGTCCGGCATTTCTGAAAGCGTCAGCCAGAGGTGTCTCTCAGCAACGGTGAGAGAGGCCATGTTCCGCCCTATGGCCTGTGCAGCGGATTTTGTAGCGCGGAGAGCGAGGTCCGTAGCGCTCCTTAAATCCGCCACGTTGACTGCTTCCGTGCCTTCCTCGTCCAGCTTTCGGAGAAGGTTAGCTTGGAAGATCTGGAGAGTGGCCATAGTGTGTAGCGCTGATGCAGCCTGCCCAGCGGCGGTGTAAGCACGACTGTGCAGGGTAGAAGTAGCGCGGCAGGCTTTTGAAGGTAGCGCCGTCTTAGTCCGCCGTCCAGCAGAGGGCGGGCAAAGATGGGCTGCTACTGCCTCCTCCACCAGAGGAAGAGCGAGGTATCCTCTGTCTTTGGCACCGTCCACCACGGAGAATGCCGCTGAAGCAGAGGAGCGCAGCCTGGCTGAGAAAGGGGCGCTCCAAGACTTTGCCAGTTCTTCGTGAAGCTCAGGAAGAAATGGGGCGGGTCTTGAGGGCGTGGAAACGCGGTCCCCTTGTAAGAAACAACCGTCCAGACGGTTGTGTGTAGGCTCGGCGGGCGCGGACCACTCGAGGCCGAGGCTCTCTGTGGCCTGTGTGAGCAGACGCATCAGCTCAGCTTCAATACTGGCCCGTTTTCCTGACAACTCGCGGGCAGAAGAAGGGGCGAGGTCCACAGAGCTCGCCCAATCCTCGCTGTCCGAAGCCAGGATAGAGCAGTTGTCCTCCTCGAAAACTGCCGCTTCTTCCTTGTCATCTCCGGCGGAAGCGGCGGCCAACGGCGGCCACTGTCCGGGAGTGAGAGACTCGAGAGAAGCAGACGGCGAAGCTGGCAGGCGCACCGGCGAGCTTTTCTCGGTGGGAGGCTCAGGGATCCGCTGAGCACGGCGCTTTTTACGGCGCGGCGTCGCAGCGGGAAGTGCAGGCTCGTGGAAGGTTGCCATGCGAGTCCTCAGAGTCGCCATAGGCATAAGCTCGCAGTGAGGGCATCCGCCGTCGGCGAGCGCTAGAGCTGCATGTCCTTCACCCAGGCAGGAAACGCAGATGACATGGCGGTCCCCGTCGCTGAGTGGGGCTCGGCACGAGCCACAGGATGGACGAGACATCTTGAAAAAGACGCTCTGCTCTTTTAGAGAAGGAGTGTGAGTCGCGGCGGCGAACACACACTATGCAATGAAAGGATATGACGCCGGATAGCGTAGCAGGAACGGCGGTTGAAGGCGGCGCGGCCAGCGACTCCAGGTACCGAACTCGTCCCGCTGAAATGCTTTTTCCACGGCGCGGCTTCTTCTCTCTGGATCCAGCGATGCGTGAGCTCCGCTGAAGAGATGAAAAATCGGTAAGCTAGCCTTTCGATGCTATATTTATAGCCCCAGGCCACGCCCGTTTCGGCGGGACGTGACGTATTGGGCGCGAAGCTCCCCCATTGGTGCTGACGTCACGATAGGGCCTTATCGATAGGCTGCTGCAGTTGCCGCAGGGCAGCCAATAGGCGCGCGAGCTGTCTCGCCTATGTCTGCATGCTGCCGCAACGCGTTTTACATTATTTCAAAATTAAGGATAATTTTTTGGCTTCAGTATCTCGCGGAAAAGAGATTTTCCCTAGCGTAAGATTTACGCAGTACGAGAGTACCTCTCGTAAGAGAACATTTGGGATATTGTAAGTAATCAACTTAACAAAATATATAACACTGGCCTTGAGATTATGGGATATTTTAATGCAAAATTCTTACATATTGTACCTTTAAGAGAAACCGACATGAGCTCTCGGCACAGTCAACATCATTATTTAATCTACAAATGTATTAAATGCACTAATATAAAGAAGATTTGCACTACACATCTTGTACTGTCAGTTTTTACTTGACTTGTTATCATTGTATATTTGCATAATACAATGTGCAAAGTGTATAAAAACTTATACACATTATTTTGCTAAGAAAAACAAAACAATGTTTGTGTTGTGATTCAGGCAGAGCTGGTTTATTTAGTTCATTACAACTCACAATCTGAAATGTCACTTTTGCTCTTTATGTTTCTCACATGTTTGTAAGTGTATCATTTTTACTTTTGCTTTTAATAACAGAATGTGAATAAATGCAACATTTTAAATACATTACTTGATTATTATAAATGATCATTATTTAAGCAATTTATATTTTCAGTGAAAAGATTGTTCTATTCTTGTTTTACATCATTAATATACTCATATATTTAATATAGTATATAATATAGTTATTAATATATAATATAGTTGTTAATAATTTTTTGAATTAGTTTTGATTTATATTTCTTTTTTGAGTTCATTTTATTTAGTTCAAGTTTGTCATTTTGATTTTTTTATATATTTTAAAACAAAATATTTGTCTATAGTTTCATAAATTTTTATTTATACATTCATACAGTTTTAGTACTAAAACGTAAACTAAACAAAATGTTGCCTTAGCAACTAACTGATCAAAAATAAGTTTATTATTATTATATTTCACTAAACACCTTCAACACGTCACACTGAACTACACACACACTTAAAGGTTTTGCTTAAGTTTATTTCAATAATTAAACGACACAATCACATGGTTGATGGTCACATGACGTGCAAAACATCAAATATTTAATATTTATAAATTATTTTTGTTGAGCTTTATATAGATTTTCTGTGATTATAATGTAAAAAGTTATAAAGGACAATTTTACCATAAAATAAATGATTTGATTATTGTGAGAATAATTAAATTTTTTCTAATATTTATGTCTTAAATTCTTAGATACATTCAAACCCTTTTCTTCACATTATTACTGTTTCATATTTGACACGGTGTGTGATTTAAGACTGTAAATATGAGAGACTTTAACAGTCACTTCTGGAACAATCTAGAAACACACTTTAAAAACATATTCACATTGTGTCAACTTCAACTTTTCTGGATGATCTCAGAACTTGTAAAAAGTTTATTGCTGAAATTATCTGCAAGTTTCAGGTATCAGAGTTTTGATTTTGATTTTTCAGTTTATTTATATTTACAATAATACAATATTATCTGATCATTTTATTTTTCTGAACTAATTTGTAAAGTAATTTTACCTCTCTGATCAGCTATTCTAAAAAATCTAAATATTAGGTCCATTCCTGGGATTCGGTAATATTTCAACTTGGATTTCTTTTTTCTTTTTTTTTTTTTTTTTTTTTTACTTATAAACCATTTTCTAAATAGCCCACATAATTAGGCACATATCTCCGGCATTTAAGACCTTTTATTAATATCAGTGTTTTTCAGATTTAAACACCTTTTATTCTCAACCCCGTAATGGACTTGTTTTAAAGAGGATTTTACACAAAACTTGCTATAAAACAAACATCTTGGCTGCTTAATGTCCCTCGTAACAATTTAATAACTACAAATGTAATATTTATGTTTTTCTGTGTCTGTGTGTCTGTGTGTTTTATTTTTGTAACAAATATTGTAAATTTAGATGTTTAACTAAAACGTACTCGGTTACTAACGTAACCTCGGTTCTCTCTAGAAGAGGGAACGAGTACTGCGTAAGATATCTTACGCTAGGGGAAAATCCTTTTCCGCGAGATATTGAAGCCAAAAATTATCCTTAATTTTGTAATAATGCAAAACGCGTTGCAGCAGCAATGCAGACATAGGCGAGACAGCTCGCGCGCCTATTGGCTGCTCTGCGGCAACTGCAGCAGCCTATCGAGCGAGGCCTGGCGTGACGTCAGACCCAATCAGGGCACTTCGCGCCCGCTGCGTCACGTCCCGCCGAAATGGGCGTGGTCTAGGCCTATAAATATCGCTCGCAGGCAGCTATTATCTGGTTTTTCATCATCGAAGCAACCAGAGCGTGTGCATGCACGGCAAGATACGCAGTACTCGTTCCCTCTTCTAGAGAGAACCGAGGTTACGTTAGTAACCGAGTACGTTCTCTTACGAGAGGTCTCTCGTACTGCGTAAGATATCTTACGCTAGGGGACCCAATGTAAAACGCTGTGCATGCTGAGATCTGACACCAAAGACCCAAGGGCGAAAGCCCGGGGTACATATAGTGCACAATCACTCAGGGAACTCACAGGGAGTCCGGGAAGAGGGAGGGGTGCAGCCTCACTTTTCCACATATAGTAGCGTTGATGGGACGCGAATTTCATCATACAGACAGGGCGGGGTACGGCCTGAACTGATGGGGAAATGTGGGTCTTACACAGTTTGCCCAGCTTTATACTGTCGAACATTGAGCTGTGCTCAGCAGACGCAGCATTCTGAGCTGATCGCATCAGGTCAGATAATACTGGTAAATTTAGACCGACAGCAGCCTGGCCTGCAGGGCGGGAACCTCTAGGTTATAAAACCTTATAAATGTAGACGGGGAGGCCCAGCCTGCCGCCATACAAATATCTTGCAAGGCAATCCCACTTGACCAGGCCCACGAAGAGGCCATGCCTCTCGTGGAGTGCGCTCTGACACCCAATGGGCACTGCATGCCCTTGGAGGCGTATGCCAGCGCTATAGCATCAACTATCCATCTGGATAGGCTCTGTTTCGACGCGGCTAGTCCCTTAGAACGTCCGCTAAACAAAACAAAAAGCTGCTCCGTCTGTCTGAAAACAGACGAGCGAGACACATAAGCTCGTAATGCCCTGACTGGGCACAGGAGGCTCGCGTCTCTTTCCTCATCAGGGACCAGTAGGGCTGACAGGGAGATAACCTGCGCCCTAAACGGTGTGTTGAGGGATTTTGGAACATAACCGTGCTTAGGTTTGAGTATAACTTTTGAGTCATTGGTCCCAAACTCCATGCACGCCGCGCTCACAGAGAGCGCGTGCAGATCCCCTATGCGCTTCACTGAAGCGAGAGCCAGCAAAAACATCGTCTTGAAAGACAGGTGTTTCAAATCGATTGACTGTAAAGGCTCAAATGGCGCACCTTTCATGGCTTCCAGAACCGTAGAAAGGTCCCATACGGGGACTGAGGGAGGTCTGGGAGGATTCAGTCTCTTAGCCCCTCTAAGGAAGCGGATGACTAAATCGTTCCTTCCTATTGACTGACCAAGCGTTGTTTCTGAGAACGCTGCTATAGCCGCCACATAAACTTTGAGCGTGGAGGGGGCCCTGCCCCCATCCAACAGCTCTTGTAGGAAGGAAAGCACCTCCGTCACACCACAGTTTGTGGGTGACACACCACGGGCTGTGCACCAGCCCGAAAACACTGACCATTTCGAAGAATAGAGTCGTCTTGTAGACGGAGCTCTAGCCTGCGTGATCGTGTTTAATACTCCTTTAGGGAGTCCGACATGTACCCGTTGATGGCCCAGACATGAAGGGACCATAGTTCCGGGTGAGGATGCCAGATCGAGCCGCGGGCCTGTGAGAGGAGATCTCTCCTCATTGGTACTGGCCACGGGGCAGTACTTGCTAACTGCATCACGACTGGGAACCAAGGTTGGTTTTTCCAGAACGGTGCTACCAGCAGTACTGAGCATCCTTCTTCCCTGATCCGTTCTATCACCTGAGGCAGGAGAGAGACGGGGGGAAAAGCATAGAGCGGGCGGCGGGGCCACACATGGGCCAGCGCGCTCCTGCTCTTGGAGAAAAATTCTTGACAGTGAGCGTTTTCTTGAGACGCAAACAGGTCCACTTCCGCTCTGCCAAATTTCTTCCACAGCAGATGGACTGTCTGTGGGTGTAGCGACCACTCGCCTGCCGGAACATTGTTCCTGGACAGTCTGTCCGGTCCTATATTCAAGATCCCTGGCACGTGCGCTGCTCTGAGCGAGCGCAGGTTGCACTGAGCCCATACCAGGAGGCGTTCTGCCAGCCTGTACAGTTTCTCGGATCTGATGCCGCCCTGGCGATTTATGTAGGACACCACAGACATGTTGTCCGAACGGACCAAGACGTGGTGACCTTTTATTTGGGGACAAAAACGCGTCAGCGCGTTGTCTACTGCCAGCATTTCGAGGCAGTTTATGTGCAGGAGCTTCTCCCGTTCTGACCATTGGCCGAAGAACGGTCTGCCCTCGAGCAGCGCTCCCCATCCCGAGGTGGACGCGTCCGTGGACACCACTTTCACCCTCGAGGAAGTCCCCAGGCTTACACCTGATTGGTACCAGTCGTTCGCTTTCCAGGGTTTCAGAGCTGTGACGCACTTCTGATTGACCCTGAGGCGAAGCAAACCGGGTGCCCACGCTTCGCGTGGGACTCGCGCTTTCAGCCAAAACTGCAGCGGGCGCATGCGGAGCAGGCCCAGCTGGAGCACTGACGATGCTGAGGCCATGAGACCTAGCATCTTCTGAAATCTCTTGAGCGGGACAGACGCGCCGCAGCGAAAAGAGTTCGCTGTGCGTCGAATGTCTACTGCGCGCTGTTGTGATAGTCGCGCTATCATGGATAGTGAGTCCAGTTCTGTGCCCAGGAAAGATATTTTCTGACTGGGTGACAGGGAGCTCTTCGCCCAATTGACACTCAGACCCAAATCCTCGAGGTGATCGAGTAAAATGGTCGTGTGTTCTATGAGCACTGCGCGAGATTGCGCTAGAATCAGCCAATCGTCCAAATAGTTCAGCACTCGCATGCCTCTCATTCTGAGGGGTGCGAGCGCCGCATCCATGCACTTCGTAAATGTACGGGGTGCCAGGGACAAACCGAACGGCAGGACTGTGTATTGATATGCCTGGCCCTCGAAGGCGAATCTCAAATATCGCCTGTGACGTGACGCTATCTGTATTTGAAAATACGCGTCTTTCAGATCTATTGACACAAACCAATCTCCTTGGCGAATCTGCACAAGGATTTGCCTGGTCGTGAGCATCCTGAACTGTCGCTTCACAAGCACTTTGTTCAGTTGCCTTAGATCTAGTATGGGTCTGAGACCCCCGTCTTTTTTCGGTACCAGGAAGTATCTGCTGCTGTATAGCCCTCCTTCGCTCTGAACTTGAGAGAGAGGCTCTATGGCCCCTTTGCTCAATAGTTTCGTCACTTCGGCTCGAAGTAGATGTGCTACTTCTGTTTTTACCGTGGTCTCGACGCGCGCCACATAGCGGCGAGGGCGTCGGCGAAACTGCAGCGAATAGCCTTTTTCTATAATGTTCAGCACCCACTTCGAAACCCCGGGTAGCTTTGCCCATGCGTCTGCATGGATAGCTAGGGGTTGAATACGAAGCGCGCTCCGCTCGCTCAGCGATGGAGAAGCTTCGGCGTGCTGTAACACAAGCATGGCGCTCGTGACATTTGAGGCATGGGGCGCGCTGATGACAGCGGGCAGATTGCCCGCGCTCGACTCCTCTGCGGTGGTTAACCGCGAGGGGGAGGGCTGGGCGGTTCCCGTGGGAACTGTCATGTCTATGTGTGGATGTGGGCGCGGGACAGCGGGCACATTTATCACACCGAAAGCATCGTTCGCTTGAGTGAAGCGAGTGCACGTTGGTTTCGTTTTTACAGAAACCGTGAGACATGCATAACGTGGTGTTAGTGGGCACTGGGTAGTGGGCACGTTCACCATGTTTGAAGCGCAACCGATCTGAGTCGGTTTTATGTGCGCGAGCCTTGTGTGACAGGCTGTGCTTGTGTGTAGGGATGGGCACTGGGCAGTGGGCATTCTTACTACACATGAAACACCATCGGCCGTGGCCGGGACACCAGAAAATACACTCTTTTGGGGATTTATCTGGGTAGCCGTGAAAACGGCATTTGTGTGCAGGCAAGCGGGTGACAGAACCGACTTGTTGGCTGCAGAAAACACTGGAACAGTCACATTTGCTGGAACTGGACGAGCGAATAGCTTTGGTGTGAGTCCGGCCGCAGCGGGACTGGAACACCGTCGTTTTCCTAGCTGTGCTAGGACGACTTCGGGGCCTCGGGCTTCACCGTGATCCTAGGTCGCAAGCCACGTCCTGCGGGGCGGCGACCGGATGAGCGGGAGCGCGGTCTCGCGCTTCTGGCCTGGCGGCGCTGTGAAGTGGAGGCAGTGGACGGTGGCTGTGGCTGTGAGCTCTGAGCAGACGGTTTCGCACGGCCTGCTGCAGAGCTGGAGCGCTTCGGGAGGAAGTGCTTCATAGCCTGGGACGCTTTCTGTACCTCTGCGAATCTCTCCGCGAAGTCCTTGACGGAGGATCCAAAGAGGCCTGTGGCGGAAAGCGGGGCGTCGAGGAACGCGGTGCGTTCAGACTCGGCCATTTCCGAGAGCGTCAGCCAAAGATGTCTCTCAGACACGGTGAGAGAAGCCATAGTCCGTCCAATGGCTTGTGCTGCGGACTTAGTAGCACGAAGAGCGAGGTCCGTGGCACTCCTTAAGTCCGGCACGCAGATCGCGTCAGGTCCTTCCTCATCCAGCTTACGGAGGAGATCGGCCTGGAAGATCTGGAGCGTTGCCATGGTGTGCAACGCTGACGCAGCTTGCCCGGTGACGTCGTGCGGCAAGCTTTAGAGGGTAGGGCCGGCTTAGCGCGCCGTCCAGCGGAGGGCGGGCATAAGTGGGCCGCTATCGCCTCTTCAACCGGCGGCAGCGAAAGGTATCCTTTGTTCTTGGCATCGTCAACAGTGGAGAATGCCAAAGAAACAGCAGGACGCACTCTAGCCGAATAGGGGGCGTTCCAGGACTTGGCGACTTCTTCGTGTAACTCAGGAAGAAAACGCGCCGGTCTGGACGCAGGCGAAGCGCGCTCCCCAGGCAGGAAAAATCCATCCAGCCGGTTGTGAGCGGGCTGCTCAGGCGAAGACCACTCGAGGCCGAGGCTCGCCGCGGCCTGTGCGAGTACTCGCATGAGTTCCGTCTCAATGGAAGCTCTCTTGCCTGACGACGTGCGGGCAGGGGGTGCGGGGTCCTCAGAGCCCGCCCAATCCTCACTGCCTGACGCCAGGATAGAGCAGGAATCATCCTCTCCCAGCAGGGCTTCCTCATCCGCGGCTTCTAATCCAGCTCCAGCGATGCGTGTGCTTCGCTTGAAGGATGAAAAATCAGATAATAGCTGCCTGCGAGCGATATTTATAGGCCTAGACCACGGCCATTTCGGCGGGACGTGACGCAGCGGGCGCGAAGTGCCCTGATTGGGTCTGACGTCACGCCAGGCCTCGCTCGATAGGCTGCTGCAGTTGCCGCAGAGCAGCCAATAGGCGCGCGAGCTGTCTCGCCTATGTCTGCATTGCTGCTGCAACGCGTTTTGCATTATTACAAAATTAAGGATAATTTTTGGCTTCAATATCTCGCGGAAAAGGATTTTCCCCTAGCGTAAGATATCTTACGCAGTACGAGAGACCTCTCGTAAGAGAACCACAATTATATGGTGTTAGGTCTTAACATTTCAGGTGGTAATCAGCAATAAATGCCTTCATTTTTAATTTAATTTCAATATATAATCTCTTTTTTTTCTTTTTTTTCTCATATTGTGCCCTTCTTTCTGGATCAACATATCTGCAGTTGTCATGAATTGGGTAAATATAGGCTTGAATATAATTGGCCTAAAAAATTTATAAAAAGTTTGATTCTACTTACCATCTTATGTAACACGTTGAAGAGGCCTTTTATTTATTTATATTTTTAATTTATTTATTGAACAGATATAACCGCAAATACAAAGTTACATCTCAAAACAGAATCAACCAACAATAATATAATTATAAACAGTAGACAAAAAGCCTGTGAATGCAAGTTAAATAAAAAGCAAGTAAAATAAACTGACAAAAAATTATAAAAATAAATAATAATAAATTGAGCCAGGGGTTGTTAAAGAGGCCTAAATGATATCATTTCTGGTAAATTATGTCACATATGGGTGGAGTCTAAATTATTATAGGCGGAGAATAGTTGGCGTGACGGTATTGAATTCAGACATCACTTTATATTCATCATTTTAAATCAAATATCAAATCTTGCATTTTTTTTTTTTTTTGACAAAATATTTTTCACAAATACAAATAAAACCTTACAAAATTGCCACAAAACAATTACACTGTGTACTTTATGTGCAGTATTTTCTAAGTACAAATTCAGTGAAGTACCTCAGGGACCTGACAAAATGCTTAGTAATAGAATAAAATTATATAAATAAGACATTATTTTATGATAAAAATTATTTAAATGCAATAATTTTGTATTCATTATAATGGACATGCCAAAGAATTGTGGAAAGCTTTTAATATTTCATTTTGGTGAACCACCACTTTAAAAAGTCTGGGGGACTGAAATATTACCGAATCTCAGGAATGACCCATAAAATGTTAACGCAGCACTGCAGAAACAGAACCAGGAAAAGACTTTTATTTTGTATTTAGATAAAAACGTCACTACGTCATCGCAGTACAGCGCGTAAGGAGGAGCCTCCCAAATGATTACTTTCATTTTAACTCGTGAAATAATGGCGTCGCCACTAATGCTGAGTAACAACAGATCACTTTTACTTCACTGAATCTGCGTTCATCTTTGAGCAAAAATTGAAAATGAAGCATGTCTCTACTTCTTTTCTTATTGTTGACGTTCTTACGCCTGCAAGGTAAGACATGTATATCCTATATTACTATCTCTTTTCCCGGTAAAACTAACGACAAAGTTTCATAATATGCTCTATTAGCTTTATATTCGACGGATATTCATGTATTGTTTGTATTTTACTCCATCAATGTAAGACGTGTGTCTGATCTCTTTTCTGGTCAACGATATAGTTCTATAAACGAAACTGTTAGTTCGCGGCCCAGCCCAGCTTCATTCACAACATGACCAACATATTGAAAATATTTTATATAAATGGTATATAACATGGATAAAACCTCTAAAAGTAACATGGCTTCATACTGTGAGTAAATCCCAGCCGGCATTTCAACGTTGATTCACCGTTGAAACAAGGTTGAATCAACGGTGAATTACCTTTCGATTTTGCAAAACGGATCAACGTTGATATTGTGACGTCGTTTCACCGCGGAAGAAACAACGTTGATTCACCGTTGAAATCGCGACGTCGTTTCACTCTTACCTTTCGGGTTATGGTCTTTTGTCGACGTTGAATCAACGTTGAATTACCTTTCGATTTTGCAAATTGAATCAACGTTGATATCGTGACGTTGTTTCACCTTCTTACCTTTCATCATGGGATAATACAATTGTACATTCAATTACAACCTAGTTTGCAGTTGAAACATGAGTCATGACAATGCTGACTGAATTTGTGATTAACTGTCCATACTGTACACTAAAAATTGTTAACTGTCAAATGACTGGCAGCAATGGCTTAATTAAACACATTAAATAATGAGTTAACACATGCTCAAGATTGTAAAACAAGTTTTATTCTGAAAAAACAAGTCTAAAAATACTTTCTAAAACAGATGAAAAACATCTCAAACTTTAAATTGCAGCGTTTACTTAGTAATGTTAAAAACCTGTAGAAGTAAACATCTAAATGGAATATTTAAAGACAGTTTTTGTTCAATTACAGTAACCCTTAAATTAAACATTTAATATTTAAAATGTAAAGTATTCTTTTTTAAAGAATTTTAGTTTAGTTTCTATTTTAGTTTTTAAATTCTCAATAAAATGTGACAGCCTTGTGCAGTGCTCCGACAGGGTCCCAGCTCGAGGTCCATCACGATGCCATCACTTCCTCTTCACTTCTTGCCCGCTGTCTGCTACTATCCTATAAATAAAAGCAAAAACACTGAAAACTGAAAACACTGAATACAAAATAAATCATGTACAAGATTTTCACTTTACAGTTCAATTTGTCAGGTAGAAAACAAAGTATACAACACTATCCATTCTAAAACACATATTTTATGTATTCAGATGTACATTTACACAAGAAATTATTCAGAGCCCCAAGGTGGAATTGTAAAAAATGTAATATTACTCCCATGTGTCAGTTAAGGTTACTATAATCATAAGGTCATGATTTCATCCTTAAAACAGATGAAGAAATCAACAAATTGTGGTGTTGAGCTGAGAGGGTTGAGGTCTGTTGTTCTTTATAGCTTTCAATGCAGGTTTATATTGTTTCAACAATTATATATTTCTGATAATATTTGTGGAGAACATTACACTGTTTTAATTCAGAATCCTAACCATACATTGTACTAATTAAAAGTAATTTATTAAATCAAGTAAAATACTAAAAAATAACACAAAAGGCCAATGAATCCACACCAGAAGTGACTAGCAGCTAAAGAATAATCCTCCACCAAATTGCCAGTAATCAGCCGGATCCTTTGCGAATCTGAAGGGAGGTAAGAAGAAATTATTCAATGAAAAGTCCTTAAAAAGCAGTATTTTTTTTACCATTCCTTTAAACAATCTTAAAATTGATTTAAATTGTAAAAACGTTTGCCTATGGCAATAATAACATTCACACAACATGAACTGAGTAATGTCATCTTTGAGACTGTTAGTATTGCATGATTAAAAATGTAAACGTACACTTAAAGCATGGCAATCCCATCAGAAATGTGTATCATAGCAAGGGAAGCACACACAAAAAAGCCAAATGGTACACCAAAATCAAACCATCAAATAACTTTACCTGCAGCCGCATTTATCCTATTATGACACATCTGAGGGTCTTTCCCTTAATGGTTTCCAGTGATTAAAGAAAGGACTGATGAAGGTGACATGAATCCACTTTCAGTGCACCACTTCAGCAGAAGAAAGACAAAAGGACAAAAAGTTACTCAGACTTTCTATCAGTAACGTTAAATGTCTTACTTTAAAGATGAAAATCATACTTAATACTATTAATCCCAGTGTAGGTTTTCGAACAGTGGGTAAAATTGACTTAGCAGCTAGTGCTACTGTAGTTGGTGAATGGGTCTTTCTGTTGGGTGTTCTCCCCCGATAAATATTTTATTCCAATGCTTGATGTAAAAAATTTTTTAAACAAATATCTTTTCAATATCGTTATCAGTGTTTGAAGAGGTTATGTAAACTTCTAACGAATAAATGACGGTTTCACCACTTTACTCATTCCCACGTTTTTTAACGTTACCTCTCATGCATTTTTAAACTAACGTTAGCTGACAACATTAAACACATAAGTTAACGTTACCAACAACAAAACACAGCAATGTCGGATGGTACTAACTTACATTGAAATACATGCTAATGGTGAAGCAGTACAAAAACACACACAGAGTTAACTTATTTATTTTATGAGGTTGCAGTGCCGTAACCCGTGTCCCTAACGTTAGACTGTTAAGGACTGAAAAATGTTTTCTTACCTGATATCGCCAGTATTTTTACAGACCACGTACGACCCCTTCCTCTGTTCACATTCCAGCTTTTGTTCTTCATTGACATATCAACTCAAATTCGCTCAAAATTTAAGAATTCAACAGGCAGATATAAAATAATCCAGGTCTGACCGAGTAATCAACGCAAGCAGCAGCTGCTCACCGACCGAGAGTAACGGACGTATTTTCAAATTTAAAATAGGCGGGCAGAGCCGCGCACATTCTTATTGGACAGTTTCCTGGAAGACAGACAGATTAACCAATCATGCTCAAAGTAAAACGGCGAAACAACCAATAACGATAGTTTGCGAGAGTTAACATAGTGTTGTAGGCTATTGAGTTTTATTTGCAGTCTGTATTAATATTTAATTAATTGGTCAAATGACATGACAGTGTGAATACAAATGTAATAATGCAATGTAAACTGTTAGGCAAGCAGATAAAATTGTAAATTCACACAAAATCACATAAGGCAAAAGGTTTCTGCTGCACTGCTCTCTTGAGGGTGAAACTATTATTGTTAATAATGATAATAATTGTATTTTAACATATACATTGAAGAGCTGTTATGATAAAAAGTCATTAAATGCTAATTAATGATCATAATAATATGTTAAAAGGCAGATATTTTTGTAGTATGTTGTCGAAAACATTACGTTGTTTCAACGTACAGATCTTGTAAAAATTTCAACGTTGATTTAGAAGTGTTTTTGTTAACCTTTTTCAACCTTTTAGCATTAAACGTTATTTCAACGTTGTTTCAACGTTGAAACAACAACTGACATTATTTCAACCATATTTCAACGTTGAAGGTCGGTCATGTGCCGGCTGGGAATGTTGATGCATAAACTGATCAAATGTGCATTGAATGTAGTGTAAGTAGCTTTGGATGAATAAATGTGTAAAATAAAACATGTAATTTGATTTAAGTCACAAGTGTAAGATTGAAACAGTAAAAATGATAAAGATTAAATTGATAAATGTTCCATTGTACCTTAATGTTTTGGGGGAAAAGCATTTTTCTAACATATTATTATGGGTAATACTCATAACATTCATGTGTTGTAAGAGAACATAAGTTGAACATAAGTTGTTCAAGATCCTCCATGAGACTCTGTAATTTTGTCTGATGAGTGAAAGTGTAAATCAATGATGTTCTTCTGTTACATTATAAATCCAGACATCTACTCACAATCTTTATGATATGTAGAAAAACATTTTCAAAGCACTATTATGCATTTGTTTGGCTAATGTTAATTGTTTCTTCTTCAGGTGTGTTTGCTTATACAGAAGAAGTGTCAGTGAAGGAGGGAGATTCAGTTACTCTAAACACTGGTGTTCAAACAAACCAACAAGAACTGATTAGATGGTATTATAATGACATTAGTATTGCTCTAATCACTGGAGATCTCAGTTATATCTGTACAGATGTTCAGTGTGATGAAGATACTGAGAGATTCAGAGACAGACTGAAGCTGGACTATGAGACTGGATCTCTGACCATCATGAACATCACAAACACAGACTCTGGAGTTTATAAACTACGAATCATCAGCGACAGCAGTGACAGTGAAAAGATCTTCAGTGTTTCTGTTACTGGTGAGTCTTCATGTTTAAAAGCAAGTCTTGTACATTTAAATCACATCATTAAAGTGTTTAATACTTTTGCAGTGACATTCAGGGCGGTTTTCTCTTTACCTGTATATTAATTCACACTCAGCATAAAGATAATTTCTAAACACATTTGTTCTTAAAGTGTAATTTATATCTTTAACTTCATATTCAGTGCATTATGATTTAAAAGCGTACTTGTTCTTCTATTGGTGGTAGTTTAACTGTTTTGTTCTGGTGAAGATGTCAGTTTCTCATCATATCATCCACACATTTCAATGCATCTGTTATTTATTAGTCCGTGTATCTTCAGATAATTTGTTTTC
Organism: Leuciscus leuciscus; assembly: GCF_965113295.1. Lineage (NCBI taxonomy): Eukaryota > Metazoa > Chordata > Actinopteri > Cypriniformes > Leuciscidae > Leuciscus > Leuciscus leuciscus. The sequence goes on from NC_138739.1 coordinate 9,467,390, forward strand.
TCGTTTTTGTCCTAAACGGAAAAACAAAGAAATCGTTCATTTATCACATATTCGACTCTTCTCATGAACTAAAGAAATTGCAATATTTTTTTTTATTTTTTATTTTTTTTTGTGTTTTCATCAAACTTTGTTGTAATCCGCCAAATGGAAAGACAGTAAAACCAAACTGGATACACACGTTGTATTTTTCCATCTCTACACGAGCGGGAATAAAACGCCTCTTTCCGCTGATTGGTCAAGCAAAGATCAAGCCGTGATGTCATCAGTTGTTACTAGTGTGAGTCACTGTGGGGGAATAAAAGTGTAAATGAAAACATGTAATTTAAGTGTAAGATTGAAACGGTAAAATAATAACAATACAACTTTTTTTTTTTCATTGTATCTTAATGTTTTGGGAAATGGCACAATTTCCTGGAAGTGAATGTTCACCGTGAATCCAGACATATCTCTCTACTCACAATCTTTATGATATGTAAGAAAGCATTTTCAAAGCACTATTATGTATTTGTTTGACTAATGTTAATTGTTTCTTCTCCAGGTGTGTTTGATTATACAGATGTACTGTTAGTGATGGAGGGAGATTCAGTCACTCTAAACTCTGATGTTCAAAGAAACCAACAATACAGAATTAGATGGTATTATAATGACATTCTCATCGCTCAGATCAAAAGAGATCAGAGTGACATCTGTACAGATGTTCAGTGTGATGAAGGTAATGAGGGATTCAGAGACAGACTGAAGCTGGATCATCAGACTGGATCTCTGACCATCATGAACACCAGAGACACAGACACTGGAGAATATAAACTACAGATCAACAGCATCATCAACAGCAGAATTAGTGAACAGATCTACAGTGTTTATGTTTATGGTGAGTCTTCATGTTTAAAAGCAAGTCTTGTACATTTCAATCACATCATGAATGTGTTTAATGCTTTTGTAGTGACATTCAAGGCTGTTTTCTATTTTTTTTACTATATATTTATTTGAAACACAGCATCTACACTACCAGTGAAAAGTTTTGGGTCGGTAAGATTTTTGATGTTTTTGAAAGAAATCTCTTCCGCTCAACAAAGCTGCATTTATTTGATTAAAAAACAAATACAAAATAATAATAATAATATTGTGAAATATTATTACAGTGTAAAACAGCTGTTTTCTTTGTGTTTTTGTTTCTATGTTTTATTTATTTCAAATAAATGCTGTTCTTTTGAACTTTCTATTTGTCAAAGAATCCTGAAATAAAAATGTACACAACTGTTTTCAACATTTATAATAATATGAATGTTTTTTGAGCATCAAATCATCATATTAGAATGATTTCTGAAGGATCATGTGACACTGAAGACTGGAGTAATGATGCTGAACATTCAGCTTTGATCACAGGAATAAATTACATTTTGAAACATATTAAAATAGAAAACCATTATTTAAAATTTTCATAACAATAATATTTTTTTTTTAACCAAATGAATGCAGCGTTGGTGAGCAGAAGAGACTTACTTCAAAAATATTAAAAATATTACCAAAACTATCGACTGGTAGAAAAACACATTTACTCTTAAACTGTCATTTATTACTTTAAATTCAGTGCCTTATGATTTAAAAACAAACTAGTTTTTCTATTGGTGGTAGTTTAACTGTTTTGTTTAATATCATTAATACAATAATCTGGTCAATATCTTCTCTTATCACCTTTTATTATCATCAGTTTAAAGAAATCTATTTATTTTTTAGTTCACCAAGAATCCAAAGTGCAGTGGATTTGAAGTTAAAAAAAAAAACATGTTCATAAAAATGTTTATATCAACCCAGTAAATGTTGTCATTGAGGTCTGTTTGATGTATAAATAGTCTTTAAATAGTGTTTTAGCTGCTAGTTCTTCAAAAACACACAAGATGGAGCCATTTACCAGTTAAATCAATATCATACAACTGATGACCAAAGTGTAGAAATAAATATCAGACAAAACTATTGTTGAAGTTGATTTATAAGTTACTTTGACAGCAAACAATGACTGTCTGTCTTTATCTCTTCCAGATCCAGGTCGAGGTCCGACTCCATTCCGGCCAGGAATATATGCAGCTGTTGCTGTTGCTGTTTCTGTTGCTGTTCTTCTTCTGATTCTTGCTGTGATTTACTGTTACAAGTGCATAGCAAGAAGGAACTGTGAGTGTAACATACAAATGATTTAATAAGATGGAAAGATGAGATTTAAAAACATTTAAAAAAGATGTGAGAATTTTCAATATTTTTAACTCTAACCAAAGTAAAGTGTTTAATAGAGTTTGTTGTTTTTCCTCCAGAAGCGAACAGGACGGAGCGCGATAATCAGGTGAGAAACTACATCAACTGAATCTGTCTGACTGCAAAACAGATTCACATCTGTGCGCTGATTAAATGTTTGTGTGTGATTTACATTTTATATTATTATATACTTAGAGTAATTTATTTAAATACTATTTCAAGCATTTAAATGTGCAGGTCGTTTAGGAAACATGAATTATTCTAATAAATGTGAAGAGAAACATCCTACATTTTAAGATATTTAGTTATTTTTTGCGATTCCAAGCCTTTGTGTAACTCAACATCAATCCGGTTTATTTCTTTTTCTTTCTGTTTATCTGTGTTTTTTTTATAAACAGGAAAGTGGAGCTGAAGACTCGTCCCCTGATCAGAGAGACACTTTTCTGATGAAGAATCTCAGAGACTCGAACCGTAATCAGACTGAGGCTGAGGCGGCCAATGAGACGCTCACATAACACTATTGTTTTGATACTTTCATTAAAAGAGAACTTGAAGAGAAGAAACTCACATCGCTCACAGAGAAAGAGAGTCACGATACCAAGATTTCATTAGTTGGCACCAATACTAGAGAAATTTCACCTTGACACCAATTTTAACTAATTCAAAATAGTTTGTTTATTAGTTATTTAAATAAGTAGCCTAAATATTGCTTCAGAAAAGACAAACGGTTAATTAGTAAGAAACAAAGGAGAACATTACCTCCAATAGTACAAAGAGCGCTTGAGGATTTTCCGGGTATTTAAATGTTTATTAAAGCTGCTAAATTGACTCAGACAGAAACAGTCAGGAAGTGATTTCTCCGTTTCTCTGTAATCTGTAAAGACCCCCTGAAATCATAATTGAGTTTTTTAGCTTTCAGTATGAATATGTTTGCCTTAAGGTTATGAATAAGTTAATGCGCTCCCGAAGAATGGCAAAATTTGCATTTAGGAGATATAAGCTTCCCAAACTTACAGTCTCTCACTTCCGCTAAAATGGATCACGGATTTTTATGACATCACCGCGGACTTCAGCTTCTCATCACATCTTCTGTCCAATCAAACGCTCTCTATAATCTAAAGCTCCGCCCCCTATGCTATAACCCCTATGCACCACCTGGCCAAAGCCACCGTTGACACGTCAGGGAGAAACATGTGTTGGAGATGTGTGTTCGCTTACTCAAACACTCAAGTTTTATTTAGTTTTTTATTCTGTTTTTCAACTGAACGGTAATTAAGAATGAAATGGCTACAGTTTAGAGCTCCTGTTTCTTAGTGGAAGTTACGTCAACTCATCAAACAAACCTGCACGTTCCACGGCCCTTCAGTGGGACTTTAATAACAGCAGCATTTACACTGCAAGACCTGCACGGTTTTTTTTGTTTTTTTTCTGCTTATGTTTATATTCATTTATAACTGGTAATGTTATACTTACAATTTTAGCATTAGCATCTTCACAACACTACAGAGGAACATCTGATGAAAACACCAGTATGACGTTATTTCTAACATTGATGTTACACTAAACTGGTGTTTTCAGCAGAAAATTTTCAAGTTCATGAAGCACTTTGTTTGTGGCGTCGTATCTTTGTGGTTAAAGTGTAAAAGGTTCAAATCCTGCAAGGATTGATCCATGAAATATCACCATTGTGTTCTTGATCAAACTCTGAATCTCAGGAACTGAACCTGTAAAACTGCACTGAAAGACACTGAGAAAATCAACAAAATGCCTAATATGGGTTTATGTAATGTATTTTTTGTATATTATCTTCCATAAGTGTTACTGACTGTTGCATAAGCCTTCTACTGGTATTAAGCATATTTCACAGATATGTGTACTGGTTAAACAACAATATGCATTTTGTATCATAAAGCACGTTTTTGTCTTTGTTAAATGTGCAAAAGGTTAATTGCTTTTATTTGTATTTTTTTTAACAAATGTCTTGTAACATGTTTCATGAAGCATTTGAGATGGCATGCTGATCTTTTTTTAATTTAATTTTTTATTTTTTACTGTTAACGTTAATTATTCATTATTCACATCATCTCTTCGTTATAAATGTTTTCTCCATTTCATGTCTCTTTTAGTTCTATTCTTAAAGAAGGTTTTGCTGTGCTGTGATTGTCCACTGTTATATGTAATTATTTGTGTCATGTATGTATTTATGCCGGCAGGATTTAGAAGTGTTCATCATCATGTCGGTTGTTATAAATGTTTTCAGAAAAGTCATTTCAGTGTCATAGCTGAAGTATAATATGCCAAACTCCTCACAAAAGCCTGAACCGTAATTGAATATAGACTTTTCTTTTTCTTTTCTTTTCTTTTTTTAACTTTGCATCCGTCAAGGAAAACGTGCTTTGAAGCACATATAAACTATATTATTTTCTGGAAAATAGTAAAGAAATAGAAATATATGTGTATGTTCACGTGATGAGTGCAATTAAGACAGACCTGATTCACTTATAACGGCTGAAGTCTTTTATTATAATCTTTTGGATTTTTAAAAACCTAATTTTCTGATGCTGTTATGCAAAATGTAGGCAGTACGTTTGTAAAAATAGTAATGATTTAGCTGTGAACTTTAGAAAATCTTGCAGTGGTCAAAAATAACATTTTGATAAACATTTTATTTTAATAATAATTTAAAAATGTTAATTAGCAGTATCTATTAGACAAAGAAGAATGAGTTTAATGGTAATTTAATAACATTTATAACTTACGGTTTACAAGGTTAAAGCTGCAGTCCGAAACTTTGTGTTCAAAATGTATAAAATGATATATAATATAATTGAGTACATCATGAATGCATTTCCCAAACTGTGTTTTTGAGACTGTTTTTTAAGAAGTAAATCCTCAGTAATGGTGTTGACTTATGAATTTGCACATGCTTTGTCTTAAATCATATCAAAAGCACCACGTAGACATATAATCAACATTAAAAGCTTGATTTCTACCACAGGGGGACTTTAACACGCCCAGACTGGCTCCAATGTCGCTCATAGGCAGACATGATAGAAAACGTGTTCGTATTTGGTGAAAGAAGGAGCATGTCATTAAAAAAAACTGTTTAACTTTATTAAGTATATTAAATCAAGATCTCCGTTTCGTGAGTGAATCTTTAGAACTGGTTCTTTTAAATCAACTGGTTCACACACACAAAAAAAAAACATTCATTTGTGAATTCGACTGATCTAGAAGATTAAACTTGCAGTATCTAACAACAACTCAGTGATTTTTGATAGTAGAAGCCTAATTCCTTCCGATGGATTTGGTAATACTTGAGTCATTACTAGTGGGTTACCATGATATTCACTTAATTAATTATATATTATGCATTAGTCATGTTAATTATGAACCTGTAGTAGTTCTTAGTAGTCCCTTGGGAGGAATGTAAAAAAAATTGTTATTGATTAGATAATAGTGAACTACCTCATTCAACTGAGCTATATTAGTTACTTACTAATTCATTAATAATTAATAGTAAAATTTATTATAAGTAAATTTGTTATAAGTGTTAAGTTACTCATTTGTTCCTGTGTAGTTATTCATTAATGACGGAACAGTCTTATAAAGTGTTACTGTTGATTTCACTGTTAGCTGAAGTCAGACTGTGATGTTCATAAATAGCAGGAGAGGAAGAATCCCTTCAAACTATATTCATAATCATAAATGATCACTCTGTCTTTGTTCAGCCAACAGATCAAACCGTTTCTAAGGAGATCAAACCGTTTCTAAGGAAATCAAACCGCAGCCGGTTTCATTCTAACTGAGAAGAAGAGGAACAATTACACTATATTTTACCATGAAGAAAATGTATACAATATTCCAATATCCAACTTTATCAGTATTAAATGACAAAAATAAAGAATGTTTTCCATGAACAAGAACATTTAAAGTCTTAATAAGAGCCAGAAGGACATTTAAATGTAACTATAAAGTTTGTGTGTGTGTGTGTGTGTGTGTGTGTGTGTGTGTGTGTGTGTGTGTGTGTGTGTGTGTGTGTGTGTGTGTGTGTGTGTGTGTGTGTGTGTGTGTGTAAACTAGGAGGGTCAAACTCTGTCGAGGAAGGATTCACACATCAGATGAACAGCTTGATTGTTTTTGGCGGATGATTTTATTAGATCATCTGAAGAAAATGTTTCAAACACTTGTTTTGTTCAGTTTGTGTTGGCGGCGTCTGACTGGTAAGTGTCTGGAACAAGCTAAGATGATTTACAGTTTTTCACAGGTAAATCAAGTCAGTATTATTATTGAGAGATCTGCTGTCTCATTTCTCTTCACATTTTGTATCCGTTCACATTAAATATTATAAAACTGAACTCAAATTCTTTAGTTTGACCTATCCTGGACACAGAGCTGCGCTAGCACCAGCCTCCTCATAGTCTACTAAAATAATGATTTCGGAAACCTCAGAATAAATCAAGATGTAACATTTATTTGTCAGGTAAAAATGTATCATGCCAATTAAACAAGTGATTAAAAGCCAATTCAGAAGTAATAAATACATGACATCATTTACTCAAAGATGACTCTAAAAGTAAGCAATGCATTCCTGACAGAGACACACAATGGTGTGTGAGTGTTTTCCAACTGAAGGAGCACTGTATGGGGGATGATCCTGGTAAAGGGTCCCAAAGACTGCTCTGTCACCTACCCTTAACAAAAGGGTTATATCCAATTGTTTTGGATCAGTTCATGTCCCCCAGGGGGGTCGCACCTGGTCTCGAGAGATATCTTAAAGAGATCTCACCCAGAGAGGAGAACAGGATTCTCTTAAGTTCTCAATCTTTCTCATTAAACCAATGACTGCAATGAAATTAAGACCATTTTACCAATCGCACTGAGACACTTCAAATGATACCAAACATGAAAAGGAAAAACAATAGATTCACAAGATCCATATAAAGACATTCTTAATGACTCCTAGTGGCTTGTGGAGGGGGGATGAGTATATAAACCAGGAGATAAGTTTGGGCAGAACAAAGTGCTCTGTGCTCTGTCTGCTATCTTCTTTCCAGGGTGTGTTTTATGGCTTTATTGCAGGGGGTTTTGTCATAGCAGGAAAATCAGTTCTTACACTTTTACTTGAGTACATTTTAAGTGATGATGTATCTGTACTTTTACTGCGCTAATTTCCCGCCATTTGTGGTCGTAACATGCGAGTTTTAATTTCATTTTTATCCATCAACGTGATGGATTTCATTTTCGGCACATTTACATAATATTATTGCAATTTTGTTTTCCGGACAAAGTCAGCTTGTTAAAAAACAACAATCCTATCCTTTTATCATTGCTTTTTCTCTCTCAGAAGATTATGGGATCAATATCCCGTCTAAAGTACTGCAGCCACGGATCAAAAAATAATAAGCGTGAATCAAAAATTTAAAAACACATGTAAAAATATATTTCACGAAATGAAAAATAATAATGCAAAATGATCAGAATAGCAAACAATGTGGTCACGGATCAAAATATAATAAGTGTTAATCAAGAAACCACGTTGTTTACTATTCTGATCATTTTGCATTATTTTTTTTTTTTCAGTTTGTGCAATATATTTTTACATGTGTTTTAAATTTTTTGATTCACGCTTATTATTTTTTGATCCGTGGCTGCAATACTTTAGACGAGATATTGATCCCATACCCCCATGTTCAATTCCATGTTCATTGCATTGGTCCTACTGAAGCTGTGATCCGATTGGTCGTCTCTGCTCTGGTGGGCGTGGCAACTGTCGCTGTTCTGCTTTATGACATCAGATCCAGAAGATCAAGAAACTGATATATCATAAGTATTGTGACATATCTTATAAAAATATATTTGTGATTTTATATGGAAAAATAAATCACTGTTTGATGAAAGAAATATATTGAGTCACAAGTATACAATGTACTTTTTCAAATATCATATGCTTTAAATTTTTTCTTTGTTTAATCGTATTATTCTCATTATATACTCTTGTTTATGGTTTATATATTTCATATAAATTATATTTAGATGTCTGATCAGAGCAGTGGCGGCTCGAGACAATTTTGATTGGGGGGGGCAATGGGGGTCCTGGTCATTTCAAGAGGGGGTCTCATGAAAACCAACAAAAAATACAGTGGACACGGCTAATAACTGCATATTACTGCTACTAAACAACAAAAACAACACAGCATCAACTACTTTGTTTTTAATTAATTAATCAATTGCAGTTTGCAAACAATATGCTCTAAGTTTAATTGCCTTAGCCACACCCATGACAGAAAACATATTTACAAAATAGTATCTATTCTCTATGGAAGCTTGCGTCCCACTGAATAATAAATAATTCATAATAATTGCGACTTTTTCTCTCACAATTCTGACTTTTTGTCTCACAATTGCGATATATGAAGTTTTATGCAGAATTGCATGATATAAACTATTCTGAGGTAAAAAAAGTTTATATCTCACAATTCTGAGAAAAGATGTCAGAATTGTGAGATAAAAACTCGCAATTATGTGTTATAAAGTCAGAATTGCGTGATATAAAGTCGCAATTACGAGAAAAAAAAATCTGAATTCTGACTTTATTTCTCGCAATTCTGATTTTTCAACACGCAACTGCGACTTTATTTCATGCAATTCTGACTTTATATCGCAATTCTGACTTTATATTTCGCAATTCTGAGAAATAAAGACAGAATTGCGAGATAAAAAGTCGCAATTATCTTTTAAAATGTTTTATTCTGTGGCGGAAACAAGCTTCCATAATTCTCATAGCCTAGGCTCTCACCACCTCATCCCCCTTGCATCTTCTCTGCTCCTCTTTTGTCCAACAAAGCGATCCATTTTTAGCTTCAAGCTATAGCTGTAGCATCCAATATTATCCGTCTGCAGTCCCGGAGGCTGCATTATCTATGTTTCAGGACCCCATTTCTAGGACCGCATTTCTAGGACCCTAGTTTTTTTTTGTGACAGCGCCACCTACCGACTCGGAGAACCGCAGTCTCAGGAACGCATTTCCAGGACCCTAGTTTTGGAGGATAAAAAGTGCCACCAAGGCAGTATTTCCACCCAGTTTTAACTACATTAGAGTTTTACAGTTTTTTTTTAAGTTTTATTACACACAAATACTACTTTCTTTATTGCAATTAAACCTGGTTCCTAGGAATGTTGAGAAATTATTGGGTCTAAGTAGCATAATATAATAACTCAAGTAAAATAAACAAGGAATCATGTTATAGTCTTTTCAGTCAGATCGACCACATTTTGTACAGAGGGAAGACAAGGATGATTCTGGGGGTAGATTTAAGATTGTGTATATTTTACAAAATAATATATATACCAACTGAACTTCAACACAAATTTGTTCATGACGTGAACCACATAGACAGAACTTCATGGACAGCATCATCACTGACTCCTAAGAGAGAGAAAGAGAAGTGAATTAAATAAGGAACATTTACTTGAACATGTTCTACTCTCTAATTTTACATTTCATATTTAAAAGGTCTTAGTTACCACCGGTGCACACACATATACGATACAAAAATAATGATATCAATCTTCATAACAATTAATGTTCATAATACTACTATTACTGCATACTGTCCAAAGATTTGAAAAAAAAAATGATTTTGATGTTGTGGGAACAAAGGTTCTAGAAACACTCATGTCAATAAAGCCCATCTGAACTGAGAAAAAAATATATAGAGAGAGATGCAAGAAATCTGAATAGAAATAACATATTATACATATGATATGTGTCTTGAAAAACATTTTTAAGTTTATTTCATATAAATAAATAAATAGACATAAATTAGGCCTAAGCCTAGTACTTAACCAATTTATTTATTTATCTTTTGTCATTCTATTGCCTACCCTGAGCTGTGTCCTTGAAAGCACTTCATATAGAGTACAGTACACAGTAAATGACACAATCTAACACGTGGTATTTTAACAGTCAGTTATTATGATGGCCTCTCTGTTATGTCTGACTATTAAAATGGCATATGTCTCAACCTACTTAATAAAACCATGTCAAAATGAAGAGACGTACTCATAACATGTATTGTGGGTAACAGACTGACTGAGAACACGTGACAGTGAAAACATTAAGATTATTTTAACTGAATTAAAATGGAAAAACAATGAATAATTAACAAGCTTTCAGAACGAACATGCTACAGTTTATTGTGCTGTCAGTAAGTCAACACAGGCTTAACATGCAACAGTTCCGTCAAATGAATGTGCTAACAATTCATTTTACAGCATTAGAGGCTAATATATGATGGCTATGCATTCAAGATTTATTTAGCAAATCCCCATCTCGTTGGCTACGTTAACTTTCCAATGAAATGCATCACAGTTGTTTTTAAAGTTAAACAAATGAAAATTGATTCGCATTTGATACTCACACTCTGATTGTCATCCATCTTCGCTGAAAATGCAGCCTCCGATTTTGCAGGCAGATGCTACTCGTAGCAGCTCTTGCGGGCTCGCGGCAGCGCCTTGAACGCAATGACGCAAGGCGCAGCGACGTTCATGGGGCGTCGCAGTGATTCTTATGTTTATATTTTTTTCTATGTCGAATAAATTATTAATTATTATTGTTCTGCGTAGTTTGAAGAGAAACATTTTTAAATCTTTATCCCGGATATATTTAATCAGGAAGGGGGTGGGGGGTCAAATGGGGGGGCAAGGCGTTTTTTGGGAGGGTCTTGAGACCCCCCAAGACCCCCCCGGGCGCCGCCGGTGCTGATAAGTAGATCTAGAGTGAGTCCACGATTGTATGTGGGTCTGTGTACATGCTGAGTCAGATCAAAACTATTAAGTACAGTCATTAATAAACAACTGAATTTTTCAAGAATCTTTCAAGTGTTTCAAAAAGTTCATTGAAAGTTGAAGTTCATTCCTTCTTAAGGAGTTCGAACTGCTCTTTCCGAATAGCCTTCTTCCCCAAGTGATTGATAAGTCGATTTGCAGTCTTGTGCTTCTTCAGAATGTTCTGAAGTTCCCTGTTTACATCAGAAACTGTTGCGTGAGGAAAGTAGCATGTAGTTGTATCCCTGCTGCTAATGTTTCTGATTATGGTTTCATTTGCTTGTTGCAAATCTTCCAAATTAGACTACTTTTTTTTTTCATCACTGAATCTAATAACACAGGTGACTGTTCTCATTGCTTTACCGCTCAGAAAAGTCCCACAGCCTTTCATTGAGGGGGATGTAACACAAATGAAAGCTTTAGCATAAGTTCTGCCAGTAAGACTCAATTGTTACGTCACTTTACCTTCTCATCTATCCAATCACATTCTAATACTTGTGGTATTAAAGATTGGTACTTACACACGTTTCGTTCGCAGATGCTGACGCTTCCATTCACCTCCATCCTCCCCCACCACCTCCAAGATGGATCCTTCCCTCCATCCTACGGACGGGGCCTACGCCAAAGAACTTTATTGCTTGCTGGGCTGTTAATAAATGTATAATTGTCACAGTAGTATAAATATGCAGTAACTTGTGTCAAGGTACACATTTTAATTATGTTGAATTGTTTAATTGTTTTGAGTTCTATGAACTTGTTTCTTTTAATTAGACAAACTTAAATTTAACTGAAACTTGGCGGGGATCTCTATCTCCCAGCATGCTTTGCCATGACACTTAAAGGGGAGAGTAAATGCTAAAATAGTTTTGTACCAGATTAATGTTAAGTGGGAGATTTAGTAATGTTTAATGTTTTGTTTTGCTATAGTTTAGAAAAGTTTCTAGTATTTAGTTTTTTGGGGGGTTACCACCATTGTGACGAGTGGAGCATGAGCTTGGTTTGAGAACAGTAAATTAACCCTTTAGAATCTGAAGGAACAATTGGTCATTTTTTACATATTTTATTTTTTTACTGTAAAATTCTAAAACAATGTGCGCTCTTCAAGTGTAAGATGGCTTTCAATAAATTACAGTTATTGGCCATTAGTGTGTGTGTGTGGTTAGTTTGTAAATAGAATTTAAATAGACAAAAATATTAGAAATGTGAATAAATGTACAGATTTTTATTTAGAAAAATAAACAAAAGAAACTAACACTTTAAAGTGGAAAATCTGATTGTAATGCATATATAGCCTACTGTTTGAATATATTTGGATAAATGAGATTTAAGACGACTAAGCACAGTTTTTGCTTTAAAATTGTAAAGTTTTGAACAGATGCTGTTATGTAAAATAATAGCTTGGGTAAAATTTATGCATAATTGTTTCTGGGTCATTTTATGGCAATGCCCATTTTCTGTCCCTAGCCTTTACAGAAATATCACACTGGATAAACACTTTAGGGTTACAATTTCTTCACATTTTAAAATAAAACAATATGTTATTTGAACAATTACGTCGTCTTGAGCCATCTATGTAGCAATATTTGATTTTTAATATTTGAAAGTAGTGGTCCCCTGGAGTTGTGTCACTGGTGTTACCGTTAAACAAATATCCAAATTCATGAATATCTATGAAGAAAGGCCCATGGCCTCTTTTCACTTATCAAAAATCTTCTCATGTATCTCATGATTTCATGTGAAGCTTTAGTTGAACTCACTGGTATGACCTACTTTACTGTTAGGGAGATGTAAAAAAAATAAATAAAATAAACTAGAATACTTATGGAATAAACAACTTCATTAGTTAGTAAATAAATGCACAAAATATAAAAATCATTAAGCTGTCATTTTTTTTGTATTCATAAAGTCAAAGGATGTTCTAATACTGTGTTCTGAGTTAGAAAAAGAAATCTGATCTTCAAAAGGTGTCAGAATTGAGGTGTCATTTTTGGGTTTCATCTTTCTTTCACGCGTTCTCCAAGAACAACAGGACGGGGGACAGCTCCCCCAGGAATAGGACGATTTAGCTTATCAGAACAATCACTGATAAGAGTAGGCTGTATAAAATGTAACTTCCTGGCTCTTTAGTTTTGACCCCTGACTTTTTCTGAAGTCACTGGTATCTAATTATACTGATCTTACAGCCTGGTCCCTGTGAAGTCTCAGAATGAGCACATTTTGGGGTCTCATCTCCCTTCCTAACAGGAATGCTTCAGATCAGGGGATTTTATGATAGGAGACTGTGGCATCTTTGATTGTAAAACGCCAGGTGTCCGGCCTATCTTTTAAGTACTTGATGTTTTCTGAAACAAACTGCATTATGCCAATACATACGCAGAGAGGAAGGGGAGAGCCTGTGCCCCTGCCATGATGGAAATAATCTTCATTTTCAATTTAGCAAACATCTCTTTTGCTCAAGGATTCTAAATTCAAGGATCTATGATTTTAACCAGAGACAAAAAGACCTCCTAATTTCACCGATGGTAAGTTCACTTCAACACTGTCACGATCGCTAGCGGAGAAATGGGTGGATCCAACCGCAGCAACATGGTAATCAGGGCAATCCAGATAATCGTCATCCATGCAAGAGTCAAAGTCCAAATAATCAGAATCGTAGTCCTCCATACCAGTGTCGAAAACCATTTAATCAGTCAGATAACGAATAAACAAAACAAGCAAGAACAAAAACGAGAACAGACCTTAGAGTTGACGAGTGACATACAATAATGACTCCGTAACATGAACTAACACAAACAGGGTATTTATGCACAGACACTAACAACATAAATGGGAACAGCTGGGTGTAATCACAAGTGATGGGAACAAACAAGGATTATGGGAAGTGTGGTTCCAGGATGAATGGAGACAGGAAGGAAGGGACCTCTAGTGGACACCCAGTGGAAACACAACAGACACTGTGACATAACTAACCAGGACCATGGGAGGGAACGGACACAGGGGATGACAGTTCATCGGGCGACCTGGGCGGAGACGACCCTTCAGGCGACCAGGGCGGAACAGATAGTCCATCGGGCGGTCTGGGGACAGACGACCCTTCAGGTGGCCAGGGCGGAAACGATCCATCAGGGGGCCACGGCGGAGACAATCCTTCGGGTGGCCAGGGCAGAAACGTCCCTTCGTGTGGCCATGGCAGAGACTTCCCCTCGGGCGGCCATGGCGGAGACTTCCCTTCGGGCGGCCATGGCGAAGACCTCCCTTCAGGCGACCACGGAAAAGGAGCAGGCATCCACCCCGGAACAGACATCGATTGCTCTGGAACAGACCCCGGCTCAGGACTAGTAACTGACACCTGCTCAGAAACAGACACAGGAACAGACACTGGCTCCGGCACATCCCTTTTGTCTGAAGATCCAGAAACATGAACAGTCTCAAGATCAACAACCGTGACCTGAGAACTCTCTGAATCGGCAGACGTGACGTGAACAGTCTCTGGATCGGCAGACGTGATGGGTCGTTGGGGTGGCGCCGGCAGGGCGAGCAGCTCAGGTGGGGCCGGCAGAGCAGGACGCCTGGGCGGCGCGGGTGCCTGGGCGGTGCGTCAGTGATGGCAGTCACCTCCGGGATGGTCTCCGTGTTAGGAGCCACCGGACAATCAGCTGAAGAGGCCCTTTTCCTCCTTCTCCGTCTCCGGACCACCGGACTCGAGACCACCGAACCCGGGACCACCGGAACTGGGACCACCGGAACCGGGACCACCAGACTCGGGACCACCAGACTCGGGACCACCGGAACTGGGACCACCGGAACTGGGACCACCGGAACTGGGACCACCGGAACTATCACGGAGGAAGTCTTCCCCCTCCTCTGTCGTCCCTTCTGGCGAGGTGCAGGTTCAGGACGGGACAGGACCCGCGGCGAAGGATGTTCTGGGCTGTGTATCATTGAACCATGGTCGAAGGAAGACCGAAGTAGAGACTGGGTACGGGGCTCACCTCTAGTACTTCCTCCTCTGCGAGCTCCACGGGTCCCCGAAAATCGGGCCAGACGCTCTCCTCTAAAAGACTCTCTGTCATCGAACGAAAGGTCTTTAGGAAACCTGAGCGTCATGGCCTCCTCCCTTTGACGGAGCACAAACGCAAAAGCCTGCAAAATGTTCATGCTGCTGGATCCATTTGTGGACGGAGTCATTCTGTCACGATCGCTAGCGGAGAAATGGGTGGATCCAACCGCAGCAACATGGTAATCAGGGCAATCCAAATAATCGTCATCCATGCAAGAGTCAAAGTCCAAATAATCAGAATCGTAGTCCTCCATACCAGTGTCAAAAACCATTTAATCAGTCAGATAACAAATAACCAAAACAAGCAAGAACAAAAACAAGAACAGACTAGAAAACAGACCTTAGAGTTGACGAGTGACATACAATAATGACTCCATTACATGAACTAACACAAACAGGGTATTTATGCACAGACACTAACAACATAAATGGAAACAGCTGGGTGTAATCACAAGTGATGGGAACAAACAAGGATTATGGGAAATGTGGTTCCAGGATGAATGGAGACAGGAAGGAAGGGACCTCTAGTGGACACCCAGTGGAAACACAACAGACACTGTGACAAACACATGTTTAAATCTACCTTTAAAATAGCCTACTTGATCATTTAACATCTTATTTCAAACAAAACAAACTATTATACACTATTTTATGTTTTATCTATGAAAGACAGTGTTTTGTTGTGTATTAGATTAAAATACTTTATCATCTTGTTTCATATAATCTAAATTGTTTTATTTATGGATGTGACTGTGTAATCTGAAAACAATTCACTCTGACATATTTCTTCGGCACAGAAAATTCCACGATCGGCTATTTATACACTCATGAGAGACTATCAGACAGACATTTGTATTCTTAACTCATATAATGTGCTTAGCTTTTAAATGTTAAAGGGCTTGCCATAGTCGGCACACACTTGGACACATTTTTTAATAATAATCAGTTGCTGACTGAAGATTTAAATGAACATGACATCATAAGTCAAACCCACGCTTGGGCACATTTGTAATCAGTTAATCGCTCATCACAAAACAGCATTGTTTTTGGGTTATGCACAAACAGAACATGGAAAAAGAAAAACTTTTGCAGTTTGTATCTTCCGATAAAGCATCCATGGATATATTTCTGTTCAGAAAAGACTTTCACCTACAAAAGATGTACATAAATGGTCAGTCTCCTGCACAATATGTTTGTCCAACAGATAAAAAAAAAAACATTTCTGAAGAAACCAAACCGCTGGTTTCAGTTCCTCTTAGAAGCTGAAGTCCATAAGAGTCAGAAGAATATTTATATGTCGCCTAACTACATTTATGACATGAGTTCAGTGGAAGTGTGTTTGAGTGTGAGTGTATGTGTGTGTGTGAACTAGGTTGGTCAAACTGTCATGGGAAGATTCACACATCAGACGAAGAGCTTGAGTGTTTTCAGTGGATGATCTTCTCACTGAACAACTGAAGAAAATGGTTCAAATGCGTGTTTTGTTCTGTTTGTGTTGGTGGCATATGATCTGTAAGTTATGAATTTTTTTTAAGCTTAATATCAGTAACAAGCTAGGATGTATTTTTTATTTGCAGTTCTTCATAGATGAATCAAATTAAACTTGTTGTGAGATCTGAATAATGGAAATGACTATAATGAATCTTTTCACTTTTTGTATCAGTTCACATTTAAACTTTACAAAACTGACGCCAGGCTTTGTAAACCAACAGAAGACTTAATCAGTTCTTGTTCGTGTTCTTCAGGTGTGTTTGCTGTAGAAACAAATGAAACACAGTCAGTGTCAGTGATGGAGGGAGAATCTGTGCTTCTACACACTGATGTTACTGAAATACACACACATGATGACATACTGTGGAAATTTGGAGCAGAAGAGTCTCTGATAGCTAAAATAAACCGGGATTCTGGAATCTTCTCCACATATGATGATGTTCCTGATGTGAGATTCAGAGACAGACTGAAGCTGGACAATCAAACTGGATCTTTGACCATCACAAACATCAGAACTGAACATGCTGGACTCTATGAAGTAAAGATAATCGCATCTGAACTGTCATCAAAAACGTTCAATGTGTCTGTCTATGGTGAGTATAGATCATTTATGTTCTTCACATTTATTGACAGTAGTGGGTCTATTAATACATTTAGGGGAGGCAGATTCTGTGTCGTAGTGCTAGTTTATGATTGGCCGCTAGTTTTACATAATCGCTGAACATGCAGACACACTTTGGTAGTAGATGTTATGTCTAGTGTATTTGCTTAATTCAGCCTGAGGGAGGCGCTCTAATGTTGATTGACAGGCTCAGGCTCATAGAATGTTCAGAATCACATTGATTTATACGGGGAAGTTGAATGCTTGAATCTGATTGGTTGACGGACGTTCTGAGGCTTCAATTATTTTCAAGGAAACAGCTAAAGTAGATCCAAGCAGGTTTTGACCGCATTACCGTTCCATATCACTTCGCCAAATGATTTCAGTTATTTCAAAGGTCCTTACAGCTTACAACAACAAAATAACCAAAACCCACAGCGACACCGAACAAGCAAATAAATAAAGTAACCAATAGGACAAAAACGACATATTATTTCAATGGTTTTTTTTTTGTGACAAAATTATGTTTTATTATGTCCAGACAGCACATACTCTCTTTCTCCCACTCAAACGCACACACACATACAGTACAGACACACACTCGCAAAGAAACGTGTTTTCAGCGCTGCTTTGATGATTTTATCAGTAAAATAGTTGAACAACTTTAAAGTTACATGACTTTTCTCATTAGCGAGGGAATAACGGCGCTGTTTTTGAAGCTGATAAACTTACAGTAGAGACGCCGCTGCCAAACACTGTTGACAGACACACAGACTCAGGTAATTCACACACGCTTAATCTCTCTCTCTCTCTCTCTCTCTCTCTCTCTCTCTCTCTCTCTCTCTCTCTCTCTCTAATAACTGCATTAATAACTGCATCAGTCTGCTATCAGTTGCTCAAACCTCCGTTACAAGCTCTAAAATGACGTTTTGGACTCAGCAACAGAGGCTTGGGATTAGATGCGTCAGAAGTTAGTCCTATACAAGTGTTTTAAGGACAGCACATCCAACAATATTCATATGAACTCATTTAAACTGAATGATTTATGTTTACTCATTTGTTACGCTACTCCACACATCCCTCTGCCAACAGACATGTTTACAATCTGACTTACTTGTTGCTGAACTGATATTGGGGTCTGTCCAAATACCCACACTTGAGGTTTTAGCCATTTGACAGCGGGTGTATGCGACATGAAATAAGTGTGTAAGACTGTCTCAGGTCTGAAAAGTGCCAAAGTTCAGTACACTTGACACACGCTAAATCCACACTCTCTAAGGCCCTGTCACAAATAGCACACTACATGTGTTCTTGCGGTCTTGTGCACTTACAATGGTCACTATGTGCTCACAAGACCTAGATTGTCCCATTTGTCAGTTTAGTTTTCAGAAGGGTGCCCGCGAGTTCCCCTTTGCGGCCGATATACGCCCTTGATGCACACTTTTGCAGAGTCGCACTGAAGTGAACTCCACAGACTTCAAACTTACCTGACAGTCAAAGCGGCGTTACGTCATGAAAGTGTGGACTCAGAGGAAGACTGCGAGGGCTTAGGGTGCCATTTGGGACAGGGCCTAATTGTCCTGTAGAGCGGTCTTTGAGGCTAAAGCCCAAACTTATTTTTTTTGTGTGTGTGTGTGTACACTACTGTATGTGTACAGTCAAACGCATAGCCTTTCAAACTATACTCCATTTGATAGCATGCGCGAACGACACGTACGCTCTAGAAAGATTCATCTTTGCCCAGTGCCTGCGCTATTTTTCTCCAAAAGTTATGACCGATAAAAATGTCTTTGTATTCTTTTAAGCTAAAGTTGTGGCTCTCATAACCTCCTCACACAAGCACTTATCAATGCGGGCGTCTGATGTTATTGTCGTCTCTGGTATTTTGTTGTTGTTCTGTCTCTACTTTCGCTTTTCTACTGTGAAACAACAGGCCAGTGTTGCCACCTTGTGGAATAACTCATTAGTGCAAAACAAATTTTGTGCAACCAAAATACATGCAAATGAAATTACGTGTGAGCCTTGCGTAAACGAGCTTAAGCGTATCCCGTTTTTTCTGTTCAGGAACTTACGTGACCCGATTTCATGTCATATCTAGTAAAACTTTCTAGTGTGTGGTGATTTCACCCTTTCACAGAACACACTCCATGCGGTGAACAACTAACATTACAACTTTATTCTTTCTTTTTTCTGCATTACTCAACAATTTACCACTAGAGCCCCTAGTGGTGCAGTTCCACATTACATGTGTTATAGTAAGCTATTACTATGAATTGAACATCACATATTGTATACTTCTCAACACAACATAGTGTAAGTTAAATAAATTAATGTTGCATGTAATTTGCAGGGGTGTGAAGTAACACATTACAAATACTCACGTTACTGTAGTTAAGTAGATTTTATAAAAAAATAATAAAAACTTTTACATGAGTAGGCTACATTGTAAGTGATGTAGCCTATCTGTACTTTTACTGCATTCATTTCCCACATTTGTGGTCATATAATGCTTGTTTTAATTTTATTTTTTTCCATCAACGTCATGGATTTTATTTTCGACATATTGACATAATCTGTATTTTTATTTTCCGAACAAAGCCAGCTTGTTGAATATCACAATCCTATTGTGTCATTGCTTTTTTCTCCCTCAGAAGTCCATGTTCATTGCTGTGGTCCTACTGAAGCTGTGATCCGATTGGTCCTCTCTGCTCTGGTGGGCGTGGCTACTGTCGCTGTTGTGCTTTATGACATCAGATCCAGAAGATCAAGAAACTGATATCATAAACATTGTGACAAATCTCTGAGTTTTAATCAGATGCAAATGGAATTATCAAGTTTATAAAAATATATTTGTGATTTTTTTTATGGAAAAATAAATCACTGTTTGATGAAAGAAATATATTGAGGCACAAGTATATACAATGCACTTTTTATATGATATTCAAACATTGTTTGCTTCAAATTGAACTTTGTTTAATCGTATTATTCTCATTATATACTCTTGATTATGGTTTATATATTTCATATAAGTTGTATTTAGATGTCTGATCATCTGAGTAGTGTCAGAGTAGATATTGTGGTGTAATCTGTGATGTGTGATGACCTCTAGCGGTGAGTTTGAGGAACTGTAGATTCATCATTAAACACTGATGCTGTTTGACCATCATCTATAGACCCAAAAAGAGTCTATTAAAGTGACAGAGAAATAATAATTTATGTTAAACATCTCAGATCAAACTAGAGACCAACACTGATATAATGAACACATTATTTAGATTTTTTAGAATAGCTGATCAGAGAGGTAAAATTACTTTAAAAATTAATTCAGAAAAATAAAATGATCAGATAATATTGTATTATTGTAAATATAAATAAACAGAAAACAAAATCAAAACTCTGATACCTGAAACTTGCAGATAATTTCAGCAATAAAAGTTTTACAAGTTCTCAGATCATCCAGAAAAGTTGAAGTTGACACAATGTGAATATGTTTTTAAAGTGTGTTTCTAGATTGTTCCAGAAGTGACTGTTAAAGTCTCTCATATTTACAGTCTTAAATCACACACTGTGTCAAATATGAAACAGTAATAATGTGAAGAAAAGCTTCAGGGTTTGAACATTTCTAAGAATTTAAGACAAAGTAAATAAAATAAAAATAAAATAATTCTTACAATAATCAAATCATTTTATGGTAAAATTGTCCTTTATAACTTTTTACATTATAATCACAGAGAATCTATATAAAGCTCTATACAAAAATAATTTATAAATATTAAATATTTGATGTTTTGCACGTCAAGTGACCATCAACTGACATCAGAGAACTGTGATCATGTGATTGTATCGTTTAATTATTGAATTTAACTTAGTAAAACCTTTAAGTGTGTGTGTGTAGTTCAGTGTGACGTGTTGAAGGTGTTTACTGAAATATAATAATAATAATAAACTTATTTTTGATCAGTTAGTTGTCAAGGCAACATTTAGTTTAGTTTATGTTGAAGTACTAAAACTGTATCCATGTATAAATAAAAATTAATAAAACTAGGCATATATTTAAAAGTATATATAAAAATGACAAAATCAAAATGACTAAAACTAGACTAGCACAATATTTTCACTGAAAATATAAATTGCTTAAATAATGATAATTTAATGAAATAGTTTATTTAAAATGTTGCATTTATTCACATTCTGTTCTTAAAAGCAACAGTAAAAATGATACACTTACAAACATGTGAGAAACATAAAGAGCAAAAGTGACATTTCAGATTCTGAGTTGTAATGAACTAAATAAAGCAGCTCTGCCTGAATCACAACACACACGTTGTTTTGAAGCAAAATAATGTGTATAAGTTTTTATACACTTTGCACATTGTATTATGCAAATACAGTACATTGATAACAAGTCAAGTAAAAACTGACAGTTCAAGATGTGTAGTGCAAATACAGTGTTAAATGTTGATTTGAGTGTTTCCATTATAATGAGTCTCTATCAGAATCTTCAGTTCAGAAACACTGAACTCCTTCTCAACCTTCAACAAACACCTAATCCATCCTCTGAAACAAGGCATTTATTATAATAAGCATGATAAATGATAAATGTTAATCTATTCAAAGCTGAAACTGTCAGATAATGTAAGTCAAGTTCATCTAAATTTCCTAAATTATATGTGCTTCCTGTAACCGGTTGGTTACTATTTCCATAACATGTAAATAGTGTTTTATGATGAATATGTAAAGTATTTCAGGTTAAAGGTTAACAGCTGAAGTGTGTTTTTGCTGATTCTCCTCAATGGGAATAATGTTGCAGATTCACAATGATCCTGTTGGGATTCTCTCAGATCACGTGATCTTTCTCCATCTGGAAACAATAAATTGAATTGAACTGAATAACTGTCACAGAAACTCATGAAATCAACAAATCAGCCACCAATCAGTGAATAATATTCTGTCTGAAATATTTATTTCACATTTATTTTCACATTTTGATGGAAACGCCATTCATTCATGGGGAAGTTTACAGCAGAAGAGCAGAAATGCTTTTATTCATTCAGTATATTCAAATATTGAAGTATTTGAGAGCGTATGGAGACCGACTCGATTACAGCAATTGCTTCCTGGAAGTGGGCGGAGCTAAAGAGATCTTTTGGCACGTTTGGCTTGTTTCGACTCCCTGATTGGTGGAATATTTTCTGTACAGCATCATGGGTAATGTAGTTTTACCTTAACAAATTTCGCAGTTAAACATGATTATTTTGTAAATAAGTTGAAATAATGCAGACTGACGGCTTCAACAAAAGCAAATATTATTGATTAATAACCTTGTAGCTCACAGTAGGGCTGTTTTTTAAAGGTTTATAAGTTGGGTACAATTAATGGTTTTGTCATTAAACCTTTTAAATTACAAATAATGTAGCTAGTCCACTGGTAGTGTATAGGAATTTACTCTAATTCTACTTTTCCCCAACAATGACAGAATTTTCCAGCTATCCATGTTTTCACTGTTATACGGTAGGGGGCGCTATGACATCTTCTAGTACAGAATATCCGGATCAAAATAGTTGCTACAGTATATTATTTGAAGAAGCTGTGCAATCAAACAATCACTATATGTTTGCTTGTTTATCCAAACCCTTTATTACTAATTATTGCTATCTCTAGGTACTGAAGAGCACTTACTTTACTCCCAAAGTCCTGGTATTTTTAACAAAAAGGAAATGCAGATGTAATAGAGCTGTCGTAATCTGACATTTAGGGGAAAGACTCAGCAGTCCCTATCTAACAGAGCTGAGTTCTGAGATGGCCAGTGCCTTGATATACAAGATTAAGGCAGTTTAATGAACCCATGGGGCCTGTGGAGGCCTTCTAATGGCCCATTTTTTTCATCCTATGACTTCCTCCAACTCTCCCTCCAGGGAGGGGGCTCCACAGTACTGCTGGAGTCCACTGATAAAAGCCTTGGCTTGGGTTCACAGGCTACTAAGAATAAACCAGGCCTTCCAGTGACAAACTGTTGCTACCATCAGTGTGCAACAGGCTAATTATTGTTAACTAAAACTTAAACTATGCAAAATATCTTTTGGTTCATTTTGATAAAGCTGAAATAAATTCAAATATAAATATTAATTAGTGAAAATTAGAAATGTTGCCTTGGCAATAAATTGAAATAAGTTGAAGCACAAAAGTTATTAACTGGGAATAAATAAAACTAAATCTAAAACTGAAATAAAAATAAACTTAAACTTGAATAGCAATATAAAAAAAAGATATATATATATAAAAAAAAGATACATAAATAAATAAATAAAATAAAAGATCAAAATGACCAAAAACTATAATAAACCTAAAGTAAAACTACAATATCATTGGTGTGCAGTACCTCACAGGGAATTGAAACATTGTGGCATGCTGGGAATATAGGAAAAAATGCAAGACTGTGATTACTCAACACACGTTAAACATGCCAGGAGTTTTAAACCTGCCAAATGGGAAAGGAGAGCGAATATACCTTTCCAAAGCTTTCCATGTGTTAACTGCATAAGCTGGATTGCACCGATAGGTAGACTGACTGACTGAGTGACTGAATACCACCAATACAGAATGTAAAAATTTTTATATGTACAGTACTTTACTGCACAGTAATGGGGGAAAAAATCTGTGGTTGTGATTTGAACTTGTGATTGTACATGGGCAATCTTTGCCAGTGCTGTTTGTTATAGTGGGTGTGGAGCATTCTCCCTTGCGATTCAAGCACCTCTTGAGAATATTTAATTATTGTGTTTCAGGAAATGTGTTTCAGTGTTTCAGGAAATGTGTCTCTAGGAGACTCCTGTGAACAAACAACCGAATCCATATATTTCTCTTGTTTGGCTCCGCATTAGAGAGACTCAGCAGAAAGGCACGCTGGACCTTTTGGAAACCCAGAGATGACCAGGCACAGATTCTTTACAAGCTCCTCCAAGAATTCCTGTTCTCTTCCCACGACAAACGGACCAACGTCACATCTATGACAGCAAGCAGGAAGGGGGTGGAGAAAATAAGAGGAAGAAAAAGAGACAGATCTAACTCAGAGACAACAGTGAGATCTGTGATTGGGGTAAAATGTGCTGCAGTCTAAGTAATCATTGCTCAATGCTTATATGAAGAAACAGTGCTGTAATAAATGCAGGGCAGTAACTGAAATCATAAATGTCCAAATAAGGCTCAACTGTTCTGTTGGCAAAGATAACATATAATTTAGAGCTTTTTCAAACTATAAATTATATTTTTTCAACCTTTTTCATAAAAAAAAAAAAATCTAAATATACCTCCAAGAGCTTTCAAACTATATGCTTGATGCAAACACCTAGAAATATGCCTACCAAACAATCTATGTATCTATCTGCCTGTCAGTCCATTTAATTATAAAGACTTAATTAAGTGATATCACGCTACCATGAACATTAATCACAACTGCATTGATATATACACCAACAGTTTACAAAGAAGTATTTCTTATAAACAGTGTTGTGGGTAAGAGGGTTAGAGTACTCTAATTACCTTTTTCGTGAAATGTGTAACTTAACGCGTTAGTTTCGTGCGTTAAGTAATCAGTAACTTCGTTATAAAAAAAAAAAAAGTAATCCGTTATTTTAAGGAAAGGAGAATCCCGACTGCAGCCTGCTTTTTGTCAGACAGTAGGCCTAGGTCTACTGTGCCACCTGCGGATGTATCAGCGGAGCCGAAGCGCTGTGATCGTAAAGTCAATGGCTGTGATACGTCTGTGCCCTGCGCCTGACCCTGTGTGTGTGTGTGTTTTTTTTTTTGAACTCCCGGCAAGATGGCAGAGAGGACAGCGTTTGGATTATGGAAGTATGCACATTATTTTCAATTTGTCAACGAAAAGGAAAAGAACATAACGGTAAAATGCATACTCTGCGTTGGTGAAAAGCTTCTGTCGACCGCCAAAAATTCTACCTCAAATTTAAAAAAACATCTCGCATCCAAACACCAATCGCACTCTGGTAGCAAAGCCTGCTGAGGAGGACGACGGTGGTGCACCAACTCCAAAGCAACAGCGTTTGAGTTTTAACTCCGCTAAAACAGTCCCCATCAGTGAAGTTCACAAACTTGTGGCCGATTATGTAGTCGAGGAGATGCTTCCAATTACAACTGTGGAGTCTCCATCTTTCCGTAGATTAATCAGTAAAATCCCAACTACACGTAACACAGAGGGAACAGTGCAGAAGAAGCTGAAACAAGTGATAGAAGATTACTCACTCAAATGTAAAATAACGTGATCATCAAACATTAAACGGTGTGTAAATCAAAACTGCTTAATGTTACCAAATGAAATGAAGTGTAACCCATGAAGAGAAAATGACTGTGAAGCTTTGGGGGTGTTGGACTCGATCTACTCCATCTGTTTCCCTTTCGAGAACGGTCACTTCGTATTGCGTAGCTGTACGCAGTGGCAAAACTCCTTTTCCTCGAAAAGTCTGAAGCCTAAAATGTAAAACGCATTTGCAGCTGCACAGCTAGCACAGTGAGTGTCTGGCTCACTCATTGGCTGTGCTGCGGCAACTGCACATCCAATGGCGCGGGCGCCTCTAACATGTGCGCCAATGAGCTAGCAGCGCGCCATCACACGTCAGAGCCCACCAAGGGGGCGTGGCCTCAGCCTATATAGTCCCCGAATCCGCCATTATAGCAGATTCATCTCCTTCAGCGACACACTTCACGTCTCTGAGTCCTCTGCAAAGCCTTCGCCGTCGAATCAAGCATCACACGGTTAGAGCGTGCAGTTCTACAGCGGACTACGCCTTCACCAACCGAAGTCGTCTTCCCCTGTCGCTGCTCTGCTGTCGCTATCCGGCGACCAATGCTATATCCTTTGTATAATTTTTTTGCTAATTGCTACTGTGTGTTCGCTGCCGCGTTCACACAGCCTAAGGAGCGTGAGCATTGTTACAAACACCTCACTCTACATGCGCCACGTGCGGATGCCATCTGCACGAGGCCGACGGGCACACAAAGTGCGTCACATGCCTGGGAACCCCCCATGCTGAAGCTGCTCTCTCTGCGAGAGAGTCTGCCTGTTCTGTGACTGCGCATGCAGCTAGCTCTCTGCAAGATGGCGACACCGCTTCTCCTGCTCTTCCTTTTTCTGGAGGAAAAAGAAGCGCCGCAGCCCGAAAGAATGGAGGTGAGCGAGCCCACGCCGGCCAAGTCCCCACGTGTCTCGTTCTCCCCATCTCAGTCTCACTCGCCGGCCCTGTTCACTCAGGCAGACCTGGGCCCCTCCCTTCGAGCGGGTCTCGTCTTATGGGCCTTTCACACAGGACGCGGTATGCGCGGCGCTGCGCTGCGCTATAAAACCCATTCATCTCAATGGCTTGCGCCGCGCAAGGACGTTTTGTTGCTGCGTCAACCAAAGCGCATGCGCAGCGGTGCGCATCATTGGCGTGCTCACGCGCACGCCGCGGTCAAAGTTCAAAATAGTTCAACTTTTGTCTATTGAACTAGTTGAAAAGTTGAACTATTTTGAACTTTGACCGCGGCGTGAGCGTGAGCATATGAGGTGCCCCTAGGGACATTATTCAGAATTACCGTGCATATACATGAACTTTTCCTCTCACATACACATATGAAACCAAAGTCATTCACATACTATCATGAAATGCTCACACACATACAAGTGAAATGCTTTTACAAACACAAGTGAAACGCTCTCATACACACAACTGAAAATATTACGCTCACACACACAACTGAAACGCTCACACACACACAACTGAAACGCTCTCATACATACAACTGAAAATATTACGCTCACACACATACAACTGAAATGCTTTTACAAACACAACTGAAACGCTCTCACTTACACAAATGAAAAGCATTTCAGTATGTTGTATGCACGCATTTCAGTTGTGTGTGTGAGCGTAATATTTTCAGTTGTGTGTATGAGAGCGTTTCAGTTGTGTGTGTGTGAGCGTTTCAGTTGTGTGTGTGAGCGTAATATTTTCAGTTGTGTGTATGAGAGCGTTTCACTTGTATGTATGAGAGCATTTCACTTGTATGTGTGTGAGCATTTCAGTTGTGTGTGTGAGTGTAATATTTTCAGTTGTGTGTATGAGAGCGTTTCAGTTGTGTTTGTAAAAGCATTTCACTTGTATGTGTGTGAGCATTTCATGATAGTATGTGAATGACTTTGGTTTCATATGTGTATGTGAGAGGAAAAGTACATGTATATGCACGGTAATTCTGAATAATGTCCCTAGGGGCACCTCATATGAGCACGCCAATGATGCGCACCGCTGCGCTTGCTCTTTGGTTGACGCAGCAACAAAACGTCCTTGCGCGGCGCAAGCCATTGAGAAATAGTTCAACTTTTGAACTTTCTCCTTCCCTCATTGAGTAGCGACGGAAGAAGCGCGCGGCCAGATGTGCACGCGGCTATCTCTCTTTACGACACAAGAGAGATACCGCTCCCTTCCATTCTGTTCATCACGCAGAACCTTCTCTGTAATTCAGACACAACAGCACGGTTTTCATGCCTGGAATCAACCACGCTGAAACTGTTCTCTCTCACTGCGAGAACAAGCCACCATTCCAAGTATAAGAGCTCTTATCTGTCATATGAGTCTTCACGAATCAGTCCGAGTCTGTCATAAGACACGCTCCACTGAAATAATAAATGAGGGCTCGTGTCTCGTGTTAGCCAGACCACCCTCGAGAAAAAAAGAAAGAAAAAAAAAACTTTGTGTTCGTCCATCTGTGCAAGAGAATTTAACCCTTAAAGCATGCGCGATATGTTTCAGATAGTAGCCTATGGCAAGTGTAAACACATGCATTGGATGTGGGTCACAATTTAAAGAACGTGCAAACAGACAGTCAAAAAAATCGGATATAGGCAACAAATCAGAATTGGTCATCAAGACCTGCAGTGTAAACGAGGCCTAAGGGATCTCCAGTCACTAAGCAAAGGCTGTCCAGATGGATAGTGGATGCCATATCTCTGGCATATACCTCAGTGGGTCAGGTTTGCCCTATTGGTACTAGGGGTGTAACGATACATCGATATGGATCGATGCATCGATGTAACATCTAACGATACGATGCATCGATTCCACACTTAAAATATCGATATACACCTTTATTTTGACACTCTCCACATTCTCACGTAACATCCTTCCGCCAAAGCGCACATTTTCATTTACTCACCAACCGCCTGCGGGTGTGTCTTTATAACGTTAATCTCCTCATCTGAAATAGACGCCTGACAAGACTGACTGAACCCTAAACATTTTTTTTCACAAAAGCCGGTATTGTCCGCTGTCAAGGCATCGCAAGTTCAGTTTTACAGCAGAAACAGACAAGCACTCGTCTCGCACCCTTGTTGGTGAACACAACACGATAAGTTTGTTTTAGCGACTCGGCGCGCAGTATTCAGGTCAGATGTCACTCTGAAAGGACGCGCTGGCTAAGAGGAGTTTCGTCAAAGCTGACTAAAAGTGATCGAGGATGGATAATTTCAATGAACTCGTGATATCTTCTTCAGGGCGTAAAAGGAAAATAAAACCTGAAACATTTTCACGGAACCTTACTAAATCAGCTCGTTTAGTGGTGAGGGAAAAGCTCTCTGTACGTTATCACAACAACAAAGTTTGTCAGGCATCTATGTCAGCTGAGGAGATTAACGTTACGAAGATTAACCAAGTGTTGTATTATTTATTATAGCAATTACTTGGTTTTGTTTGACTCAGAAAGATGAAATGTGAATGTATCTGCTCTGCAAAAAACAAAACAAAAAAACTTTTAACATATTAAAGCATACTTTCAATTAACTTTAATTTTGTAATTTACCTGTATTATTTAAGTTATTATTATTATTATTATTAATCAAAGAATGCACAATAATAATAAAAAACATGATTTATGAAAATGAACAAGACTTGCAGATGACCTCTTCTGTTATAAATGTCCCAATTGGGAGAGGGTGTGCAATTTTCAAAGAGTTTAATTAAACGTTCATGTTATATATTTTGGTTGCATTTGTTTTCCTATTCAAGACATTTGTGCGTTTGGCCGGCTGGTCCTTGTCTTCTACATTTGTGAAATTTTATAATATGGAGGTGCCTTCCCTGCAGGCAAAGGTCCTTTCTGTATGATTTAGACTCGATAGGTGTCTGGTCTTATCCACATGTCATGTCAATGTCATAAGCACACATTCATTTCATTATAAAACCCGCCTATTGCTGGTTATGATATCCCTTATACATAAAAGATCCGACAGTGTCTGGTCTTTGGTATACTAGGTTGGATATGGATGTATGGACATACTGTATATACATACAGTATATATTATCAGGCCCGACGGTGTCCGGCCTTTTTCAGTATATATTAGGTTCTGGCTTGTTTCTGTGAGCTCAGGGATCTCGAGCCGCAGTAGACAACCAGTTACTTAGTGCGGTGTTTTACATAGTGTCCCAATGTGTATAGCTACGCAATACGAAGTGACCGTTCTCGAAAGGGAACGTACTCGGTTACTATCGTAACCTCGGTTCCCTGAGAGTTAGGGAACGAGTATTGCGTAGCCGGCCGCACTATAGTAACATGGCAAGTATGTTGCTTCAGTCGATGTAACCTGCTATAATGGCTTTTTCAGGGACTATAAATATAGGCTAAGGCCACTCCCCCTTGGCGGGCTCTGACGTGTGATGGCGTGCTGCTAGCTCATTGGCGCACATGTCAGAGGCGCCCGCGCCATTGGATGTGCAGTTGCCGCAGCACAGCCAATGAGTGAGCCAGACACTCACTGTGCTAGCTGTGCAGCTGCAAATGCGTTTTACATTTTAGCCTTCAGAATTTTCGAGGAATAGGAATTTCCCCACTGCGTACAGCTACGCAATACTCGTTCCCTAACTCTCAGGGAACCGAGGTTACAATAGTAACCGAGTATGATTTTGATCATCGTTCTGAATCTGATCAAGGCGTAGTCTTTGACAAAAATGTGATTTTCTCAACTTTTTTAAAATGTTGCCTTTCTTTATGAAACTTACCGACATTCAAGTGTTGATAAAAAAGGATGCATGAAGCTAATCAAATGTTTTTAAAAGTATTTTTCAAGTATAAAAATAACATCTTGAACATAGTAGTATACTGCAAGTGCAAAAATAATATATAAATAGTAAATATAGGTATGATGTTATGTTCACTTAAAGAAAACAAATACTAAACTAGTAGTTTACTGAGAGTACACATCAGTGTGTACTTTCATCAACTAAAAAATTTACTACTTGTATTAAAATAGTAAACTACTAGTATACTTAAAAGTTCACTTGTAGTACAGATGCATTACAAATGATAAACCTAGATGTGTACTTAAAGTTTACTACTCTTACACGTATAGTACACTTAAACATATACTTTTTATATACTAAAAGTGGGCCAATTTAGTCCCAAGCAGTATTGAAATAGTACACTTACAAGTTTACTACAAGTATACATTGATATTAGTATACTTAAAAATATACTTGAACATTACTTAAGTATACTTCATAAAATGAGCTTGAATGAGCTATACTTCTTTTTCATAAGGGTTGGTATTGACTTTGAAGTGCTACCGATTGCAATACAATATTGTCACTCTCTACAGCAACGCTCTCCTACATATTACGCTATTGTAACTGCGCTTATTTCCGTCGTTGGTAACAGTGGGTGGTAATAATAAATGTGCAGTTTTCTACCATCTTGCTAATAATGTTTCTTTAGTCATTCGGCAGTCTTGCAGCTTGAACCCCTGCAGGAAATCCACCCTTACAATCTCATAAGATTTAGTATTTTACCTCATCCTTGTTTTTCACCTGGTCTATATGAAATAATGTAATAATCTCACACACACACACACACACACACACACACACACACACACACACACACACACACACACACACACACACACACACTTTGCATAATAAAGACAATATTTTTCTCTCACTATAATATCTGTATGTAATACTTGCCTTTCTAAAGCTCCCCCAGTAACTGAAGACGAATCTGAAACAAGAGAGTCTTTGTTCACACAGGTTACCTTTAAATTGTCACTCATATCATGTTAAACAGCACTTGTTATGAAATAAAACTTAAAATGATGTATTCTAAAATTCTAATGACTAAATGATACTCACCCATGCAGTGTCAGAAACACCGAAGCATCGAATGATCCTGAATCTGCAGATGTTGATCAGTAGTTTATAATGTCCAGTGTCTGTGTCTCTGATGTTTGTGATGCTCAGAGATCCAGTCTGATGATCCAGCTTCAGTCTGTCTCTGAATCTCTCTTTACACTGATCATCTGTACAGGTCTGACTCTGATCTTCAGTGATTTCAGCGATGAGAATGTCTTTAAAATACCATTTCATCAAATCATCTGGGTTTCTTACACCAGGATCTAAAGTGACAGAGTCTCCCTCCATCACTGACTTTCTCCTCATTTGATCTCGTTCAGCAGCAGGAACACCTGAAACACAAACCAACAGATGCTGGAGGATCTTTAGAGGAAAAAACTCCACAACAAAAATTATATGTGGAAATAATGGTGCATATTAAATTCCTGGATCTTGACAAATTCAGTAGAAACAAAATTAACTGCAAAATTGCTAAATATCAAGTTAATCGTGGATGTTTTTATTCGTATAGATTTACTGTTTATATGTCAACTCTGCTGGAGTTTTTCTTTTCTTTTTTTACAGATCCGCACATATATTACACACCTACATGTTTATGCAATGCATTACTACATTGAAATACACATTTATAGATTATACTATTCCAAAATAAGCACATTATAATTCTAAAGTATTTATAATGATTTGCAAACACTTCTGATCATTATATGAGATAAACTGACAAACTATAAGTTTTTACACATTTATAATTTCTTTGCACTTTATTGTGAACTAAAAACAAGTATGAAAACGAGTATGAAATAATAAATGCATTTAATCAGATGGAAAGAACTGGAATGAACAGAACAAAACTAACTGTTAAAAACTAATGGATCATCAGTGGAAAAACAAAACAGTTGAAAGTGATTCAGTTCAATGATGCAGATCAAGAGAAAAACCTCTGAATGTCACTGATATAATAAACACGATGATATGATTTAAATATAACACCCCTGAATGTCACTGCAAAAGTATTAAACACTTTAATGATGTGATTTAAATGTACAAGACTTGTTTTTAAACATGAAGACTCACCATGAACAGAAACACTGAAGATCTTTCTAGTGTCGCTGCCGTTGATGATCATTAGTGTATAATTTCCAGAGTGTCTGGTTCTGATGTTCATGATGGTCAGAGATCCAGTCTGATGATCCAGCTTCAGTCTGCCTCTGAATCTCTCAGTAACTTTATTACCTTCATTACACTGAACATCTGTACAGATAACACTGAGATTTCCAGTGATTACAGCGATGTTAGTGTTATTAAAATACCATTTAATTTTCTCTAGTTGGTTTGTTTTAACACCAGTGCATATAGTGACTGAATCTTCCTCCATCACTGACACTCTGTCTGGATCAACACCAGACACACCTGAAGAAGAAATCAACAGAAAATGATGTAATGTCTATGACAGACATACAAAATAATAAAAGAGGAAGTGCTATAAAAAAAATTCTCTTCAGATCAAACAAGCAGCGTAAAAACACAAATAACACACACGCAAAATGCCACCAAAACAGTAACTATAGTATACAGGATAAATAAGTCATCAAACGTTCTAAGCGGTACCATTGTACATGCTACTTTGAGATAGATACTTACAGCTTTTAAATATCTTTGCAAGCATCACACACAGTGAAATGGCCTTTGTCTGATACTTACTACAAGAAGCATTCTCTCCTCCTAAAAGTCCAATGCAAGGCTGAGGCTCCAGATCAATAGAATGCGCTTCAGAAAGAAATTGAAATATACATTACCAAAACGACTGAATTTGACTACATGACCATAAAGAATAAAACAGGGTGACATTTTACAATTATTACAGAGTGGATAAATCGTGGAATACATTTAATAAGGTTTTGACCTGAACTGAACATGACGTTTCTCAAGCACTCATCCCACATGTTTTCACTAATATTAAAACCAATTTCCTCTTCTCAGTCATGCAGGGGCGTAGAATTTATATCCAGTGACACTGATATGTCCCTATCAATAATTTCGCTCAAAACTTAAAATATATTTAAATATAACCACTGTTGTCCGGTTGTGTCTTGTGGTTTTTATGTATTAGACTTATTTAATTTAATCAGGAAACATCTTATTTAGATTAAAATCTCTTACAAGAGCGTTCTGAGAAAAATGCGCAATTCACGGTAGCCTACACAAACGGTTAATATATCTGAGTCCCGCCTTCTACCACACATCGCTAAACTGATTGGCTTTGTTTTTTCTATCTAACTTGTGAGAGGCTCTGGTTGTGAAGCGGCAATGTTTCTCAATATGCGTTCTTCAGTGATCTTGGGTGTTTCTCAATATGCGTTCATCAGCGATCTTGCGTCCTTGTGTTCTCGTTTTACGTCATCATTAACCGTCGAAGTTCAGACCCAATTCTCAAGAACGCAAGTACAGAGGACGCATGAAAGAACCCGGATGTGTTCTTGATACCGAGGATGCATCGAATGCAGACTTGAGCTAGTACTCGCCTGGTGTCCCAGAAGTCATTGCGGCCGGTTCGGAGTTCGTTCTTCCAAGGAAGCTTGGCAAGACCGGTCTCCACGAGAACACAAGTCCGTTCTCTGCGTTCTTTGAATTGAGAAACAGCCCTTGTGTCCTTGTGTTCTTGTACTACGTCATCATCAACCGTCGAAGTTCAATTCCAAGAACGCAAGTACAGAGGACGCATGAAGTGCCCGGATGTGTCCTTGATATCGAGGATGCATCAAATGCAGACTTGAGAGAATCGAACTGCTAAAAATCCCAGATGTTGCGGGCAGTCGACGTACGGATCTGTAAGCTTTAAACTTCTCGTTCTCACTTAAGAGATTCCCGCTGCAAGCTCGAAATACGTGACAGCTCGTGAACGTTTACATGTGTCGGTCTCTTTTGCTTCATTTTAATAAAGTGATAAAGACCTTAAGAAAGCGGCAGTATTTTTATTGGCATATTAAAAAGAATCTTAACATTGACAAAGATAGGTAACACATAGGCTACTCATAAATACACATGGTAAAATAAAAAAAGATACAAACTATGAAAACAATGTCTATAATAATATGAAAGAAATGTTTAAAAGGTTGTGACATATGTTTGTGATGTTGTGTTGTATTTGCCGAGATGGTCAGTTAAGCAGCATCGCAACACATCTCAATTCTCATAAAGATGCGTTCTGTGTTCTCGCGTCCTTCCGAGTTCGTTCTTTCAAGGTCGCCTGGCAAGACCAGTCTCAAAGAGAACGCAAGTCTGTTCTTTGCGTTCTTGGAATTGAGAAACAGCCCTAGATGCGGTAAGCTAGGGAGAAATCAACAGTTCTGTGCAGTGTGCACAAAGATGCGGGACAAATCAGTTCTTTATCTTTAAAGTATCAACGGAAACATAGTTATTTATTTCTAACTTAATTGAAGTGTGGTTACAAATTAAGGTAGGCCTATAGCTTATTTAAAAATTTGTGGATACTCCAATTTGTAGTAATCATGCTTTTCCTCCAGGCTTACGTACGTTTTTTTTAACGGAAACACATGGAGACAGTTCCGGATATTTATATATGTAGCTCTTTTTAACATAAAAAAAAAAAAAGCTTTCGTTTCCTCACATTTTTTCCGTTATTTGTGAGATAGAGACTTTGTTGGAAAGCACATTCCAGACTTTTGAATCCCACCTCAGAGAGAATTGTTAATGTGCATCCCATGAGTGGTAGTGTGTCAAAATTGTACACATTACTGCTAGAAAAGGTGGACAAGACTGATATGTCCTTTTGATTACTGGTCTATTAAATGTCCCTGTTATGTATTTACTTCGATATGCCCTGTTGTATTTTAATTTTTTTTATTATAATTATTTTGTTTTTGCATTTTATATGCTTATGTATGAACATATCCAAAGATTGTAAGATGATTATATGGCTGTATGTGCTGTTATGAGATACCGGTACCACTGTGTTGTGTTATTGTTAATAAAAAATAAAAAAATAAAAGGTGGACAAAAACACAGAGAAATTAATGCATGACTGCAAGGGCGTAGGTTTGATTTTGAAATTGGTGGGGAAGGGGACATCCCCTGAAGCTGACCGACAGTTCACCCAAAAATGAACATTCTGTCATAATTTACTCTCCCTCAAGTTGTTTTAAACCTGTATGAATTTCTTTCTTCTTCTGAACACAAAAGAAGATATTTTGAAGAATGTCGGTAACCAGTATTGAGGGTTTTTTTTCTACTATGGAAGTCAATGGGGTCCATCAACTGTCTGGTCACCGACATTCTTCAAAATATCTTCTTTTGTGTTCAGCAGAAGAAAGAAATGCATACAGGTTTGAAACAACTTGAGGGAGAGTAAATGATGACAGAATTTTCATTTAAAAGTGAACTTACAGAAATTAACTGTTGGCATATTTGTTTCACATCAATAATGTCCAGTTTGTCCTGTTGGACATGACACACCGCAATACTGTTAAGTGTCACTTGTGCCATTGTTCTGAGCCGTGTTTTCAGTGTCCTATAAGAGCACTGACACTTCTTTCAGCCTCAGCTGATGAGACTGGGATGACAAGGGTTTCGACTTCATCAAACATTCCTCTCATTTCAACAAGACCAAGCAATGTTGTGTTTTTATGTTTTCTGGGGACTTTTTACAGACATAATGATTTACTGTACAAACGGTCTCCCCCTACACTAACCCTGCCTATCACAGAAAACTTTCTGCATTTTTACATTTTCAGCTGTTTTCCAAAAATAAATAAATAAATAAATCCCCACAAGGACAAACAATTTCACAATCTCTCTCTCTCTCTCTCTCTCTCTCTCTCTCTCTCTCTCTCTCTCTCTCTCTCTCTAACGATTGTCAAACTAACGATTGTTCGCCACTTATCCCGCGATTGTAATACAGTAGTAAAAAGTCTTATTACAAGAAGCTTTTTCAATTGCTAACCATTCTGGCTTGTCACCTAACTCCACCGAACCCAACTTTCTCCAGCATGCTTAAGTATTTAAATTATCTATAATAATATAATATTAAATAATATTAAGTTTATTTAGATGTTTCTTGTTAATTCTAGATGTCTTGATGAAGCTGGTTATAACAGATTATAGCTGTTTAAAATGATAAAGGGAGATAAAGAAAGGAATACAGTGAAATACAAACCAAAATCTAATAAAAAAAAACAACAACAATTTTTATATTGTTTATCCTGCCAACCAGTGTTAAGACAAAGACACTCAAAGTTTGGTTAATTTGATTCGCATTGACATAACAACTTGACAAATTTACTACAAAAAAAAAAGTTAATTAATAAAGTCTAGGCCTTTTTACACTTTTATAGTTATTATTATTTTATTTTTTTACTTGAAACTAATAATAAAATAAAAATGTTTGTTAACTGTCTTGTTGATCTTTGTTCAGTAGGCTAAAGAAAAAATAATGAGAAGTTAATATTTCGTTAATATTTCGTTAGTCTAGTCAATCTGGTTCTTGGACTGACAGGTCCTTGTCTGGATCTGGGTCTTGAATAAATCTCTGGTTTGTGCAGGGAACTCTATAAACTCATTATTTTTCTTTTCTCTTTTTTAAATCGTTGACCTAAAGAGAAATAAATAAATAAATGTCTTACCGTGCAAGAGGAATGCAGAAACTATGAACAAATAAACGAAAAACTTCTTTGTTTCCATGTTTCCTCTCAATCGTGCTTTGGTACTTTGAATGAATGGAACAGCACTGCTTCAATACAGCAGTATTTATGTCTCTGGTGTGTAGATAGACCTAAAACCAATCAGAGCGATCGTCATCGTGTAAAGCCCGCCTCAACGTTTCTGATTGGTGGCGCGATTTGACACGCACACACACGCAAGGTCTCTCGGTCTCTCGCTCCCTCTCCCTCTCTGCCGTGCGCGCGCTACACGGTTTGAAACAGTCTCGCATGCGCGCTCTTGCTCGCTCGCTCTAGATTCCGGGAGATTTTAACTAATTTGCGGGCATCAGGGAGCCGCGTATGAGGCGCCGGACTGGACAAAAGAGAAGCGAACTGCGCGAGCGAGCGACAATGCTCGAGAGAGACCGAAAGTGCGCGAGAGAGACCGAGTGTGTCTGCGCGCGCGAGCGAAAGTGCGCGAGAGAGACCGAGTAGTGTCTGCGCGCGAGAGAGACCGAGTGTGTCTGCGCGCGAGAGAGACCGAGTGTAATATAATATAAAATAAAAACAAGAATTAAATTTTTACCACTGAATTAGCAGGATGTAGCTTACTTTCTTTCTCTCTTAACAGACTGTTGTCTTCAATTCATATTATTATTCAATAAACCAAACCCCAGTGTTACCCGTCCCTAAATAGAACCACAAAACTGGCAAATTACTGATAAATTACACAATTAAAAGAGACAACTTCTTTCAAAATATCGATTCAGTGACCATGACTTGGATAAAGACTTGGAAATGGAGAACGGACGACATAAACTCATGGATACCAAGAAAGAGAACAGAGACTATGCAGACTGTGATTTGAATCAGATAGAAGATGGAAAAACTTTTTTGTCTGTCCCAAGTAGCCTACTACAAGGGAATATTTTTTCTACAATTTGCAGCACTGAATTTGTCATTCTTTAGCCTACTCTAAGTGACTCAGAGAAACAATAGGCTTGTTTGAGATGAGCAAAATCTGCGCAGAATCGATCACCGGTGATCAGCGCGAGATGCATGCCGGTTAGAAATGTGTCCGAGTGCGGACCGCCTGGCTCTGATGTCATGCTGACGTATGTCAAAAATCTCTCGCGAGCGCAAGGCGCACGTGTCGGATTTTGCAGTCGAGCGCAGTTGCTCTCCACCGACTGCGCTGATCAAAAGCACGATGGGAAACGACTTGCTGACGACACAGCTTAATGCTCATTGGTTTAAACAACTGTGATGTATTGTTCTCTTTTAAAATGTTTGATTTTAAAACTCTAATATCAGGTTTTATGTGTATATGTTATGTGTGAATATTCCCAAACTATCTGACAGTGCGATCTCTTTGGGTTATGCAATTTAATTTTTATAAAAAAAAGAAAATAAATAAAAACACATATGTCTGTATTAAAGAAAAAAAATGGATAAACATGTATTTGGAATGGAATTAAATAACAAGTACTTTGGGTGTCTTGTTCATTTTATTTATTTTCATATAAAAGCAACAGAACTTGAATTACATCCAGTTTATTAGCAACACTGCACGAGCGTGAATCCCGCGATATCCATCTTTGATCTCGCAATGGTCAGATCCACTGCGAGAAGAGAGATCTGTCCGGCTTGCCTGCGCTTTTTTCACTCCTCCTCTCACTGCAGCCGCCTACTCTCGCATACATTTCAGGCGAGGCAAGGCGCATCTCAAACAAGCCTATTACTATTTTGCTCGGAAAAAAAAAATATTATTTTATATTGTAATTATTTTTTATATGCATTGTATTTATAACTAGATGCGAAAGTTCGTCGAGACAAACTTTAAGTTGGCTTGAGAAAGTTTGGACCGGAAATTTTTTTGCTAGGCGGTTTCTAGGATGTTATGGGTGGTTGCTATGGTGTTGCTAGGGTATTTTGGGTGGTTGCTAGGCGGTTGCTAGGGTGTTTTGGGTGGTTGCTAGGATATTTTGGGTGGTTGCTAGGGTCTTTTGGGTAGTTGCTAGGGTGTTCTGGGTGGTTGCTAGGTGGTTGCTAGGGTGTCCTGGGTGGTTGCTAGGGTCTTTTGGGTGGTTGCTAGGTGGTTGCTAGGGTGTTATGGGTGGTTACTAGGATGTTTTGTGTGGTTGCTATGGTGTTGCTAGGGTATTTTGGGTGGTTGCTAGGGTGTTTTGGGTGGTTGCCAAGGTGTTCTGGGTGGTTGCTAGGCGGTTGCTAGGGTGTTATGGGTGGTTACTAGGATGTTTTGTGTGGTTGCTATGGTGTTGCTAGGGTATTTTGGGTGGTTGCTAGGGTCTTTTGGGTGGTTGCTAGGGTGTTCTGGGTGGTTGCTAGGTGGTTGCTAGGGTGTTCTGGGTGGTTGCTATGGTCTTTTGGGTGGTTGCTAGGGTGTTCTGGGTGGTTGCTAGGTGGTTGCTAGGGTGTTCTGGGTGGTTGCTAGGGTGTTTTGGGTGGTTGCTAGGGTGTTCTGGGTGGTTGCTAGGCGGTTGCTAGGATATTTTGGGTGGTTGCTAGGGTGTTTTGGGTGGTTGCTAGGGTGTTCTGGGTGGTTGCTAGGCGGTTGCTAGGGTGTTATGGGTGGTTACTAGGATGTTTTGTGTGGTTGCTATGGTGTTGCTAGGGTCTTTTGGGTGGTTGCTAGGGTCTTTTGGGTGGTTGCTAGGCGGTTGCTAGGGTGTTTTGGGTGGTTGCTAGGGTCTTTTGGGTGGTTGCTAGGATATTTTGGGTGGTTGCTAGGGTCTTTTGGGTGGTTGCTAGGGTGTTCTGGGTGGTTGCTAGGTGGTTGCTAGGGTGTTCTGGGTGGTTGCTATGGTATTCAGAGCGGTAGATAGATAGATACACACACACACACACACACACACACACACACACACACACTCAGAGTTTATGAGTTTAGAGTTTATAAGTGTATAAATTGATGAGTTTATAAGTGTACAAGTTTTTGAGTTTAGAGTTTATAAGTTTAAATGAGTTTAGAGTTCAGAGTTTATTAATTTATGAGTTTAAGAGTTCATAAGTATATGAATTCATGAGTTTATTAGTTAATTAGTTATTCAATTTAAGTTAATTAGTTTATAAGTGTATGAGATTAGAGTTTATTAGTTTAAATGAGTTTCATTGGCTAATATATATAGAATGGCAGTTTGATTTAGTTTTCAAGGGATTTAGATTTGAATTTTTGTCGGTTGGTGAGTTTGAATTTTTTTAGAATGCCCAATGTTAAGTCAATGGGAGTTTTTCCGAGTTTTGATCGTCATTTGTAGGAAAACCGTAAGTCCGATCAGTCTGAAAAGGGAAAGCAACTAACTTCAGATCAGTTTGAGTGTCTGAGCCGAGTTTGGAGTATGTAGAGTTAAAGCTCTAGGAGGAGTTTGAGTCAACAGTTTTTCACAGAAGAATAATAATAATAACTAGATGCGAAAGTTCGTCGAGACAAACTTTAAGTTGGCTTGAGAAAGTTTGGAGTAGAACGTATTTTGCTAGGCGGTTGCTAGGATCTTGCTATGGTGTTGCTAGGGTATTTTGGGAGGTTGCTAGGGTGTTCTGGGTGGTTGCTAGGTGGTTGCTAGGGTGACCTGGGTGGTTGCTAGGGTATTTTGGGTGGTTGCTAGGTGGTTGCTAGGGTCTTTTGGGTGGTTGCTAGGTGGTTGCTAGGGTGTTCTGGGTGGTTGCTAGGGTGTTTTGGGTGGTTGCTAGGGTATTCTGGGTGGTTGCTAGGCGGTTGCTAGGATATTTTGGGTGGTTGCTAGGGTCTTTTGGGTGGTTGCTAGGCGGTTGCTAGGGTGTTCTGGGTGGTTGCTAGGGTGTTTTGGGTGGTTGCTAGGGTATTCTGGGTGGTTGCTATGCGGTTGCTAGGATATTTAGGGTGGTTGCTAAGGTCTTTTGGGTGGTTGTTAGGCGGTTGCTAGGG
Source organism: Leuciscus leuciscus (assembly GCF_965113295.1). Lineage (NCBI taxonomy): Eukaryota > Metazoa > Chordata > Actinopteri > Cypriniformes > Leuciscidae > Leuciscus > Leuciscus leuciscus. The sequence continues at coordinate 9,508,371 of NC_138739.1, forward strand.
TATTTTGGGTGGTTGCTAGGGTATTCTGGGTGGTTGCTAGGGTCTTTTGGGTGGTTGCTAGGCTATTTTGGGTGGTTGCTAGGGTCTTTTGGGTGGTTGCTAGGCGGTTGCTAGGGTCTTTTGGGTGGTTGCTATGGTATTCTGGGTGGTTGCTAGGGTCTTTTGGGTGGTTGCTAGGCGGTTGCTAGGGTGTTCTGGGTGGTTGCTATGCGGTTGCTAGGATATTTAGGGTGGTTGCTAGGGTCTTTTGGGTGGTTGCTAGGCGGTTGCTAGGGTATTTTGGGTGGTTGCTAGGGTATTCTTGGTGGTTGCTAGGGTCTTTTGGGTGGTTGCTAGGCGGTTGCTAGGGTGTTCTGGGTGGTTGCTAGGGTGTTTTGGGTGGTTGCTAGGATATTCTGGGTGGTTGCTAGGCGGTTGCTAGGATATTTTGGGTGGTTGATAGGGTGTTCTGGGTGGTTGCTAGGCGGTTGCTAGGATATTTTGGGTGGTTGCTAGGGTGTTTTGGGTGGTTGCTAGGGTGTTGTGGGTGGTTGCTAGGGTGTTATGGGTGGTTACTAGGATGTTTTGTGTGGTTGCTATGGTGTTGCTAGGGTATTTTGGGTGGTTGCTAGGGTCTTTTGGGTGGTTGCTAGGCGGTTGCTAGGGTGTTTTGGGTGGTTGCTAGTTGGTTGCTAGGGTGTTCTGGGTGGTTGCTAGGATATTTTGGGTGGTTGCTAGGGTCTTTTGGGTGGTTGCTAGGGTGTTCTGGGTGGTTGCTAGGGTGTTCTGGGTGGTTGCTATGGAGTTGCTTGGGAGCTGGGAGCTTTAAACTTAAGAAGTTTAAATTGGTTTAAAGTTTAAAGTAGTTTGAAGTTTATGACAGAGAGATAGATAGATAAATAAGTTAGATAGATACACACACACACACACACACACACACACTCAAACAGACTACCTCGCTCACACACTCACTCAGACACTCAGACACACACACACATACACACACTCAGAGTTTATGAGTTTAGAGTTTATAAGTGTATAAATTGATGAGTTTATAAGTGTACAAGTTTAGAGTTCAGAGTTTATTAATTTATGAGTTTAAGAGTTCATAAGTCTATGAATTCATGAGTTTATTAGTTAATTAGTTATTAAATTTAAGTTAATTAGTTTATAAGTGTATGAGATTAGAGTTTATTAGTTTAAATGAGTTTCATTGGCTAATATATATAGAATGGCAGTTTGATTTAGTCTTCAAGGGATTTAGATTTGAATTTTTGTCGGTTGGTGAGTTTGAATTTTTTTAGAATGCCCAATGTTAAGTCAATGGGAGTTTTTCCGAGTTTTGATCGTCATTTGTAGGAAAACCGTAAGTCCGATCAGTCTGAAAAGATAAAGCAACTAACTTCAGATCAGTTTGAGTGTCTGAGCCGAGTTTGGAGTATGTAGAGTTAAAGCTCTAGGAGGAGTTTGAGTCAACAGTTTTCACAGAAGAATAATAATAATATTAATAATAATAATAAGTTTAAATAGGATTTCAATATGTTGGCTTTCTCAAGCCAACTTAACTAGATGCGAAAGTTCGTCGAGACAAACTTTAAGTTGGCTTTCGAAAGTTTGGACCAGAACGTTTTTTGCTAGGCGGTTGCTAGGATGTTGCTATGGTGTTGCTAGGGTATTTTGGGAGGTTGCTAGGGTGCTCTGGGTGGTTGCTAGGTGGTTGCTAGGGTGTCCTGGGTGGTTGCTAGGGTCTTTTGGGTGGTTGCTAGGCGGTTGCTAGGGTCTTTTGGGTGGTTGCTAGGCGGTTTCTAGGGTGTTCTGGGTGGTTGCTAGGGTCTTTTGGGTGGTTGCTAGGTGGTTGCTAGGGTCTTTTGGGTGGTTGCTAGGCGGTTGCTAGGGTGTTCTGGGTGGTTGCTAGGGTGTTCTGGGTGGTTGCTAGGGTCTTTTGGGTGGTTACTAGGCGATTGCTAGGGTATTTTGGGTGGTTGCTATGGTATTCTGGGTGGTTGCTAGGGTCTTTTGGGTGGTTGCTAGGCGGTTGCTAGGGTGTTCTGGGTGGTTGCTAGGGTGTTTTGGGTGGTTGCTAGGGTATTCTGGGTGGTTGCTAGGCTATTTTTGGTGGTTGCTAGGCTATTTTTGGTGGTTGCTAGGGTCTTTTGGGTGGTTGCTAGGCGGTTGCTAGGGTCTTTTGGGTGGTTGCTATGGTATTCTGGGTGGTTGCTAGGGTCTTTTGGGTGGTTGCTAGGCGGTTGCTAGGGTGTTCTGGGTGGTTGCTAGGGTGTTTTGGGTGGTTGCTAGGGTATTATGGGTGGTTGCTAGGCGGTTGCTAGGATATTTTGGGTGGTTGCTAGGGTGTTTTGGGTGGTTGCTAGGGTGTTCTGGGTGGTTGCTAGGTGGTTGCTAGGGTGTTCTGGGTGGTTGCTATGGTATTCAGAGCGGTTGATATGGTGTTACTAGGTGGTTGGTAGTTGTCACAGATGGTTACTATGGAGTTTTTATAGAGTTCTTACTTAACTAATCGCTATTAGCATGTAGCTATTCACTGCTAGCATGTGTAGCATGTTGAAAGTGCTGTTTGCTAGCATGAGTCAAAAGAGCCAAACCTCATCTCTATACGATGTTCTGATACAGAGATATAGGTCTTGCAAAACGGTTGCTAGGACACTCAAGTTTGGTTGCTATGGAGTTGCTTGGGAGCTGGGAGCTTTAAACTTAAGAAGTTTAAATTGGTTTAAAGTTTAAAGTAGTTTGAAGTTTATGACAGAGAGATAGATACACACACACACACACACACACACACACACACACACACACACACACACTCAAACAGACTACCTCGCTCACACACTCACTCAGACACTCAGACACACACACACACACACACACACACACTCAGAGTTTATGAGTTTAGAGTTTATAAGTGTATAAATTGATAAGTTTATAAGTGTGCAAGTTTTTGAGTTTAGAGTTTATAAGTTTAAATGAGTTTAGAGTTCAGAGTTTATTAATTTATGAGTTTAAGAGTTCATAAGTCTATGAATTCATGAGTTTATTAGTTAATTAGTTATTAAATTTAAGTTAATTAGTTTATAAGTGTATGAGATTAGAGTTTATTAGTTTAAATGAGTTTCATTGGCTAATATATATAGAATGGCAGTTTGAATTAGTCTTCAAGGGATTTAGATTTAAATTTTTGTCGGTTGGTGAGTTTGAATTTTTTTAGAATGCCCAATGTTAAGTCAATGGGAGTTTTTCCGAGTTTTGATCGTCATTTGTAGGAAAACCGTAAGTCCGATCAGTCTGAAAAGGGAAAGCAACTAACTTCAGAACAGTTTGAAGGTCTGAGCCGAGTTTGGAGTATGTAGAGTTAAAGCTCTAGGAGGAGTTTGAGTCAACAGTTTTTCACAGAAGAATAATAATAATAATAAGTTTAAGTACAATATCAGTAAGTTGGCTTTCTCAGCCAACTTAACTAGATGCGAAAGTTCGTCGAGACAAACTTTAAGTTGGCTTGAGAAAGTTTGGACCAGAATGTTTTTTGCTAGGCAGTTGCAAGGATGTTATGGGTGGTCGTTATGGTGTTGCTAGGCGGTTGCTAGGGTATTCTGGGTGGTTGCTATGGTGTTGCTAAGCAGTTGCTAGGGTATTCTGGGTGGTTGCTAGGCGGTTGCTAGGGTGTTCTGGGTGGTTGCTATGGTGTTGCTAAGCAGTTGCTAGGGTGTTCTGGGTGGTTGCTATGTTGTTGCTAGGCGGTTGCTAAGGTATTTTGGTTGGTTGCTAGGGTGTTGCTAGGCGGTTGCTAGGGTGTTCTGGTTGGTTGCTATGGTGTTGCTAGGCGGTTGCTAAGGTATTCTGGGTGGTTGCTAGGCGGTTGCTAGGGTGTTCTGGGTGGTTGCTAGGGTCTTTTGGGTGGTTGCTAGGTGGTTGCTAGGGTGTTTTGGGTGGTTGCTAGGGTCTTTTGGGTGGTTGCTAGGGTCTTTTGGGTGGTTGCTAGGTGGTTGCTAGGGTGTTTTGGGTGGTTGCTAGGGTCTTTTGGGTGGTTGCTAGGCGGTTGCTAGGGTCTTTTTGGTGGTTGCTAGGGTGTTTTGGGTGGTTGCTAGGGTATTCTGGGTGGTTGCTAGGCGGTTGCTAGGGTCTTTTTGGTGGTTGCTAGGGTGTTTTGGGTGGTTGCTAGGCGGTTGCTAGGGTGTTCTGGGTGGTTGCTAGGGTGTTTTGGGTGGTTGCTATGGTGTTGCTAGGGTATTTTGGGTGGTTGCTAGGGTGTTTTGGGTGGTTGCTAGGGTCTTTTGGGTGGTTGCTAGGCGGTTGCTAGGGTGTTTTGGGTGGTTGCTAGGCGGTTGCTAGGGTGTTTTGGGTGGTTGCTAGGGTCTTTTGGGTGGTTGCTAGGGTGTTCTGGGTGGTTGCTAGGTGGTTGCTAGGGTGTTCTGGGTGGTTGCTATGGTATTCAGAGCGGTAGATAGATAGATACACACACACACACACACACACACACACACACTCAGAGTTTAGAGTTTATAAGTGTATAAATTGATAAATTTATAAGTGTACAAGTTTTTGAGTTTAGAGTTTATAAGTTTAAATGAGTTTAGAGTTCAGAGTTTATTAATTTATGAGTTTAAGAGTTCATAAGTCTATGAATTCATGAGTTTATTAGTTAATTAGTTATTAAATTTAAGTTAATTAGTTTATAAGTGTATGAGATTAGAGTTTATAAGTTTAAATTAGTTTAGAGTTCAGAGTTTATTCATTTGTGAGTTTAAGAGTTCATAAATCTATGAATTCATGAGTTTATTAGTTAATTAGTTATTCAATTTAAGTTAATTAGTTATTCAATTTAAGTTAATTAGTTTATAAGTGTATGAGATTAGAGTTTTTTAGTTTAAATGAGTTTCATTGGCTAATATATATAGAATGGCAGTTTGGTTTAGTTTTCAAGGGATTTAGATTTGAATTTTTGTCGGTTGGTGAGTTTGAATTTTTTTAGAATGCCCAATGTTAAGTCAATGGGAGTTTTTCCGAGTTTTGATCGTCATTTGTAGGAAAACCGTAAGTCCGATCAGTCTGAAAAGATAAAGCAACTAACTTCAGATCAGTTTGAGTGTCTGAGCCGAGTTTGGAGTATGTAGAGTTAAAGCTCTAGGGCGAGTTTGAGTCAACAGTTTTTCACAGAAGAATAATAATATTAATAATAATAATAATAATAATAAGTTTAAATAGGATTTCAATATGTTGGCTCTCTCAAGCCAACTTAACTAGATGCGAAAGTTCGTCGAGACAAACTTTATGTTGGCTTGAGAAAGTTTGGAGCAGAACGTTTTTTGCTAGGCGGTTGCTAGGATGTTGCTATGGTGTTGCTAGGGTATTTTGGGAGGTTGCTAGGGTGTTCTGGGTGGTTGCTAGGTGGTTGCTAGGGTGTCCTGGGTGGTTGCTAGGGTCTTTTGGGTGATTGCTAGGGTCTTCTGGGTGGTTGCTAGGTGGTTGCTAGGGTCTTTTGGGTGGTTGCTAGGGTGTTCTGGGTGGTTGCTAGGCGGTTGCTAGGGTGTTATGGGTGGTTGCTAGGGTGTTTTGGGTGGTTGCTAGGGTCTTTTGGGTGGTTGCTAGGTGGTTGCTAGGGTCTTTTGGGTGGTTGCTAGGCGGTTGCTAGGGTGTTCTGGGTGGTTGCTAGGGTGTTTTGGGTGGTTGCTAGGGTATTCTGGGTGGTTGCTAGGGTCTTTTGGGTGGTTGCTAGGGTCTTTTGGGTGGTTGCTAGGGTCTTTTGGGTGGTTGCTAGGCGGTTGCTAGGATGTTCTGGGTGGTTGCTAGGGTCTTTTGGGTGGTTGCTAGGCGGTTGCTAGGGTCTTTTGGGTGGTTGCTAGGGTATTCTGGGTGGTTGCTAGGCGGTTGCTAGGGTCTTTTGGGTGGTTGCTAGGCGGTTGCTTTGGTGTTCTGGGTGGTTGCTAGGGTGTTTTGGGTGGTTGCTAGGGTATTCTGGGTGGTTGCTAGGCGGTTGCTAGGGTGTTCTGGGTGGTTGCTAGGGTGTTTTGGGTGGTTGCTAGGGTATTCTGGGTGGTTGCTAGGGTATTCTGGGTGGTTGCTAGGGTCTTTTGGGTGGTTGCTAGGGTGTTCTGGGTGGTTGCTAGGCGGTTGCTAGGGTGTTATGGGTGGTTACTAGGATGTTTTGTGTGGTTGCTATGGTGTTGCTAGGGTATTTTGGGTGGTTGCTAGGGTCTTTTGGGTGGTTGCTAGGCGGTTGCTAGGGTATTTTGGGTGGTTGCTAGGGTCTTTTGGGTGGTTGCTAGGGTCTTTTGGGTGGTTGCTAGGCGGTTGCTAGGGTATTTTGGGTGGTTGCTAGGGTCTTTTGGGTGGTTGCTAGGCGGTTGCTAGGGTGTTCTGGGTGGTTGCTAGGGTGTTTTGGGTGGTTGCTAGGGTATTATGGGTGGTTGCTAGGGTGTTTTGGGTGGTTGCTAGGTAGTTCTGGGTGGTTGCTAGGCGGTTGCTAGGGTGTTATGGGTGGTTACTAGGATGTTTTGTGTGGTTGCTATGGTGTTGCTAGGGTATTTTGGGTGGTTGCTAGGGTGTTTTGGGTGGTTGCTAGGGTCTTTTGGGTGGTTGCTAGGCGGTTGCTAGGGTGTTTTGGGTGGTTGCTAGGGTCTTTTGGGTGGTTGCTAGGATATTTTGGGTGGTTGCTAGGGTCTTTTGGGTGGTTGCTAGGTGGTTGCTAGGGTGTTCTGGGTGGTTGCTATGGTATTCAGAGCGGTAGATAGATAGATACACACACACACACACACACACACACACACACACTCACTCAGACACACACACACACACACACACACACACACACACACTCAGACACACTCAGACACACACACACACACACACACACACACACACACACACACACACACACACTCACTCAGACACACACACACACACACACACACACACACACACTCACTCACTCAGACACACACACACACACACACACAGAGTTTATGAGTTTAGAGTTTATAAGTGTATAAATTGATGAGTTTATAAGTGTACACGTTTTTGAGTTTAGAGTTTATAAGTTTAAATGAGTTTAGAGTTCAGAGTTTATTAATTTATGAGTTTAAGAGTTCATAAGTCTATGAATTCATGAGTTTATTAGTTAATTAGTTATTAAATTTAAGTTAATTAGTTTATAAGTGTATGAAATTAGAGTTTATTAGTTTAAATGAGTTTCATTGGCTAATATATATAGAATGGCAGTTTGATTTAGTTTTCAAGGGATTTAGATTTGAATTTTTGTCGGTTGGTGAGTTTGAATTTTTTTAGAATGCCCAATGTTAAGTCAATGGGAGTTTTTCCGAGTTTTGATCGTCATTTGTAGGAAAACCGTAAGTCCGATCAGTCTGAAAAGATATAGCATAAAACTTCAGATCAGTTTGAGTGTCTGAGCCGAGTTTGGAGTATGTAGAGTTAAAGCTCTAGGGCGAGTTTGAGTCAATAGTTTTGTACAGAAGAATAATAATAATAACTAGATGCGAAAGTTCGTCGAGACAAACTTTAAGTTGGCTTGAGAAAGTTTGGACCAGAACGTTTTTTGCTAGGCGGTTGCTAGGATGTTATGGGTGGTTGCTATGGTGTTGCTAGGATATTTTGGGAGGTTGCTAGGGTGTTCTGGGTGGTTGCTAGGGTATTTTGGGTGGTTGCTAGGGTATTCTGGGTGGTTGCTAGGAGGTTGCTAGGGTGTTCTGGGTGGTTGCTAGGGTGTTTTGGGTGGTTGCTAGGGTATTCTGGGTGGTTGCTATGCGGTTGCTAGGATATTTAGTGTGGTTGCTAGGGTCTTTTGGGTGGTTGCTAGGCGGTTGCTAGGGTATTTTGGGTGGTTGCTAGGGTATTTTGGGTGGTTGCTAGGCTATTTTGGGTGGTTGCTAGGGTCTTTTGGGTGGTTGCTAGGCGGTTGCTAGGGTATTTTGGGTGGTTGCTAGGGTGTTTTGGGTGGTTGCTAGGGTATTATGGGTGGTTGCTAGGCGGTTGCTAGGATATTTTGGGTGGTTGCTAGGGTGTTTTGGGTGGTTGCTAGGGTGTTATGGGTGGTTACTAGGATGTTTTGTGTTGTTGCTATGGTGTTGCTAGGGTATTTTGGGTGGTTGCTAGGGTCTTTTGGGTGGTTGCTAGGGTCTTTTGGGTGGTTGCTAGGCGGTTGCTAGGGTGTTTTGGGTGGTTGCTAGGGTCTTTTGGGTGGTTGCTAGGATATTTTGGGTGGTTGCTAGGGTGTTTTGGGTGGTTGCTAGGGTGTTCTGGGTGGTTGCTAGGCGGTTGCTAGGGTGTTATGGGTGGTTACTAGGATGTTTTGTGTGGTTGCTATGGTGTTGCTAGGGTATTTTGGGTGGTTGCTAGGGTGTTTTGGGTGGTTGCTAGGGTCTTTTGGGTGGTTGCTAGGCGGTTGCTAGGGTGTTTTGGGTGGTTGCTAGGGTCTTTTGGGTGGTTGCTAGGGTGTTTTGGGTGGTTGCTAGGGTCTTTTGGGTGGTTGCTAGGGTGTTCTGGGTGGTTGCTAGGGTGTTCTGGGTGGTTGCTATGGTATTCAGAGCGGTAGATAGATACACACACACACACACACACACACACACACACACACACACACACACACACTCAGAGTTTATTAGTTTAGAGTTTATAAGTGTATAAATTGATGAGTTTATAAGTGTACAAGTTTTTGAGTTTAGAGTTTATAAGTTTAAATGAGTTTAGAGTTCAGAGTTTATTAATTTATGAGTTTAAGAGTTCATAAGTCTATGAATTCATGAGTTTATTCATTCATTAGTTATTAAATTTAAGTTAATTAGTTTATAAGTGTATGAGATTAGAGTTTATTAGTTTAAATGAGTTTCATTGGCTAATATATATAGAATGGCAGTTTGATTTAGTTTTCAAGGGATTTAGATTTGAATTTTTGTCGGTTGGTGAGTTTGAATTTTTTTAGAATGCCCAATGTTAAGTCAATGGGAGTTTTTCCGAGTTTTGATCGTCATTTGTAGGAAAACCGTAAGTCCGATCAGTCTGAAAAGATAAAGCAACTAACTTCAGATCAGTTTGAGTGTCTGAGCCGAGTTTGGAGTATGTAGAGTTAAAGCTCTAGGAGGAGTTTGAGTCAACGGTTTTTCACAGAAGAATAATAATAATATTAATAATAATAAGTTTAAATAGGATTTCAATATGTTGGCTTTCTCAAGCCAACTTAATAAGTTTAAATAGGATTTCAATATATTGGCTTTCTCAAGCCAACATAACTAGATGCGAAAGTTCGTCGAGACAAACTTTAAGTTGGCTTGAGAAAGTTTGGACCAGAACGTTTTTTGCTAGGCGGTTGCTAGGATGTTATGGGTGGTGCATAGGTTATCCTATGGTGTTGCTAGGATATTTTCGGAGGTTGCTAAGGTGTTCTGGGTGGTTGCTAGGGTCTTTTGGGTGGTTGCTAGGGTATTCTGGGTGGTTGCTAGGCGGTTGCTAGGATATTTTGGGTGGTTGCTAGGGTCTTTTGGGTGGTTGCTAGGCGGTTGCTAAGGTGTTCTGGGTGGTTGCTAGGGTGTTTTGGGTGGTTGCTAGGGTGTTTTGGGTGGTTGCTAGGGTATTCTGGGTGGTTGCTATGCGGTTGCTAGGATATTTAGGGTGGTTGCTAGGGTCTTTTGGGTGGTTGCTAGGCGGTTGCTAGGGTATTTTGGGTGGTTGCTAGGGTATTTTGGGTGGTTGCTAGGGTCTTTTGGGTGGTTGCTAGGGTCTTTTGGGTGGTTGCTAGGCGGTTGCTAGGGTGTTCTGGGTGGTTGCTAGGGTATTCTGGTTGGTTGCTAGGGTGTTCTGGGTGGTTGCTAGGCGGTTGCTAGGGTGTTATGGGTGGTTACTAGGATGTTTTGTGTGGTTGCTATGGTGTTGCTAGGGTATTTTGGGTGGTTGCTAGGGTGTTCTGGGTGGTTGCTAGGCGGTTGCTAGGGTGTTATGGGTGGTTACTAGGATGTTTTGTGTGGTTGCTATGGTGTTGCTAGGGTATTTTGGGTGGTTGCTAGGGTCTTTTGGGTGGTTGCTAGGCGGTTGCTAGGGTATTTTGGGTGGTTGCTAGGGTCTTTTGGGTGGTTGCTAGGCGGTTGCTAGGGTATTTTGGGTGGTTGCTAGGGTCTTTTGGGTGGTTGCTAGGCGGTTGATAGGGTATTTTGGGTGGTTGCTAGGGTCTTTTGGGTGGTTGCTAGGCGGTTGCTAGGGTGTTCTGGGTGGTTGCTAGGGTGTTTTGGGTGGTTGCTAGGGTGTTTTGGGTGGTTGCTAGGTAGTTCTGGGTGGTTGCTAGGCGGTTGCTAGGGTGTTATGGGTGGTTACTAGGGTGTTCTGGGTGGTTGCTATGGTATTCAGAGTGGTAGATAGATAGATACACACACACACACACACACACACACTCAGAGTTTATGAGTTTAGAGTTTATAAGTGTATAAATTGATGAGTTTATAAGTGTACAAGTTTTTTGAGTTTAGAGTTTATAAGTTTAAATGAGTTTAGAGTTCAGAGTTTATTAATTTATGAGTTTAAGAGTTCATAAGTCTATGAATTCATGAGTTTATTAGTTAATTAGTTATTCAATTTAAGTTCATTAGTTTATAAGTGTATGAAAATAGAGTTTATTAGTTTAAATGAGTTTCATTGGCTAATATATATAGAATGGCAGTTTGATTTAGTTTTCAAGGGATTTAGATTTGAATTTTTGTCGGTTGGTGAGTTTGAATTTTTTTAGAATGCCCAATGTTAAGTCAATGGGAGTTTTTCCGAGTTTTGATCGTCATTTGTAGGAAAACCGTAAGTCCGATCAGTCTGAAAAGATATAGCATAAAACTTCAGATCAGTTTGAGTGTCTGAGCCGAGTTTGGAGTATGTAGAGTTAAAGCTCTAGGGCGAGTTTGAGTCAATAGTTATTTACAGAAGAATAATAATAATAATAAGTTTAAATAGGATTTCAATATGTTGGCTTTCTCAAGCCAACTTAACTAGATGCGAAAGTTCGTCGAGACAAACTTTAAGTTGGCTTGAGAAAGTTTGGACCGGAAAATTTTTTGCTAGGCGGTTTCTAGGATGTTATGGGTGGTTGCTATGGTGTTGCTAGGGTATTTTGGGTGGTTGCTAGGCGGTTGCTAAGGTGTTTTGGGTGGTTGCTAGGATATTTTGGGTGGTTGCTAGGGTCTTTTGGGTGGTTGCTAGGCAGTTGCTAGGGTGTTTTGGGTGGTTGCTAGGGTGTTCTGGATGGTTGCTAGGGTGTTCTGGGTGGTTGCTAGGGTCTTTTGGGTGGTTGCTAGGCGGTTGCTAGGGTGTTTTGGGTGGTTGCTAGGCGGTTGCTAGGGTCTTTTGGGTGGTTGCTAGGGTGTTTTTGGTGGTTGCTAGGGTATTCTGGGTGGTTGCTAGGCGGTTGCTAGGGTCTTTTGGGTGGTTGCTAGGGTCTTTTGGGTGGTTGCTAGGGTGTTCTGGGTGGTTGCTAGGGTGTTTTGGGTGGTTGCTAGGGTATTCTGGGTGGTTGCTAGGCGGTTGCTAGGGTCTTTTGGGTGGTTGATAGGCGGTTGCTAGGGTGTTCTGGGTGGTTGCTAGGGTGTTTTGGGTGGTTGCTAGGGTATTCTGGGTGGTTGCTAGGCGGTTGCTAGGGTCTTTTGGGTGGTTGCTAGGCGGTTGCTAGGGTGTTCTGGGTGGTTGCTAGGGTGTTTTGGGTGGTTGCTAGGGTATTCTGGTTGGTTGCTAGGCGGTTGCTAGGGTGTTTTGGGTGGTTGCTAGGGTGTTCTGGGTGGTTGCTAGGGTGTTTTGGGTGGTTGCTAGGGTATTCTGGGTGGTTGCTAGGGTCTTTTGGGTGGTTGCTAGGTGGTTGCTAGGGTATTTTGGGTGGTTGCTAGGCTATTTTTTGTGGTTGCTAGGGTCTTTTGGGTGGTTGCTAGGCGGTTGCTAGGGTCTTTTGGGTGGTTGCTAGGGTCTTTTGGGTGGTTGCTAGGCGGTTGCTAGGGTGTTCTGGGTGGTTGCTAGGGTGTTTTGGGTGGTTGCTAGGGTATTCTGGGTGGTTACTAGGCGGTTGCTAGGATATTTTGGGTGGTTGCTAGGGTGTTATGGGTGGTTGCTAGGGTGTTCTGGGTGGTTGCTATGGTATTCAGAGCGGTTGATATGGTGTTACTAGGTGGTTGGTAGTTGTCACAGATGGTTACTATGGAGTTTTTATAGAGTTCTTACTTAACTAATCGCTATTAGCATGTAGCTATTCACTGCTAGCATGTGTAGCATGTTGAAAGTGCTGTTTGCTAGCATGAGTCAAAAGAGCCAAACCTCATCTCTATACGATGTTCTGATACAGAGATATAGGTCTTGCAAAACGGTTGCTAGGATACTCAAGTTTGGTTGCTATGGAGTTGCTTGGGAGCTGGGAGCTTTAAACTTAAGAAATTTAAATTGGTTTAAAGTTTAAAGTAGTTTGAAGTTCATGACAGAGAGATAGATAGATAAATAAGTTAGATAGATATACACACACACACACACACACACACACACACACACAAACAGACTACCTCGCTCACACACACACACACACACACACACACACTCAGAGTTTATGAGTTTAGAGTTTATAAGTGTATAAATTGATGAGTTTATAAGTGTACAAGTTTTTGAGTTTAGAGTTTATAAGTTTAAATGAGTTTAGAGTTCAGAGTTTATTAATTTATGAGTTTAAGAGTTCATAAGTATATGAATTCATGAGTTTATTAGTTAATTAGTTATTAAATTTAAGTTAATTAGTTTATAAGTGTATGAGATTAGAGTTTATTAGTTTAAATGAGTTTCATTGGCTAATATATATAGAATGGCAGTTTGATTTAGTTTTCAAGGGATTTAGATTTGAAATTTTGTCGGTTGGTGAGTTTGAATTTTTTTAGAATGCCCAATGTTAAGTCAATGGGAGTTTTTCCGAGTTTTGATCGTCATTTGTAGGAAAACCGTAAGTCCGATCAGTCTGAAAAGATAAAGCAACTAACTTCAGATCAGTTTGAGTGTCTGAGCCGAGTTTGGAGTATGTAGAGTTAAAGCTCTAGGGCGAGTTTGAGTCAACAGTTATTCACAGAAGAATAATAATAATAACTAGATGCGAAAGTTCGTCGAGACAAACTTTAAGTTGGCTTGCGAAAGTTTGGACCAGAACGTTTTTTGCTAGGCGGTTGCTAGGATGTTGCTATGGTGTTGCTAGGGTATTTTGGGAGGTTGCTAGGGTGCTCTGGGTGGTTGCTAGGTGGTTGCTAGGGTGTCCTGGGTGGTTGCTAGGGTCTTTTGGGTGGTTGCTAGGTGGTTGCTAGGGTCTGTTGGTTGGTTGCTAGGCGGTTGCTAGGGTGTTCTGGGTGGTTGCTAGGGTCTTTTGGGTGGTTGCTAGGTGGTTGCTAGGGTCTTTTGGGTGGTTGCTAGGCGGTTGCTAGGGTGTTCTGGGTGGTTGCTAGGGTCTTTTGGGTGGTTACTAGGCGGTTGTTAGGGTATTTTGGGTGGTTGCTATGGTATTCTGGGTGGTTGCTAGGGTCTTTTGTTGCTAGGCGGTTGCTAGGGTGTTCTGGGTGGTTGCTAGGGTGTTTTGGTTGGTTGCTAGGGTATTCTGGGTGGTTGCTAGGCGGTTGCTAGGATATTTTGGGTGGTTGCTAGGGTCTTTTGGGTGGTTGCTAGGCGGTTGCTAGGGTATTTTGGGTGGTTGCTAGGGTATTTTGGGTGGTTGCTAGGGTCTTTTGGGTGGTTGCTAGGCGGTTGCTAGGGTCTTTTGGGTGGTTGCTATGGTATTCTGGGTGGTTGCTAGGGTCTTTTGGGTGGTTGCTAGGCGGTTGCTAGGGTGTTCTGGGTGGTTGCTAGGGTGTTTTGGGTGGTTGCTAGGTTATTCTGGGTGGTTGCTAGGGTGTTTTGGGTGGTTGCTAGGGTCTTTTGGGTGGTTGCTAGGCGGTTGCTAGGGTGTTTTGGGTGGTTGCTAGGGTCTTTTGGGTGGTTGCTAGGATATTTTGGGTGGTTGCTAGGGTCTTTTGGGTGGTTGCTAGGCGGTTGCTAGGGTGTTTTGGGTGGTTGCTAGGGTCTTTTGGGTGGTTGCTAGGGTCTTTTGGGTGGTTGCTAGGCGGTTGCTAGGGTGTTTTGTTTGGTTGCTAGGGTCTTTTGGGTGGTTGCTAGGGTCTTTTGGGTGGTTGCTAGGCGGTTGCTAGGGTATTTTGGGTGGTTGCTAGGGTCTTTTGGTTGGTTGCTAGGCGGTTGCTAGGGTATTTTGGGTGGTTGCTAAGGTCTTTTGGGTGGTTGCTAGGCGGTTGCTAGGGTGTTTTGGGTGGTTGCTAGGGTCTTTTGGGTGGTTGCTAGGCGGTTGCTAGGGTGTTCTGGGTGGTTGCTAGGGTGTTTTGGGTGGTTGCTAGGGTGTAATGGGTGGTTACTAGGATGTTTTGTGTGGTTGCTATGGTGTTGCTAGGGTATTTTGGGTGGTTGCTAGGGTGTTTTGGGTGGTTGCTAGGGTCTTTTGGGTGGTTGCTAGGCGGTTGCTAGGGTGTTTTGGGTGGTTGCTAGGGTCTTTTGGGTGGTTGCTAGGATATTTTGGGTGGTTGCTAGGGTCTTTTGGGTGGTTGCTAGGCGGTTGCTAGGGTGTTTTGGGTGGTTGCTAGGGTCTTTTGGGTGGTTGCTAGGGTCTTTTGGGTGGTTGCTAGGCGGTTGCTAGGGTGTTTTGGGTGGTTGCTAGGCGGTTGCTAGGGTGTTTTGGGTGGTTGCTAGGGTCTTTTGGGTGGTTGCTATGGTCATTTGGGTGGTTGCTAGGGTGTTTTGGGTGGTTGCTAGGGTCTTTTGGGTGGTTGCTAGGATATTTTGGGTGGTTGCTAGGGTCTTTTGGGTGGTTGCTAGGGTGTTCTGGGTGGTTGCTAGGTTGTTGCTAGGGTGTTCTGGGTGGTTGCTATGGTATTCAGAGCGGTGGATAGATAGATACACACACACACACACACACACACACACACACACACACACACACACACACACACACACACACAAACAGACTACCTCCCTCACACACACACACACACACACACACACACACACTCAGAGTTTATGAGTTTAGAGTTTATAAGTGTATAAATGTATGAGTTTATAAGTGTACAAGATTTTGAGTTTAGAGTTTATAAGTTTAAATGAGTTTAGAGTTCAGAGTTTATTAATTTATGAGTTTAAGAGTTCATAAGTCTATGAATTCATGAGTTTATTAGTTAATTAGTTATTAAATTTAAGTTAATTAGTTTATAAGTGTATGAGATTAGAGTTTATTAGTTTAAATGAGTTTCATTGGCTAATATATATAGAATGGCAGTTTGATTTAGTTTTCAAGGGATTTAGATTTGAATTTTTGTCGGTTGGTGAGTTTGAATTTTTTTAGAATGCCCAATGTTAAGTCAATGGGAGTTTTTCCGAGTTTTGATCGTCATTTGTAGGAAAACCGTAAATCCGATCAGTCTGAAAATATATAGCATATAGCTGCAGATCAGTTTGAGTGTCTGAGCCAAGTTTGGAGTATGTAGAGTTAAAGCTCTAGGGCGAGTTTGAGTCAACAGTTTTAGTAAGAAGAATAATAATAATAACTAGATGCGAAAGTTCGTCGAGACAAACTTTAAGTTGGCTTGAGAAAGTTTGGACCAGAAAGTTTTTTGCTAGGCGGTTGCTAGGATGTTATGGGTGGTTGCTATGGTGTTGCTAGGGTATTTTGGGAGGTTGCTAGGGTGTTCTGGGTGGTTGCTAGGTGGTTGCTAGGGTGTCCTGGGTGGTTGCTAGGGTCTTTTGGGTGGTTGCTAGGTGGTTGCTAGGGTCTTTTGGGTGGTTGCTAGGAGGTTGCTAAGGTGTTCTGGGTGGTTGCTAGGGTCTTTTGGGTGGTTGCTAGGGTGTTTTGGGTGGTTGCTAGGGTCTTTTGGGTGGTTGCTAGGGTGTTTTGGGTGGTTGCTAGGATATTCTGGGTGGTTGCTAGGCGGTTGCTAGGGTCTTTTGGGTGGTTGCTAGGGTCTTTTGGGTGGTTGCTAGGGTATTCTGGGTGGTTGCTAGGCGGTTGCTAGGGTGTTCTGGGTTGTTGCTAGGGTGTTTTGGGTGGTTGCTAGGGTATTCTGGGTGGTTGCTATGCGGTTGCTAGGGTCTTTTGGGTGGTTGCTAGGGTCTTTTGGGTGGTTGCTAGGCGGTTGCTAGGGTGTTCTGGGTGGTTGCTAGGGTGTTTTGGGTGGTTGCTAAGGTATTCTGGGTGGTTGCTAGGCGGTTGCTAGGATATTTTGGGTGGTTGCTAGGGTGTTCTGGGTGGTTGCTAGGCGGTTGCTAGGGTGTTATGGGTGGTTACTAGGATGTTTTGTGTGGTTGCTATGGTGTTGCTAGGGTATTTTTGGTGGTTGCTAGGGTGTTTTGGGTGGTTGCTAGGGTGTTCTGGGTGGTTGCTAGGCGGTTGCTAGGGTGTTATGGGTGGTTACTAGGATGTTTTGTGTGTTTGCTATGGTGTTGCTAGGGTATTTTGGGCGGTTGCTAGGGTCTTTTGGGTGGTTGCTAGGCGGTTGCTAGGGTGTTTTGGGTGGTTGCTAGGGTGTTTTGGGTGGTTGCTAGGGTCTTTTGGGTGGTTGCTAGGCGGTTGCTAGGGTGTTTTGGGTGGTTGCTATGGTCTTTTGGGTGGTTGCTAGGCGGTTGCTAGGGTGTTTTGGGTGGTTGCTAGGGTCTTTTGGGTGGTTGCTAGGGTGTTCTGGGTGGTTGCTCGGTGGTTGCTAGGGTGTTCTGGGTGGTTGCTATGGTATTCAGAGCGGTAGATAGATAGATACACACACACACACACACACACACACACACACACTCAGAGTTTAGAGTTTATAAGTGTATAAATTGATAAGTTTATAAGTGTACAAGTTTTTGAGTTTAGAGTTTATAAGTTTAAATGAGTTTAGAGTTCAGAGTTTATTAATTTATGAGTTTAAGAGTTCATAAGTCTATGAATTCATGAGTTTATTAGTTAATTAGTTATTCAATTTAAGTTAATTAGTTTATAAGTGTATGAGATTAGAGTTTATAAGTTTAAATTAGTTTAGAGTTCAGAGTTTATTCATTTGTGAGTTTAAGAGTTCATAAATCTATGAATTCATGAGTTTATTAGTTAATTAGTTATTCAATTTAAGTTAATTAGTTATTCAATTTAAGTTAATTAGTTTATAAGTGTATGAGATTAGAGTTTTTTAGTTTAAATGAGTTTCATTGGCTAATATATATAGAATGGCAGTTTGGTTTAGTTTTCAAGGGATTTAGATTTGAATTTTTGTCGGTTGGTGAGTTTGAATTTTTTTAGAATGCCCAATGTTAAGTCAATGGGAGTTTTTCCGAGTTTTGATCGTCATTTGTAGGAAAACCGTAAGTCCGATCAGTCTGAAAAGATAAAGCAACTAACTTCAGATCAGTTTGAGTGTCTGAGCCGAGTTTGGAGTATGTAGAGTTAAAGCTCTAGGGCGAGTTTGAGTCAACAGTTTTTCACAGAAGAATAATAATATTAATAATAATAATAATAATAATAAGTTTAAATAGGATTTCAATATGTTGGCTCTCTCAAGCCAACTTAACTAGAATGTACATTTCCTGAAGAAAATGTGAAGTGGTGCTTGCAGTGGCAAAACTCGCCACTGGGCAGATGCTAACACAATTAACATGTTGTGATACCATGATATACCACATTTTAGCATTATTTACCACGATTTACCATGTTTCTAAGATGATTTACTACGATTTACCACATTCCAGCATGATTTACTATGATACATGTTGTTAAAATGATGCTAGCTTGATTAGCATGTTGGTAGCATTATGCTAGCATTATTAGCATTTTGCTAGCTTGATTAGCATGATGCTAGCTTGATTAGCATGTTGCTAGCATGATACTAGCATGATTAGTATGTTGCTAGCATGTTTTTAGCAAGATGCTGTTGCCAGGTGGTGGTTGCTAGGGTTTTCTGGGTGGTTGCTATGGTGTTGCTAGGCAGTTGCTATGGTATTCTGGGTGGATGCTAGGGCGTTGCTAGGCAGTTGCTAGGGTGTTCTGGGTGGTTGCTAGGCGTTCTGGGTGGTTACTAGGCAGTTGCTAGGTGTTCTGGGTGGTTGCTAGGCAGTTGCTAGGGTGTTCTGGGTGGTTGCTAGAGTTTTTGGGTGGTTAATAGAGCATTTCTAGACGTTGCTAGGGTGTTCAGGGTGGTTGCTAAGGTATTTTTGGTAGTTGCTATGGTGTTACTAGGTGGTTGGTAGTTGTCAAATATGGTTACTATGGAGTTTTTATAGAGTTCTTAAAATCTTTAATAACGAGTTCCTTCAGTACGGCACTCGGCCTGCGGCCTCGTGCCTATGGCCGAATAGGCACAAGCATGGAGCAATATCGCAAGGCTACGAGTGTGATATTGCTTTAAAAAATGTAAAAAAAAATGTTTTATATTATTTATTGGTTTAGGGTGGTTGCTAGGGAGCTCAGAGTGGTTGCTAGGGTGCTGTAACTGGTTGCTAGGGTGTGGCTATGAAGATTTTAGGCCATTACTTATTGGCTGCTTGATAATATAAATCCTCTGAGGGAGAGAGAGAGGGAGAGAAACGCAGGGGTGTCAGGCCCTTTGGAGTGGTGTGTGTGAAAACGGCAGTTGGGATTCAAATGTTTTTAGAACTCCCCATGTTAAGTCAATGGGACTTTTTTGGCCGCTGTTTCGTCCGCTGTGCGAACATCGTACACCCGATCGCTTAGAAAAGATATAGCACACCTCTCCTCAATGAGCCGCTCGATTTGACACCTCACTCAGGGGTCTGTGACAAACGGTGCGGGGCGCATTACGCGCCAAACTTTGTGTGGAATAATAAGAATAAGAATAATAAGTATGAGCGACAATAACACTAGTGGTGCTTTGAAAAAGCACCACTAATAATAATAATAAGTTTAAATAGGATTTCAATATGTTGGCTTTCTCAAGCCAACTTAACTAGAATGTACATTTCCTGAAGAAAATGTGAAGTGGTGCTTGCAGTGGCAAAATTCGCCACTCGGTTGCTACGGTGTTGTACATGATTGCATACGAGCCAACAACCATGTCTGTACGATGTTGTGGAGCTGAAATATGGCTTCTATATGTTGCAATATGTCACTACTTATTGGCTGCTTGATAGGATGAATCAAAAGAGCCCAACCCCAAGGCTCTATGACCTTCTGAGCCAAAGATATGATTTAGCAAATTTTGTGCCTATGTTAAGTCTATGGGACATTTTTCGGCAAATTTTTCGCCTGCCAGACGAACATCGTACACCCGATCACTTATAAAAGTCATAGCACACCTCTCCTCAATAAACCGATCGATTTGACACCTCATTCAGGGGTCTGTGACAAACGGTGTGGGGCGAGTTACGCGCCAAAGTTTTGTCTAGGTGAATAGTAATCACAACACTAGAATGTACATTTCCTGAAGAAAATGTGAAGTGGTGCTTGCAGTGGCAAAACTCGCCTCTCGGTTGCTAGTGTGTGGTACATGATTGCATACGAACCAACAAACATGTCTGTACGATTTTGTGGAGCTGAAATATGGCTTCTATATGTTGCAATATGGTTGCTAGGTAGCTTTAAACGGTTGCTAAGGTGTGGTTACACAGTTACCATGATGATATTTACAGACTGGTTTCCCAACCGAAACAAACAAGCACACCCCCATGTCTATAAGATGTTCTGGTGCTGAGATATAGCTTATTCATGTGTTTGTACGGTTTCTAGGGTACTCCAAATGGTTGCTAAGGTTTGTTTATACAGTTTATGGGGTAATATTTAAAGAATATTTGCAGGTCTGGGTCAAAAAATGCCCAACTCTGTGTTTTTACGGTTTGTTACTGTGATATGGCTTATAAAGGTTGTTCAATGGTTGCTAGGGGCCTGTAACTGGTTGCTAGGGCGTGGCAATGAAGTTGTTATGTCACTACTTATTGGCTGCTTGATAGGACGAATCAAAAGAGCCCAACCCCAAGCCTCTATGACCTTCTGAGCCAAAGAAAAGATTTTTCAAATTTTGTGCCTATGTTAAGTCTATGGGACATTTTTCGGCAAATTTTTCACCCGCCAGACGAACATCTTACACTCGATCGCTTATAAAAGTCATAGCACACCTCTCCTCAATAAACCGGTCGATTTGACACCTCATTCAGGGGTCTGTGACAAACGGTGTGGGGCGAGTTACGCGCCAAAGTTTTGTCTAGGTGAATAGTAATCACAACACTAGAATGTACATTTCCTGAAGAAAATGTGAAGTGGTGCTTGCAGTGGCAAAACTCACCACTCGGTTGCTAGGGTGTTGTACATGATTGCATACGAGCCAACAACCATGTCTGTACGATGTTGTGGAGCTGAAATATGGCTTCTATATGTTTCAATATGGTTGCTAGGTGGCTCTAAACGGTTGCTATGGTGTGAATACACAGTAACCGTGGTGATATTTTACAGACTGTTTCCCAAACGAAACAAAAGAGCCAAACCCCATCTCTATACGATGTTCTGATGAAAAGACATGGGTCTTGATAAACGGTTGCTAGGGTACTCTGTTTGGTTGCTAGGGAGTGGTTTGGCAGCTGCCAATCATGAAACTCCAAAGGCTGCTTGTCAGTATGAATGATATAAACCAACTCCCATGCCTCTGTGACATTCAGAATGGAAGATATTCCTCTTTGGACTTTGGTTGCTAGGGTACTCTGTTTGGTTGCTATGGAGTTGCTTGGCAGCTGCCAATGATGAAACTGCAAAGGCTTCTTGTCACTATGAATGATATAAACCAACTCCCATGCCTCGGTGACATTCAGAATGGAAGATATCCCTCTTTTGATTTTGGTTGCTAGGGTACTCTGTTTGGTTGCTATGGAGTTGCTAGGCAGCTGCCAATGATGAAACTCCAAAGGCTTCTTGTCAGTATGAATGATACAAACCAACTCCCATGCCTCTGTGACATTCAGAATGGAAGATATCCCTCTTTGGATTTTGGTTGCTAGGGTACTCTGTTTGGTTGCTATGGAGTTGCTAGGCAGCTGCCAATGATGAAACTCCAAAGGCTTCTTGCCACTATGAATGATATAAACCAACTCCCATGCCTCTGTGACATTCAGAACGGAAGATATCCCTCTTTGGATTTTGGTTGCTAGGGTACTCGGTTTGGTTGCTAGGGAGTGGCTTAGCAGCTGCCAATCATGAAATTCCAAAGGCTGCTTGTCAGTATTAATTATATAAACCAACTCCCATGCCTCTGTGACATTCAGAATGGAAGATATCCCTCTTTGGATTTTGGTTGCTAGGGTACTCTGTTTGGTTGCTATGGAGTTGCTTGACAACTGCCAATGATTAAACTGCAAAGGCTTCTTGTCACTATGAATGATATAAACCAACTCCCATGCCTCTGTGACATTCAGAATGGAAGATATCCTTCTTTGGATTTTGGTTGCTAGGGTACTCTGTTTGGTTGCTAGGGTGTGGCTTGGCAGCTGCCAAACATGAAAGTCCAAAGGCTGCTTGTCAGTATGAATGATATAAACCAACTCCCATGCCTCTGTGACATACAGAATGGAAGATATCCCTCTCTGGATTTTGGTTTCTAGGGTACTCTATTTGGTTGCTAGGGAGTGGCTTGGCAGCTGCCAGTCATGAAACTCCAAAGGCTGCTTGTCAGTATGAATGATATAAACCAACTCCCATGCCTCTGTGACATTCAGAATGGAAGATATCCCTCTTTGGATTTTTGTTGCTAAGGTGCTCGACAATGGTTGCTAGGGATGGGCTAGGAAGTGTTGAGGTCATTCATGATTGGCTGTTTGCTGCCCCGAGTCAAATGAGACCACCCTCATGTTTCTATGACAATTCAGTCCAGAGATATCCCTTTGATCTCTTTCAATGGAAGTCTATGGAACT
Source organism: Leuciscus leuciscus (assembly GCF_965113295.1). Lineage (NCBI taxonomy): Eukaryota > Metazoa > Chordata > Actinopteri > Cypriniformes > Leuciscidae > Leuciscus > Leuciscus leuciscus. The sequence goes on from NC_138739.1 coordinate 9,530,266, forward strand.
TGTTGCTAAGGTGCTCTAAATGGTTGCTAGGGCGTGGCTTGATAGCTTCACAATGATCCTGAGAGACTGATTGGTCGTCTGAGTAAAATGAGCCCGCCCCCTTGTCTCTATGACACTGTGATCCAGAGCTACGTTCAATACAAAAACCTTATGTAATTTACCATAGTAGGAAAAACACATGCTATGGTGTAGAACGGCCCATTTCATGGGCCGTCCTACACCATAGTAAGTCAATGGGAAACTTTGGGCAGCTCCTGCCCCCCAGGGGTGCAACTTTTACCCCATTGTGAGGTATGTTCTTACAGAGCCTGTCAGCCTCTTCAAATGTGGCAAATCACACGTTTCTGCGAAATCCTCACTCAGAGCTACGAGTCATCAAAGTTCGTCGCAATGTTAAGTCTATGGGATTTTTCGGCCGCTTTTTCGCCCCTGGGGCGAACACCGTACCCCCGATCGCTTATAAAAGTCATAGCACACCTCTCCTCAATACGCTGGTCGATTTGACACCTCATTCATGGGTCTGTGACAAACGGTGCGGGACGAGTTACGCGCCAAACTTTTGTCCAGAATAATAATAATAATAAGAATAATAATAAGTATGGAGGATAACAATAGTGTTGCTTTGAAAAGCACCACTAACTAGAATGTACATTTCCTGAAGAAAATGTGAAGTGGTGCTTGCAGTGGCAAAACTCGCCTCTCGGTTGCTAGTGTGTGGTACATGATTGCATACGAACCAACAAACATGTCTGTACGATGTTGTGGAGCTGAAATAAGGCTTCTATATGTTGCAATATGGTTGCTAGGTAGCTTTAAACGGTTGCTAAGGTGTGGTTACACAGTTACCATGATGATATTTACAGACTGGTTTCCCAACCGAAACAAACAAGCACACCCCCATGTCTATAAGATGTTCTGGTGCTGAGATATAGCTTATTCATGTGTTTGTACGGTTGCTAGGGTACTCCAAATGGTTGCTAAGGTTTGTTTATACAGTTTATGGGGTAATATTTAAAGAATATTTGCAGGTCTGGGTCAAAAAATGCCCAACTCTGTGTTTTTACAATGTTTTGTTACTGTGATATGGCTTATAAAGGTTGTTCAATGGTTGCTAGGGGCCTGTAACTGGTTGCTAGGGCGTGGCAATGAAGTTGTTATGTCACTACTTATTGGCTGCTTGATAGGACGAATCAAAAGAGCCCAACCCCAAGCCTCTATGACCTTCTGAGCCAAAGAAAAGATTTTTCTAATTTTGTGACTATGTTAAGTCTATGGGACATTTTTCGGCAAATTTTTCACCCGCCAGACGAACATCTTACACCCGATCGCTTATAAAAGTCATAGCACACCTCTCCTCAATAAACCGGTCGATTTGACACCTTATTCAGGGGTCTGTGACAAACGGTGTGGGGCGAGTTACGCGCCAAAGTTTTGTCTAGGTGAATAGTAATCACAACACTAGAATGTACATTTCCTGAAGAAAATGTGAAGTGGTGCTTGCAGTGGCAAAACTCGCCACTGGGCAGATGCTAACACAATTAACATGTTGTGATACCATGATATACCACATTTTAGCATTATTTACCACGATTTACCATGTTTCTAAGATGATTTACTACGATTTACCACATTCCAGCATGATTTACTATGATAAAACATGTTGTTAAAATGATGCTAGCTTGATTAGCATGTTGGTAGCATTATGCTAGCATTATTAGCATTTTGCTAGCTTGATTAGCATGATGCTAGCTTGATTAGCATGTTGCTAGCATGATACTAGCATGATTAGTATGTTGCTAGCATGTTTTTAGCAAGATGCTGTTGCCAGGTGGTGGTTGCTAGGGTTTTCTGGGTGGTTGCTATGGTGTTGCTAGGCAGTTGCTATGGTATTCTGGGTGGATGCTAGGGCGTTGCTAGGCAGTTGCTAGGGTGTTCTGGGTGGTTGCTAGGCGTTCTGGGTGGTTACTAGGCAGTTGCTAGGTGTTCTGGGTGGTTGCTAGGCAGTTGCTAGGGTGTTCTGGGTGGTTGCTAGAGTTTTTGGGTGGTTAATAGAGCATTTCTAGACGTTGCTAGGGTGTTCAGGGTGGTTGCTAAGGTATTTTTGGTAGTTGCTATGGTGTTACTAGGTGGTTGGTAGTTGTCAAATATGGTTACTATGGAGTTTTTATAGAGTTCTTAAAATCTTTAATAACGAGTTCCTTCAGTACGGCACTCGGCCTGCGGCCTCGTGCCTATGGCCGAATAGGCACAAGCATGGAGCAATATCGCAAGGCTACGAGTGTGATATTGCTTTAAAAAATGTAAAAAAAATGTTTTTATATTATTTATTGGTTTAGGGTGGTTGCTAGGGATCTCAGAGTGGTTGCTAGGGTGCTGTAACTGGTTGCTAGGGTGTGGCTATGAAGATTTTAGGCCATTACTTATTGGCTGCTTGATAATATAAATCCTCTGAGGGAGAGAGAGAGGGAGAGAAACGCAGGGGTGTCAGGCCCTTTGGAGTGGTGTGTGTGAAAACGGCAGTTGGGATTCAAATGTTTTTAGAACTCCCCATGTAAAGTCAATGGGATTTTTTTGGCCGCTTTTTCATCCGCTGTGCGAACATCGTACACCCGATCGCTTAGAAAAGTCATAGCACACCTCTCCTCAATGAGCCGCTCGATTTGACACCTCACTCAGGGGTCTGTGACAAACGGTGCGGGGCGCATTACGCGCCAAACTTTTGTCCAGAATAATAATAATAATAAAAATAAGAATAATAATAAGTATGAGCAATAACAATAGTGTTGCTTTGAAAAGCACCACTAATAATAAGTTTAGTGACAATAACACTAGTGGTGCTTTGAAAAAGCACCACTAATAATAAGTTTAGTGACAATAACACTAGTGGTGCTTTGAAAAAGCACCACTAATAATAATAAGTATGGAGAATAACAATAGTGTTGCTTTGAAAAGCACCACTAATAATAAGTATGGAGAATAACAATAGTGTTGCTTTGAAAAGCACCACTAACTAGAATGTACATTTCCTGAAGAAAATGTGAAGTGGTGCTTGCAGTGGCAAAACTCGCCACTCGGTTGCTAGAGTGTGGTACATGATTGCATACGAACCAACAAACATGTCTGTACGATGTTGTGGAGCTGAAATATGGCTTCTATATGTTGCAATATGGTTGCTAGGTAGCTTTAAACGGTTGCTAAGGTGTGGTTACACAGTTACCATGATGATATTTACAGACTGGTTTCCCAACCGAAACAAACAAGCACACACCCATGTCTATACGATGTTCTGGTGCTGAGATATAGCTTATTCATGTGTTTGTACGGTTGCTAGGGTACTCCAAATGGTTGCTAAGGTTTGTTTATACAGTTTATGGGGTAATATTTAAAGAGTATTTGCAGGTCTGGATAAAAAAATGCCCAACTCTGTGTTTTTACAATGTTTTGTTGCTGAGATATGGCTTGTAAAGGTTGTTCAATGGTTGCTAGGGGGCTGTAACTGGTTGCTAGGGCGTGGCTATGAAGTTGTTATGTCACTACTTTTTGGCTGCTTGCTAGGATGAATCAAAAGAGCCCAACCCCAAGCCTCTATGACCTTCTGAGCCAAAGAAATGATTTTTCAAATTTTGCGCCTATGTTAAGTCTATGGGACATTTTTCGGCCAATTTTTTGCCCGCCAGATGAACATCTTACACCCGATCGCTTATAAAAGTCATAGCACACCTCTCCTCAATAAACCGGTCGATTTGACACCTCATTTAGGGGTCTGTGACAAACGGTGTGGGGCGAGTTACGCGCCGAAGTTTTGTCTAGGTGAATAGTAATCACAACACTAGAATGTACATTTCCTGAAGAAAATGTGAAGTGGTGCTTGCAGTGGCAAAACTCGCCACTGGGCAGATGCTAACACAATTAACATGTTGTGATACCATGATATACCACGTTTTAGCATTATTTACCACGATTTACCATGTTTCTAAGAAGATTTACTACGATTTACCACATTCCAGCATGATTTACTACGATTAACATGTTGTTAAAATGATGCTAGCATGATTAGCATGTTGTTAACATGATTAGCATGTTGGTAGCATGATGCTAGCATGATTAGCATTTTGCTAGCATGTTTTTAGTTAGATGCTAACATGATTAGCATGTTGCTAGCATTATGCTAGCTTGATTAACATGTTGTTAGCATGATGCTAGCTTGAATATCATTGTGCTAGCTTAATTAGCATATTGGTAGCATGATGCTAGCATGATTAGCATTATGTTAGCATGTTGCTAGCTTGATTAGCATGTTGGTAGCTTGATGTTACCATGATTAGCATGTTGCTAGCATGTTTTTAGCTAGATGCTAACATGATTAGCATGTTGCTAGCATTATGCTAGCTTGATTAGCATGTTGCTAGCATGATGCTAGCTTGATTAGCATGTTGCTAGCATGATGCTAGCTTGATTAGCATGTTGGTAGCATTATGCTAGCATTATTAGCATTTTGCTAGCTTGATTAGCATGATGCTAGCATGATGCTAGCTTGATTAGCATGTTGTTAGCATGATACTAGCATGATTAGCATTTTGCTAGCATGTTTTTAGTTAGATGCTAACATGATTAGCATGTTGCTAGCATTATGCTAGCTTGATTAACATGTTGTTAGCATGATGCTAGCTTGAATATCATTGTGCTAGCTTAATTAGCATATTGGTAGCATGATGCTAGCATGATTAGCATTATGTTAGCATGATGCTAGCTTGATTAGCATGTTGGTAGCTTGATGTTAGCATGATTAGCATGTTGCTAGCATGTTTTTAACTAGATGCTAACATGATTAGCATATTGCTAGCATTATGCTAGCTTGATTAGCATGTTGTTAGCATAATGCTAGCTTGATTAGCATGTTGGTAGCGTGATGTTAGCATGATTAGCATGTTGCTAGCATGTTTTTAGCTAGATGCTAACATGATTAGCATATTGCTAGCATAATGCTAGCTTGATTAGCATTTTGCTAGCATGATGCTAGCTTGATTAGCATGTTGCTAGCATGATGCTAGCTTGATTAGCATGTTGCTAGCATTATGCTAGCTTGATTAGCATGTTGCTAGCATGATGCTAACTTGATTAGCATGTTGCTAGCATGATGCTAGCTTGATTAGCATGTTGATAGCATGTTTTTAGCAAGATGCTGTTGCCAGGTGGTGGTTGCTAGGGTTTTCTGGGTGGTTGCTATGGTGTTGCTAGGCAGTTGCTAAGGTGTTCTGGGTGGTTGTTAGGCAGTTGCTAGGGTATTCTTGGTGGTTGCTAGGTGGTTGCTATGGTGTTGCTAGGCAGTTGCTATGGTATTCTGGGTGGATGCTAGGGCGTTGCTAGGCAGTTGCTAGGGTGTTCTGGGTGGTTGCTAGGCGTTCCGGGTGGTTACTAGGCAGTTGCTAGGTGTTCTGGGTGGTTGCTAGGCAGTTACTAGGGTGTTCTGGGTGGTTGCTAGAGTTTTTTGGTGGTTACTAGAGCATTTCTAGACGTTGCTAGGGTGTTCAGGGTGGTTGCTAAGGTATTTTTGGTAGTTGCTATGGTGTTACTAGGTGGTTGGTAGTTGTCAAATATGGTTACTATGGAGTTTTTATAGAGTTCTTAAAATCTTTAATAACGAGTTCCTTCAGTACGGCACTCGGCCGCTATGGCCGAATAGGCACAAGCATGGAGCAATATCGCAAGGCTACGAGTGTGATATTGCTTTAAAAAATGTAAAAAAAATGTTTTTATATTATTTGTTGGTTTAGGGTGGTTGCTAGGGAGCTCAGAGTGGTTGCTAGGGTGCTGTAACTGGTTGCTAGGGTGTGGCTATCAAGATTTTAGGCCATTACTTATTGGCTGCTTGATAATATAAATCCTCTGAGGGAGAGAGAGAGGGAGAGAAACGCAGGGGTGTCAGGCCCTTTGGAGTGGTGTGTGTGAAAACGGCAGTTGGGATTCAAATGTTTTTAGAACTCCCCATGTTAAGTCAATGGGACTTTTTTGGCCGCTTTTTCGTCCGCTGTGCGAACATCGTACACCCGATCGCTTAGAAAAGTCATAGCACACCTCTCCTCAATGAGCCGCTCGATTTGACACCTCACTCAGGGGTCTGTGACAAACGGTGCGGGGCAAGTTACGCGCCAAACTTTTGGCAGAATAATAATAATAAGAATAATAAGTATGAGTGACAATAACACTAGTGGTGCTTTGAAAAAGCACCACTAATAATAATAATATTAATAATAAGTTTAAATAGGATTTCAATATGTTGGCTTTCTCAAGCCAACTTAACTAGATGCGAAAGTTCGTCGAGACAAACTTTAAGTTGGCTTGAGAAAGTTTGGACCGGAAAGTTTTTTGCTAGGCGGTTGCTAGGATGTTATGGGTGGTTGCTATGGTGTTTCTAGGGTATTTTGGGAGGTTGCTAGGGTGTTCTGGGTGGTTGCTAGGTGGTTGCTAGGGTGTCCTGGGTGGTTGCTAGGGTCTTTTGGGTGGTTGTTAGGTGGTTGCTAGGGTCTTTTGGGTGGTTGCTAGGGTCTTTTGGGTGGTTGCTAGGCGGTTGCTAGGGTGTTTTGCGTGGTTGCTAGGGTATTATGGGTGGTTGCTAGGCGGTTGCTAGGATATTTTGGGTGGTTGCTAGGGTCTTTTGGGTGGTTGCTAGGGTCTTTTGGGTGGTTGCTAGGCGGTTGCTAGGGTGTTTTGCATGGTTGCTAGGGTATTATGGGTGGTTGCTAGGCGGTTGCTAGGATATTTTGGGTGGTTGCTAGGGTGTTTTGGGTGGTTGCTAGGGTGTTCTGGGTGGTTGCTAGGCGGTTGCTAGGGTGTTATGGGTGGTTACTAGGATGTTTTGTGTGGTTGCTATGGTGTTGCTAGGGTATTTTGGGTGGTTGCTAGGGTGTTTTGGGTGGTTGCTAGGGTCTTTTGGGTGTTTGCTAGGCGGTTGCTAGGGTGTTTTGGGTGGTTGCTAGGGTCTTTTGGGTGGTTGCTAGGTGGTTGCTAGGGTGTTCTAGGTGGTTGCTAGGGTGTTTTGGGTGGTTGCTAGGGTATTATGGGTGGTTGCTAGGCGGTTGCTAGGATATTTTGGGTGGTTGCTAGGGTGTTTTGGGTGGTTGCTAGGGTGTTCTGGGTGGTTGCTAGGCGGTTGCTAGGGTGTTATGGGTGGTTACTAGGATGTTTTGTGTGGTTGCTATGGTGTTGCTAGGGTATTTTGGGTGGTTGCTAGGGTGTTTTGGGTGGTTGCTAGGGTCTTTTGGGTGGTTGCTAGGCGGTTGCTAGGGTGTTTTGGGTGGTTGCTATGGTCTTTTGGGTGGTTGCTAGGCGGTTGCTAGGGTGTTTTGGGTGGTTGCTAGGGTCTTTTGGGTGGTTGCTAGGGTGTTCTGGGTGGTTGCTAGTTGGTTGCTAGGGTGTTCTGGGTGGTTGCTATGGTATTCAGAGCGGTAGATAGATAGATACACACACACACACACACACACACTCAGAGTTTAGAGTTTATAAGTGTATAAATTGATAAGTTTATAAGTGTACAAGTTTTTGAGTTTAGAGTTTATAAGTTTAAATGAGTTTAGAGTTCAGAGTTTATTAATTTATGAGTTTAAGAGTTCATAAGTATATGAATTCATGAGTTTATTAGTTAATTAGTTATTCAATTTAAGTTAATTAGTTTATAAGTGTATGAAATTAGAGTTTATTAGTTTAAATGAGTTTCATTGGCTAATATATATAGAATGGCAGTTTGATTTACTTTTCAAGGGATTTAGATTTGAATTTTTGTCGGTTGGTGAGTTTGAATTTTTTTAGAATGCCCAATGTTAAGTCAATGGGAGTTTTTCCGAGTTTTGATCGTCATTTGTAGGAAAACCGTAAGTCCGATCAGTCTGAAAATATATAGCATATAGCTGCAGATCAGTTTGAGTGTCTGAGCCGAGTTTGGAGTATGTAGAGTTAAAGCTCTAGGGCGAGTTTGAGTCAACAGTTTTTAACAGAAGAATAATAATATTAACTAGATGCGAAAGTTCGTCGAGACAAACTTTAAGTTGGCTTGAGAAAGTTTGGACCAGAACGTTTTTTGCTAGGCGGTTGCTAGGATTTTATGGGTTGTTGCTATGGTGTTCCTAGGGTATTTTGGGAGGTTGCTAGGGTGTTCTGGGTGGTTGCTAGGTGGTTGCTAGGGTGTCCTGGGTGGTTGCTAGGGTATTTTGGGTGGTTGCTAGGTGGTTGCTAGGGTCTTTTGGGTGGTTGCTAGGCGGTTGCTAGGGTGTTCTGGGTGGTTGCTAGGGTTTTTTGGGTGGTTGCTAGGGTATTCTGGGTGGTTGCTAGGCGGTTGCTAGGATATTTTGGGTGGTTGCTAGGGTCTTTTGGGTGGTTGCTAGGGTCTTCTGGGTGGTTGCTAGGTGGTTGCTAGGGTGTCCTGGGTGGTTGCTAGGGTCTTTTGGGTGGTTGCTAGGCGGTTGCTAGGGTGTTTTGGGTGGTTGCTAGGGTCTTTTGGGTGGTTGCTAGGGTCTTTTGGGTGGTTGCTAGGGTGTTCTGGGTGGTTGCTAGGGTGTTTTGGGTGGTTGCTAGGGTATTCTGGGTGGTTGCTAGGATATTTTGGGTGGTTGCTAGGGTCTTTTGGGTGGTTGCTAGGCGGTTGCTAGGGTGTTCTGGGTGGTTGCTAGGGTCTTTTGAGTGGTTGCTAGGCGGTTGCTAGGGTGTTTTGGGTGGTTGCTAGGGTCTTTTGGGTGGTTGCTAGGCGGTTGCTAGGGTCTTTTGGGTGGTTGCTAGGGTGTTTTGGGTGGTTGCTAGGCGGTTGCTAGGGTCTTTTGGGTGGTTGCTAGGCAGTTGCTATGGTGTTCTGGGTGGTTGCTATGGTGTTCTGGGTGGTTGCTAGGGTGTTTTGGGTGGTTGCTAGGGTATTCTGGGTGGTTGCTAGGCGGTTGCTAGGGTGTTCTGGGTGGTTGCTAGGGTGTTTTGGGTGGTTGCTAGGGTATTCTGGGTGGTTGCTAGGGTCTTTTGGGTGGTTGCTAGGGTCTTTTGGGTGGTTGCTAGGGTGTATTGGGTGGTTGCTAGGCGGTTGCTAGGGTGTTATGGGTGGTTACTAGGATGTTTTGTGTGGTTGCTATGGTGTTGCTAGGGTATTTTGGGTGGTTGCTAGGGTGTTTTGGGTGGTTGCTAGGGTGTTCTGGGTGGTTGCTAGGCGGTTGCTAGGGTGTTATGGGTGGTTACTAGGATGTTTTGTGTGGTTGCTATGGTGTTGCTAGGGTATTTTGGGTGGTTGCTAGAGTCTTTTGGGTGGTTGCTAGGGTGTTTTGGGTGGTTGCTAGGGTGTTCTGGGTGGTTGCTATGGTATTCAGAGCGGTAGATAGATAGATACACACACACACACACACACACACACACACACACACACACTCAAACAGACTACCTCGCTCACACACTCACTCAGACACTCAGACACACACACACACACACACACACACACACACACTCAGAGTTTATGAGTTTAGAGTTTATAAGTGTACAAGTTTTTGAGTTTAGAGTTTATAAGTTTAAATGAGTTTAGAGTTCAGAGTTTATTAATTTATGAGTTTAAGAGTTCATAAGTATATGAATTCACGAGTTTATTAGTTAATTAGTTATTAAATTTAAGTTAATTAGTTTATAAGTGTATGAGATTAGTGTTTATTAGTTTAAATGAGTTTCATTGGCTAATATATATAGAATGGCAGTTTGTTTTAGTTTTCAAGGGATTTAGATTTGAATTTATGTCGGTTGGTGAGTTTGAATTTTTTTAGAATGCCCAATGTTAAGTCAATGGGAGTTTTTCCGAGTTTTGATCGTCATTTGTAGGAAAACCGTAAGTCCGATCAGTCTGAAAAGATATAGCATATAGCTGCAGATCAGTTTGAGTGTCTGAGCCGAGTTTGAAGTATGTAGAGTTAAAGCTCTAGGGCGAGTTTGAGTCAACAGTTTTAGTAAGAAGAATAATAATAATAACTAGATGCGAAAGTTCGTCGAGACAAACTTTAAGTTGGCTTGAGAAAGTTTGGACCAGAATGTTTTTTGCTAGGCGGTTGCTAGGATGTTATGGGTGGTTGCTATGGTCTTGCTAGGATATTTTGGGAGGTTGCTAGGGTGTTCTGGGTGGTTGCTAGGGTCTTTTGGGTGGTTGCTAGGGTATTTTGGGTGGTTGCTAGGGTGTTTTGGGTGGTTGCTAGGGTATTCTGGGTGGTTGCTAGGCGGTTGCTAGGATATTTTGGGTGGTTGCTAGGGTCTTTTGGGTGGTTGCTAGGCGGTTGCTAGGGTGTTCTGGGTGGTTGCTAGGGTGTTTTGGGTGGTTGCTAGGGTATTCTGGGTGGTTGCTAGGGTGTTCTGGGTGGTTGCTAGTTGGTTGCTAGGGTGTTCTGGGTGGTTGCTATGGTATTCAGAGCGGTAGATAGATAGATACACACACACACACACACACACACTCAGAGTTTAGAGTTTATAAGTGTATAAATTGATAAGTTTATAAGTGTACAAGTTTTTGAGTTTAGAGTTTATAAGTTTAAATGAGTTTAGAGTTCAGAGTTTATTAATTTATGAGTTTAAGAGTTCATAAGTATATGAATTCATGAGTTTATTAGTTAATTAGTTATTCAATTTAAGTTAATTAGTTTATAAGTGTATGAAATTAGAGTTTATTAGTTTAAATGAGTTTCATTGGCTAATATATATAGAATGGCAGTTTGATTTACTTTTCAAGGGATTTAGATTTGAATTTTTGTCGGTTGGTGAGTTTGAATTTTTTTAGAATGCCCAATGTTAAGTCAATGGGAGTTTTTCCGAGTTTTGATCGTCATTTGTAGGAAAACCGTAAGTCCGATCAGTCTGAAAATATATAGCATATAGCTGCAGATCAGTTTGAGTGTCTGAGCCGAGTTTGGAGTATGTAGAGTTAAAGCTCTAGGGCGAGTTTGAGTCAACAGTTTTTAACAGAAGAATAATAATATTAACTAGATGCGAAAGTTCGTCGAGACAAACTTTAAGTTGGCTTGAGAAAGTTTGGACCAGAACGTTTTTTGCTAGGCGGTTGCTAGGATTTTATGGGTTGTTGCTATGGTGTTCCTAGGGTATTTTGGGAGGTTGCTAGGGTGTTCTGGGTGGTTGCTAGGTGGTTGCTAGGGTGTCCTGGGTGGTTGCTAGGGTATTTTGGGTGGTTGCTAGGTGGTTGCTAGGGTCTTTTGGGTGGTTGCTAGGCGGTTGCTAGGGTGTTCTGGGTGGTTGCTAGGGTTTTTTGGGTGGTTGCTAGGGTATTCTGGGTGGTTGCTAGGCGGTTGCTAGGATATTTTGGGTGGTTGCTAGGGTCTTTTGGGTGGTTGCTAGGGTCTTCTGGGTGGTTGCTAGGTGGTTGCTAGGGTGTCCTGGGTGGTTGCTAGGGTCTTTTGGGTGGTTGCTAGGCGGTTGCTAGGGTGTTTTGGGTGGTTGCTAGGGTCTTTTGGGTGGTTGCTAGGGTCTTTTGGGTGGTTGCTAGGGTGTTCTGGGTGGTTGCTAGGGTGTTTTGGGTGGTTGCTAGGGTATTCTGGGTGGTTGCTAGGATATTTTGGGTGGTTGCTAGGGTCTTTTGGGTGGTTGCTAGGCGGTTGCTAGGGTGTTCTGGGTGGTTGCTAGGGTCTTTTGAGTGGTTGCTAGGCGGTTGCTAGGGTGTTTTGGGTGGTTGCTAGGGTCTTTTGGGTGGTTGCTAGGCGGTTGCTAGGGTCTTTTGGGTGGTTGCTAGGGTGTTTTGGGTGGTTGCTAGGCGGTTGCTAGGGTCTTTTGGGTGGTTGCTAGGCAGTTGCTATGGTGTTCTGGGTGGTTGCTATGGTGTTCTGGGTGGTTGCTAGGGTGTTTTGGGTGGTTGCTAGGGTATTCTGGGTGGTTGCTAGGCGGTTGCTAGGGTGTTCTGGGTGGTTGCTAGGGTGTTTTGGGTGGTTGCTAGGGTATTCTGGGTGGTTGCTAGGGTCTTTTGGGTGGTTGCTAGGGTCTTTTGGGTGGTTGCTAGGGTGTATTGGGTGGTTGCTAGGCGGTTGCTAGGGTGTTATGGGTGGTTACTAGGATGTTTTGTGTGGTTGCTATGGTGTTGCTAGGGTATTTTGGGTGGTTGCTAGGGTGTTTTGGGTGGTTGCTAGGGTGTTCTGGGTGGTTGCTAGGCGGTTGCTAGGGTGTTATGGGTGGTTACTAGGATGTTTTGTGTGGTTGCTATGGTGTTGCTAGGGTATTTTGGGTGGTTGCTAGAGTCTTTTGGGTGGTTGCTAGGGTGTTTTGGGTGGTTGCTAGGGTGTTCTGGGTGGTTGCTATGGTATTCAGAGCGGTAGATAGATAGATACACACACACACACACACACACACACACACACACACACACTCAAACAGACTACCTCGCTCACACACTCACTCAGACACTCAGACACACACACACACACACACACACACACACACACTCAGAGTTTATGAGTTTAGAGTTTATAAGTGTACAAGTTTTTGAGTTTAGAGTTTATAAGTTTAAATGAGTTTAGAGTTCAGAGTTTATTAATTTATGAGTTTAAGAGTTCATAAGTATATGAATTCACGAGTTTATTAGTTAATTAGTTATTAAATTTAAGTTAATTAGTTTATAAGTGTATGAGATTAGTGTTTATTAGTTTAAATGAGTTTCATTGGCTAATATATATAGAATGGCAGTTTGTTTTAGTTTTCAAGGGATTTAGATTTGAATTTATGTCGGTTGGTGAGTTTGAATTTTTTTAGAATGCCCAATGTTAAGTCAATGGGAGTTTTTCCGAGTTTTGATCGTCATTTGTAGGAAAACCGTAAGTCCGATCAGTCTGAAAAGATATAGCATATAGCTGCAGATCAGTTTGAGTGTCTGAGCCGAGTTTGAAGTATGTAGAGTTAAAGCTCTAGGGCGAGTTTGAGTCAACAGTTTTAGTAAGAAGAATAATAATAATAACTAGATGCGAAAGTTCGTCGAGACAAACTTTAAGTTGGCTTGAGAAAGTTTGGACCGGAAAGTTTTTTGATAGGCGGTTGCTAGGATGTTATGGGTGGTTGCTATGATGTTGCTAGGGTATTTAGGGCGGTTGCTCGGGTGTTCTGGGTGGTTGCTATGGTATTCTGGGTGGTTGCTAGGGTATTCTGGGTGGTTGCTAGGCGGTTGCTAGGATATTTTGGGTGGTTGCTACGGTCTTTTGGGTGGTTGCTAGGCGGTTGCTAGGGTGTTCTGGGTGGTTGCTAGGGTGTTTTGGGTGGTTGCTAGGGTATTCTGGGTGGTTGCTATGCGGTTGCTAGGATATTTAGGGTGGTTGCTAGGGTCTTTTGGGTGGTTGCTAGGCGGTTGCTAGGGTATTTTGGGTGGTTGCTAGGCGGTTGCTAGGGTGTTCTGGGTGGTTGCTAGGGTGTTTTGGGTGGTTGCTAGGTGGTTGCTAGGGTCTTTTGGGTGGTTGCTAGGCGGTTGCTAGGGTGTTCTGGGTGGTTGCTAGGGTGTTTTGGGTGGTTGCTAGGATATTTTGGGTGGTTGCTAGGGTCTTTTGGGTGGTTGCTAGGGTCTTTTGGGTGGTTGCTAGGCGGTTGCTAGGGTGTTTTGGGTGGTTGCTAGGGTCTTTTGGGGGGTTGCTAGGCGGTTGCTAGGGTGTTTTGGGTGGTTGCTAGGGTATTCTGGGTGGTTGCTAGGCGGTTGCTAGGGTCTTTTGGGTGGTTTCTAGGCGGTTGCTATGGTGTTCTGGGTGGTTGCTAGGGTGTTTTGGGTGGTTGCTAGGGTATTCTGGGTGGTTGCTAGGCGGTTGCTAGGGTGTTTTGGGTGGTTGCTAGGGTGTTTTGGGTGGTTGCTAGGGTATTCTGGGTGGTTGCTAGGCGGTTGCTAGGGTCTTTTGGGTGGTTGCTAGGGTCTTTTGGGTGGTTGCTAGGGTGTTCTGGGTGGTTGCTAGGCGGTTGCTAGGGTGTTATGGGTGGTTACTAGGATGTTTTGTGTGGTTGCTATGGTGTTGCTAGGGTATTTTGGGTGGTTGCTAGGGTGTTTTGGGTGGTTGCTAGGGTGTTCTGGGTGGTTGCTAGGCGGTTGCTAGGGTGTTATGGGTGGTTACTAGGATGTTTTGTGTGGTTGCTATGGTGTTGCTAGGGTATTTTGGGTGGTTGCTAGGGTCTTTTGGGTGGTTGCTAGGGTGTTTTGGGTGGTTGCTAGGGTGTTCTGGGTGGTTGCTAGGATATTTTGGGTGGTTGCTAGGGTCTTTTGGGTGGTTGCTAGGGTGTTCTGGGTGGTTGCTAGGTGGTTGCTAGGGTGTTCTGGGTGGTTGCTATGGTATTCAGAGTGGTAGATAGATAGATACACACACACACACACACACACTCAAACAGACTACCTCGCTCACACACTCACTGAGACACTCAGACACACACACACACACACACACACACACTCAGAGTTTATGAGTTTAGAGTTTATAAGTGTATAAATTGATGAGTTTATAAGTGTACAAGTTTTTGAGTTTAGAGTTTATAAGTTTAAATGAGTTTAGAGTTCAGAGTTTATTAATTTATGAGTTTAAGAGTTCATAAGTCTATGAATTCATGAGTTTATTAGTTAATTAGTTATTAAATTTAAGTTAATTAGTTTATAAGTGTATGAGATTAGAGTTTTTTAGTTTAAATGAGTTTCATTGGCTAATATATATAGAATGGCAGTTTGATTTAGTTTTCAAGGGATTTAGATTTAAATTTTTGTCGGTTGGTGAGTTTGAATTTTTTTAGAATGCCCAATGTTAAGTCAATGGGAGTTTTTCCGAGTTTTGATCGTCATTTGTAGGAAAACCGTAAGTCCGATCAGTCTGAAAAGATATAGCATATAGCTGCAGATCAGTTTGAGTGTCTGAGCCGAGTTTGAAGTATGTAGAGTTAAAGCTCTAGGGCGAGTTCGAGTCAACAGTTTTAGTAAGAAGAATAATAATAATAATAATAATAAGTTTAAATAGGATTTCAATATGTTGGCTTTCTCAAGCCAACTTAACTAGATGCGAAAGTTCGTCGAGACAAACTTTAAGTTGGCTTGAGAAAGTTTGGACCAGAATGTTTTTTGCTAGGCGGTTGCTAGGATGTTATGGGTGGTTGCTATGGTCTTGCTAGGATATTTTGGGAGGTTGCTAGGGTGTTCTGGGTGGTTGCTAGGGTCTTTTGGGTGGTTGCTAGGGTATTTTGGGTGGTTGCTAGGGTGTTTTGGGTGGTTGCTAGGGTATTCTGGGTGGTTGCTAGGCGGTTGCTAGGATATTTTGGGTGGTTGCTAGGGTCTTTTGGGTGGTTGCTAGGCGGTTGCTAGGGTGTTCTGGGTGGTTGCTAGGGTGTTTTGGGTGGTTGCTAGGGTATTCTGGGTGGTTGCTAGGGTGTTCTGGGTGGTTGCTAGTTGGTTGCTAGGGTGTTCTGGGTGGTTGCTATGGTATTCAGAGCGGTAGATAGATAGATACACACACACACACACACACACACTCAGAGTTTAGAGTTTATAAGTGTATAAATTGATAAGTTTATAAGTGTACAAGTTTTTGAGTTTAGAGTTTATAAGTTTAAATGAGTTTAGAGTTCAGAGTTTATTAATTTATGAGTTTAAGAGTTCATAAGTATATGAATTCATGAGTTTATTAGTTAATTAGTTATTCAATTTAAGTTAATTAGTTTATAAGTGTATGAAATTAGAGTTTATTAGTTTAAATGAGTTTCATTGGCTAATATATATAGAATGGCAGTTTGATTTACTTTTCAAGGGATTTAGATTTGAATTTTTGTCGGTTGGTGAGTTTGAATTTTTTTAGAATGCCCAATGTTAAGTCAATGGGAGTTTTTCCGAGTTTTGATCGTCATTTGTAGGAAAACCGTAAGTCCGATCAGTCTGAAAATATATAGCATATAGCTGCAGATCAGTTTGAGTGTCTGAGCCGAGTTTGGAGTATGTAGAGTTAAAGCTCTAGGGCGAGTTTGAGTCAACAGTTTTTAACAGAAGAATAATAATATTAACTAGATGCGAAAGTTCGTCGAGACAAACTTTAAGTTGGCTTGAGAAAGTTTGGACCAGAACGTTTTTTGCTAGGCGGTTGCTAGGATTTTATGGGTTGTTGCTATGGTGTTCCTAGGGTATTTTGGGAGGTTGCTAGGGTGTTCTGGGTGGTTGCTAGGTGGTTGCTAGGGTGTCCTGGGTGGTTGCTAGGGTATTTTGGGTGGTTGCTAGGTGGTTGCTAGGGTCTTTTGGGTGGTTGCTAGGCGGTTGCTAGGGTGTTCTGGGTGGTTGCTAGGGTTTTTTGGGTGGTTGCTAGGGTATTCTGGGTGGTTGCTAGGCGGTTGCTAGGATATTTTGGGTGGTTGCTAGGGTCTTTTGGGTGGTTGCTAGGGTCTTCTGGGTGGTTGCTAGGTGGTTGCTAGGGTGTCCTGGGTGGTTGCTAGGGTCTTTTGGGTGGTTGCTAGGCGGTTGCTAGGGTGTTTTGGGTGGTTGCTAGGGTCTTTTGGGTGGTTGCTAGGGTCTTTTGGGTGGTTGCTAGGGTGTTCTGGGTGGTTGCTAGGGTGTTTTGGGTGGTTGCTAGGGTATTCTGGGTGGTTGCTAGGATATTTTGGGTGGTTGCTAGGGTCTTTTGGGTGGTTGCTAGGCGGTTGCTAGGGTGTTCTGGGTGGTTGCTAGGGTCTTTTGAGTGGTTGCTAGGCGGTTGCTAGGGTGTTTTGGGTGGTTGCTAGGGTCTTTTGGGTGGTTGCTAGGCGGTTGCTAGGGTCTTTTGGGTGGTTGCTAGGGTGTTTTGGGTGGTTGCTAGGCGGTTGCTAGGGTCTTTTGGGTGGTTGCTAGGCAGTTGCTATGGTGTTCTGGGTGGTTGCTATGGTGTTCTGGGTGGTTGCTAGGGTGTTTTGGGTGGTTGCTAGGGTATTCTGGGTGGTTGCTAGGCGGTTGCTAGGGTGTTCTGGGTGGTTGCTAGGGTGTTTTGGGTGGTTGCTAGGGTATTCTGGGTGGTTGCTAGGGTCTTTTGGGTGGTTGCTAGGGTCTTTTGGGTGGTTGCTAGGGTGTATTGGGTGGTTGCTAGGCGGTTGCTAGGGTGTTATGGGTGGTTACTAGGATGTTTTGTGTGGTTGCTATGGTGTTGCTAGGGTATTTTGGGTGGTTGCTAGGGTGTTTTGGGTGGTTGCTAGGGTGTTCTGGGTGGTTGCTAGGCGGTTGCTAGGGTGTTATGGGTGGTTACTAGGATGTTTTGTGTGGTTGCTATGGTGTTGCTAGGGTATTTTGGGTGGTTGCTAGAGTCTTTTGGGTGGTTGCTAGGGTGTTTTGGGTGGTTGCTAGGGTGTTCTGGGTGGTTGCTATGGTATTCAGAGCGGTAGATAGATAGATACACACACACACACACACACACACACACACACACACACACTCAAACAGACTACCTCGCTCACACACTCACTCAGACACTCAGACACACACACACACACACACACACACACACACACTCAGAGTTTATGAGTTTAGAGTTTATAAGTGTACAAGTTTTTGAGTTTAGAGTTTATAAGTTTAAATGAGTTTAGAGTTCAGAGTTTATTAATTTATGAGTTTAAGAGTTCATAAGTATATGAATTCACGAGTTTATTAGTTAATTAGTTATTAAATTTAAGTTAATTAGTTTATAAGTGTATGAGATTAGTGTTTATTAGTTTAAATGAGTTTCATTGGCTAATATATATAGAATGGCAGTTTGTTTTAGTTTTCAAGGGATTTAGATTTGAATTTATGTCGGTTGGTGAGTTTGAATTTTTTTAGAATGCCCAATGTTAAGTCAATGGGAGTTTTTCCGAGTTTTGATCGTCATTTGTAGGAAAACCGTAAGTCCGATCAGTCTGAAAAGATATAGCATATAGCTGCAGATCAGTTTGAGTGTCTGAGCCGAGTTTGAAGTATGTAGAGTTAAAGCTCTAGGGCGAGTTTGAGTCAACAGTTTTAGTAAGAAGAATAATAATAATAACTAGATGCGAAAGTTCGTCGAGACAAACTTTAAGTTGGCTTGAGAAAGTTTGGACCAGAATGTTTTTTGCTAGGCGGTTGCTAGGATGTTATGGGTGGTTGCTATGGTCTTGCTAGGATATTTTGGGAGGTTGCTAGGGTGTTCTGGGTGGTTGCTAGGGTCTTTTGGGTGGTTGCTAGGGTATTTTGGGTGGTTGCTAGGGTGTTTTGGGTGGTTGCTAGGGTATTCTGGGTGGTTGCTAGGCGGTTGCTAGGATATTTTGGGTGGTTGCTAGGGTCTTTTGGGTGGTTGCTAGGCGGTTGCTAGGGTGTTCTGGGTGGTTGCTAGGGTGTTTTGGGTGGTTGCTAGGGTATTCTGGGTGGTTGCTATGCGGTTGCTAGGATATTTAGGGTGGTTGCTAGGGTCTTTTGGGTGGTTGCTAGGCGGTTGCTAGGGTATTTTGGGTGGTTGCTAGGGTCTTTTGGGTGGTTGCTAGGCGGTTGCTAGGGTGTTCTGGGTGGTTGCTAGGGTGTTTTGGGTGGTTGCTAGGGTGTTTTGGGTGGTTTCTAGGGTATTTTG